>NW_021620848.1:6394994-6453700 GCF_004785775.1 Grammomys surdaster | reverse complement strand
AGAGAGAGAGAGAGAGAGAGAGAGAGAGAGAGAGAGAGAGAGAGCACTTTAAAATTTGGGAGTGGCCATCAAGCCTGTTCTTTGTAATCCTGTCTTTGTAAAGCACATTCAAGGTACCTTAAAATTCTTTATGATTATAGACAATCATAATTGGTATTTTTGAACACCTTTGGGAGACAATGCATAATCCATAACCAGACCAGAATATATTGAGAAAATAATTTATTGAATTGTAATCCAGAGTTTTTATTTTTTTAAAAAAATGTCTAAAAATTACCTTTAACGAAATCCTAATTTTATTCATTAGGGATTTAAACTTAGATGGATTTTATTTTAAAAAATTCATTCACTCAAAATTCTTCCAGTCTTTTGTCTACATTTTCAGAACAGATTATTTCTTTGGTTCAGGACCTTTAAACTGTCCAACTTTAGACAGGATCCAGCACAACGTGAGTGACAGGCAGAATTCTTAGCAGATGTGCAGGCTCCACTTCCTTTTGCAACGCCCATCAGTTCAGGAATTCTGGGGGGTTTGTGGCCTTTGGGTGTGTGACCCTTTTTTTGTTGTTAACAATTAAAAAGTAAGAGGTAGAGTCATGTAGACAAAGGTAAGATCCTTTTTATTGAAACCTCTCACGCTGTTCATCAGGATGGTACAATGGCTTTTTAAATAAACTGCTGAAAGATAGAAACAGAGGACCTAAACTGGAAGACAAGCAAAATATAACTATGTGCAGACACAGAAATACAGATCAACAGCCCCTGTACACTGATTTGCTTAACTTCCCTAATGCTGGGATCTAATGCAGTTCCTCAGGATATGGGTGACCCCCGACCATTATTTTCATTGCTACTTAATAATTGTAATTTTGTACTGTTACAAATCATAATGTAAATGTGTCTTTCAGTGGTCTTAGACGACTCCTGTGAAAGGGTCATTTCACACCCTCCCATGGGGGTCGTGACCCACATGTTGAGAACCCTCAATATAGAGGCTCCTACTGTTCTTGGGAACTGAACCCTCACCTCAGCAGCTCTGTCATAGTGACTGTGTCTCCCATTGCCATAAAGTCAGTTACACGTGTTGTCCAGTACATCTGTCTGGCTGTCACACTTGCACAGTACAGACAGAGCAGGGGAAATGAGGTCATGTGACAGAGGGCTTTATCTTCAGTCACCCGCTCCATGTCAGTCTTCCACACTGGAACAAGATGGGCTGAGGAACTCTGAGGTTCAGAGCAGGTGGTAGGATCAGATGATGACAGATTGTCTTCTGATATAAGTTGGGTCCTTATACTCAGTCCACTGAGGTACTCTCCTTCCCTGATACACCCACTCGCTTCTTCACAGGGTTCAACATACAAGGCTAACAATGTGAATACAATTTGTGCAAAACAAAATGCACTTTCCATTTGATTCCTGCTGTTAGTCATTGTTAAGAAAGCTATCTGTGCTTGTAACTCAGTTCATGCACCAACCCCAGGTCCTATGTCCCTCCACCAGAGCACAGCCTCTAAGTAGTCACCCTGCCATATTTCCTGGACTCTGAACACGTGCCACCAAGTTACCTAGTGACACTCTCTGCCTTCTTTATGCTAGCAGCTCCTGGAAGCCATCAGCTTTTACAGACTGACAATTACATTGGTATCCTTATTAAAGTTCTCTGGCTGCAAAGCCTCTCTGTGTTGCTTTAGAGTCTCCATGAGGAGGAAGACAATGAAAGCAAGGGGACAGAGCCCCCCAACTCCGACCCAGTCCATCCTGTTCCCAAACGCTTCTGTCAGCACCCAGGTTTACAGTGAGTTATCTGACACACTGGGCAGAAGGTTCCGGACTCTTCTTTTCCTTTGGCAAATGAATTTTGATTTCTGCTCATATAGAATTTCCCCAAGCCCCAGAATATATAAGAAATCACCGAGAACTTATACCTGATTACTTGACATAGTCTCTTTCTCACATATTACAGGCTCAAGGTCTAAGAAGAAATCATATGTGTTTGCCATGGTGGTAGGTTTTGTTTTTGTTTTGTGTTTTTAAAGTTGAAATTGAGTGTTACTACTTTTTTGAGGAATTAGCCAGAATAATAGTGTCAAGTTTCCAGCACAATTTGAAGTCAGACATTATTTCTAACCAAATTATACTCTTTTGTCTGCCAAGCTATTTTGACATTTTTAATATCTGAAGGCAGGCCTATCTGATAGTCCCAGCAATACTCTGGAGATAGGATTTTAGTGGGTTTGTTGAAAAGGAAGTATTTGTTGAGGTGGCTCTCATCATGCCACTCAGCTTCTATGTCATGTTTCTTGTCCTGGAGGATCCCCTTAAAGCACTCCCTGGTGAGGTTGAGAATATGAATGGGTGTTCCTCCAAAAATGGCTGCATGGTAGTAAAAATCTCCCTCCCCAAATGGGATGTAGGCTGCTGACAGTTCCCGCCTCTCATAGGTAAATTCATCAGGACTGGCCTTGTACCACCAGGCCTGGAGCTGAGCTACCAACTGGCCCAGAGTTTCCACACCAAAGTTGTCTTGAAAGACTTGATCCACGTCCATGCAGAAGAGAAAGTCGACCTCATGCTGTATATGGTCCAGAATGTGCTCTCCGATGGTCTTCATGCGCATCATGCTAATGTCCTGCCATCTCTTCTCAGACTTGATCTCAAATACTTGTAAGGAATGCAGAGGACTCAGATGGACAGCAGGCATTCTGGATGTGTCGTCCATCATGACATAAAATATGACCTTGTGGCCAACCATGAAGTACCTGTCAGCAGACTCCAGAAAGTCCTCTAAGTAATGCTCAATGTACCTGAAACAGAGAGGGCCATATTGAACCACCACGGGCTATCATACTTATATATGTATATATACATAATATCTAACACTACATTAGATGATCTAGATTGTATTTTAGGAGGGGATGGCTTCTCCACACACCAGTGACACATCCGGGCCACTTGCCACTAGCTGGTCACTCTGTCCTTGGGGAAACTGGAATGATTTCTCTCACTGTCAGCTTTGTTAAGGAAACTGGGCATGCACAACCCTTTCCTCTTGCTCTGGGAAGCCGGCCACCCTGAGAGCTGTGTTCTCAACTACTTTTCTTTGCAGTAAGTTTCATGCTAAGGCTCTGTTCTCAGATTGAGAAGCCTACTGTCAGTGAAGGAGCTAGCTTTTGAACATCCAGAAGAGGCCAGTGTATTTTCCAGGCCAAACTGACAGGCCAAACACAAAGAAAGTATGTTTTGCAGAGTCTCCTGAGCATTCATAAGTCAACCTTACCTTCTCTGTTAGGTTAAGTCTGATCACCAGCACTGTCTCATGTTCCTGTGTGACACAAAGAATGGTCCATAGGATGGAGATCTAATCACTCATTGCATGGCCATTCTACAAACCTCCCTTTGGCTACCTGCCCCAAATGCCAGTGTATCAAGACAAAAATGATGTTGTGAGTCCATTCACATACTAGAACAATCTAGGATTACACCATGCATGCCAGGCTAGCCTCAAACTTACTAGGTACTCACACATGACCTTGAACTTCTCATACTCCCACTAGGATCACCAGCAGGTGCTAGCACATCTACCATTTTTATGGTGCCTGGGATTAAATGGAGACTGTCATGCCCACTATGAAGCCAACCATCTAAGCTACTGTCCAAAGTAGAGTTTGCCTATATTTTAACATTTTTGTCTTCTTAAAAATCTCATTCTTTGGGGCTGGAGAGATGGCTCAGCAGTTAAGAGTAATAGTTTCTCTTCCAGAGGATCTGGATTTAATTCCCAGAATCTTATTCCCCGCATCCTTATGGCAGCTCACAACTGTCTGCAGCTCCAGATCCAGGGGCTCCAACATTCTCAAACAGACATACATGCAGGCAGGACACCAATGCACATAAAATTATAAACAGATAAAACTTAAAAATAGAATTCTTTAGAATAATTTTAAAATTTGAACAAATTGAGCTTAAAATGTTAAGAGTGCCCACACACCTCCTGACTGGATATGTGAACAGCCTTCTATACAAGGTCTACCAATGCTCCCAGTGGCAGGTGTGTGACAGTTGCCACACTCACACCAATGTAAGGTGCATCAGTTATACTACAGTTCACATTGGGAAGTATGCAAAAGCATAGTGTCAGATACATCTACCACTGTTGTATAATAAGAGTTTGACTGCCTTAAAAATCTAGGCTCTTCTTTTTCTTCCCCTCTCTCGCCCCAGCTCCTCACAGGGACCATTCTTTTCCCTGACACCTTAGTTTTGCTCCTCCAGAATCAAAATCAGGATCAGTATAAGAATCAGAATCAGACTCAGAAAGTGGACCGTATAGATCTGTCCTACTTGAGGACAGATTGCTCTGATGAAACACAAGACCAAAAGCATTTTGGGAAGGAAAGAGGTATTTGGTTTCCACTTGCACATCACTGTTCATCCTAGAAGGAAGTCAGGACAGGAACTCAAGCAGGGCAGAACCTGAAGGCAGAAGCTGATGCAGAGGCCATGGAGGGGTGCTGCTTACTGGCTTGCTCCAGATGGCTTGCTCAGGCTGCGTTCTAATAGAACCCAGGACCACCAGCCCTGGGATGGGACCACATATAGTGGGATGGTCCCTCCCCCATAAATCATTAAGAATGTTCCCTACAGGCTTGTCTGCACCTGCATTTTTATGGAGGCAGTTTCTCAATTAAGGTTCCTTCCTTTCAGATGGCTCTAGCCTGTGTCAAGCTGACATAAAACTGGCTAGCACAGGAACCTTTCCAGCTTGGGTTCGTCACTTAGTGACAAGTGACAAAACCTTCCTCCTTCTTTTCTGTGGCTTGACAATTCACTTTTCGGCTGAGAACATTATCCTATTGTCTGAATTGATCTGTTTCTTTTTCCATTTGACTTGTTTGCTCCCAAGTTTCAGCAGTTACAAAGAAAGTTTCTAAAGATGTCTACACAGGTTGTTGTATAGACACGTATTAACTCACTGGGCCACACCAAGGAATTTGATCAGATTATGATCAGAGCATGTTTTGTTGGGCAAGAAAGTGTCACAATTTCTTCTGAAGTTGTTGCATAATTTTATATTCCCAATGGCAATAAGCAAGGGTTCCTATTACTTCACATATTTTCCAACATTTGGTATTGTCAGTATTATTTTTAAATTTGCCCATTTTTATAAACATCTCCTGTCAACTTGACTATTTACTCAATCAAATGACATCATATTGATTGTTTTACAAGCTCAACCTACAGACTGTCTTCCCAAGACATGCCAAGGAGACTGCAGGATGAGGGAGAAGTCAGAGGGTCCCTTTCCAAACCGTACACAGAGAACATGGACCACAGTCAGTTTGCTGAGCACACAAGTAGCCAATCACAATGTTCTGAATGTAATGACAGGTGGTTTTTGTTGGTTTTGTTGTTGTTGTTGTTGCTGCTGTTTTGTTTTTTACAATGCTTGGGTTTTTCAATGATGTTGAAATCAATTACACTTTCATTGTTGGCATCAGGGTGCCTAAGGGCTTCTAGTACTGATTCTTTAGATGGGATGAATACATCTGAATGGTACAACAGAGTTTCTGACAGGACCCAATGGCTGGAGGTCAGGACACACCTCTGTACTCTAATCTCTAAGGAAACCCAGTGTGCTCTGAAGCTTGGGAAACAACCCGTAGGAGTGGGGCAGGAAGGGCAGTGTCAATGAGATGTCTAACAGTCAGTTCAAGAGGCTGACTTGTGGCAGGTAGCTCCAGAAATGCAGACTGAAAACAGGCAACAGCCAACCCCTAAGGTGCAGATGCACTTTCTCTGGGGTTCACTGTTGCAGACTTGCCCAGCAGGGAGCACAGCTTTCCCCAGGAGGTGGGAGGGATCACAGGACATTATTGGTTGCTCTGTCTTCTGTGTTTCTGCAGAGTTGTGATTGGATGGTTGATAGCATTGTGGGAAAGTGGGTAACTTTCTATTCTTTTAGGGAAACACCAGGATCTAATCAATGTGCAATGTGGCTATCTTGTGGCTTTGGTGCCCACAGGGTTTGCTGAGTTGAGCCCTGACTCCAATCCCTAAACAATACAAATTCCTCTAGTGAAATGTCAAAACTCCACAGCCTCTGTTTTCCACTGGGATGGCATTAGGCCTCAGGGAATGAGCACACTGAGCAATGCTAGAACTTCTAAAGACAAGAAGGATTGCTGGCTGGGGTCCTGGGACATCACCACAGCATCTTCTTTTAGGTCCTGTCTTGTCAAAGATCAATGTCAGGTAAACCTGCTTTTTGTACTCCTCCTGCCTGTGGCAGGGGAGCTGACTTCATGCTGATTTATATATATATATTTTTTTCTTCACAGAGAGGCCCAGAGGACAGAAAAAGAAACAAAACCAGCACGAATTTTCAGTAGGTAAAGGTATTTGCTACCAGACCTGAAGGCTTGAGTTGGATCCCCAGAACCCACACAGTGGAAGGAGAAGGCCAACATCCAAAAACTGTCTTCTCATACACCCATGCACATCCTGTCCTTGGCCCTGGACTTTAAGATGGGAGGAGCACTTACATCCCAGCTTGCCATCCATGGCTTTAGCGCCTATTGTTTCTGGGTACCAGTGGCATTAAAGACAGCTTCCCTCCCCTGTATGGTGGGAATGGGTGGATTTACCTCTTGTTGGTTTGGAACCCTGGAACAAGGGACCAAGGTGTCTATTTTACAGAGCAAAGCAGACCTGGCCTCCACGTTTTCTCAGTATCCCCTAATCTCTTCCTGACATACCCTGTCACCAACCCTGATCTTTCCAGTCCTTCCCCAGAGGCTCTTCCCTGCATAATGCAGACATTTTGCAAACCCCCCCCCCTCTTTCTCTGTCCCTCCTTCCCCACTTCTCTCTGCCCACCACGCTCCCCATGGTAACATCACTGGCCTCAGTCCTTGGGGTCAGTGAACTCATCAGAGAACAGCTTCCCAATAAACCTGACTTTAATATCATGTAATCTGGCTTGAATTGGCTCATTTACTTGTAGAGAAATAGCCTATTACCTACTATTGATTTTTTTTTAACTCAACTATCATAAGAAAGAAGGGGGAAGTCTACTCTTTAGTAACTCTGGACAAATTCTAGCTTCTGTGGGGCTCTGGATCCCCTCACAAATACTTTGACTGACGGTAGAACAAAAAATAAATAATCAAGGATGAGTTTGTCAAGGATGCTTACTTTCCCACAGCAAAAACCGTCAGCCCCACAGTGACTTTCTGTCTGGCATAGTACTCTTCCAGCAGAGCTGAGTTGAAAGTGCCTTCCCAGACAATTGGTGCCTTCCATGGGGTCACAGTCAAAACCTCCGGGCGGTTCCTGGTGAGAACATACAACAGAGTCAGAACCATTACACTAAGGTGTAGTGAGAAACTGGCCAAAGAAGAGGAGGCCAGAGACTGTCCTTGAATCCTGCCTGCATGAAAGACAGGAAGCACAGTAGGAGTGGAGTCTAGGCCGTGGCCAGGCAGAGATGCACAGGGCACCTCCAACTCACTGTGACAGACTGGAATACATACATGTGAGGTTCTGGATGGGCTGAATACAACTTGGGCAAGCTTGCTTAGCTTTGCAGTATTTGCCTGTTATTTAAACCTAAACGTTAATGCTGGTGTCTACCATGTGGACCTGGCCCTTATCTGGCCTCTAGTCACACAGCTACTAGGCAGAAAGCTGAAACTTGAATCCAGAATCTTTCTCTTGAGTCCAGTACTTTGAGCCCCAGTTTTCATTGTTCCTTAGATTGACATTTGCTCAGCTGATAAAATCTGGCTAAAGCCCAGATTTGCCTTTGTCCATTCAGTAGCGACTGCAGCATTCCGTCGGCACTGAACTGTGATAGGCCTTTGTGTCACTGGTGTTCACAGGAGCCAGCTCTGTGGGGTGTTCACCTGCAGAGCTTTACCCTGCTGGAACATTCACTCCCTTCCCATGCTGGCCTTATTCAATGATGGGATTTCAAAACAAAAAGGAAAAAAATTAAATAATCTTATACAGATTCTCTTGCTCAAAAGCAGCGTTTGTGAACATCATCTCCCTCATATGTCACAGCCTCTTCTGCTGGGTTGTTGATTTTGCTGTCAAGGAAGGAAGGAAGTCTCAGTAGCTCTAACCGAGCATACCTCCTCGGTCCGTCTTATTGCTATGAGTGAGCCACAGTGTTGGTCATCATTGTATATGAGCAGGTGGTGATTTATTGTTGTTAATGAAAAGACTAGCTTTCCAGTCTGAGCTGGTGCCCTGAGCAGACCTTGGGCACTGGCTCCTCGCCCAGTCCCACAAGACCCAGAGGAAGCTTAACTCCCAGATACTCTAACACACCCAGGATCATGGGATCGCAGGAGCTTGGTCACACCAGGATTTCAGGATCCCAGAGGCAGCTTGACTCCCAGGGGCTCTGACACACTCAGGGTCTCAGGATCACAGGATCCCATAATCACAGGATCCCAAAGACAGCTGGACTCTGAGGAGTTCTGAGACAACCAGGATCACAGGAGGAACATGCTTCAGTCAGAGACAGCAAGGGCATGTAGCACCAGATATAACCAGATGGTAAGAGGCAAGTGCAAGAACATAAGCAACAGAAATCAAGATTAATTGGCATCATCAGAACCCAGTTCTCCCACCATAGCAAGTCCTGGACACCTCATCACACCAGAAAAGCAAGATTCGGATTTAAAATCATTTCTCATGATGATGATTGAAGACTTAAGAAGGACATAAATAACTCCCTTAAGGAAATACAGGAGAACACAGGTAAACAAGTAGAAGCCCTTAAAGAGGAAACACAAAAATCCCTTAAAGAATTACAAGAGAATACAACCAAACAGGTGAAAGAATTGAACAAAACCTTCCAGGATCTAAAGATAGAAATAGAAACAATAAAGAAATCACAAAGAGAGACAATCCTAGAGATAGAAAACCTAGGGAAGAAATCAGGAGTCATAGATGCAAGCATCACCAACAGAATACAAGAGATAGAAGAGAGAATCTCAGACGCAGAAGATACCATAGAAAACATTGACACAACTGTCAAGGAAAAGGCGAAAAGTTCTTAACCTAAAACATTCAAGAAATTCAGGACACAATGAGAAGACTAAACCTAAGGATAATAGGTATAGATGAGAGTAAAGATTCCCAACTTAAAGGGCCAGTAAATATCTTCAACAAAATTATAGAAGAAAACTTCCCTAACTTAAAGAAAGAGAAGCCCATGAACATACACGAAGCCTACAGAATTCCAAATAGACTGGACAAGAAAAAAGTTTTCTCCCATCATATAATAATCAAAACATCAAAAGCACAAAACAAAGAAAGAATATTAAAAGCAGTAAGGGAAAAAGTAAAGTCGTATATAAAGGCAGAACTATCAGAAGTATACTAGAGTTCTGACCAGAGACTATAAAAGCCAGGATCCTGGCTTTTATGTCATACAGAACCTAAGAGAACACAAATGCCCAGGCTACTATGCCCAGCCAAACTCTCAATTAAAATAGATGGAGAAACCAAGATATTCCATGACAAAACCAAATTTACACAATATCTTCCCACAAATCCAGCCCTACATAGAATAATAGATGAAAAACTCCAACACAAGGAGGGAAAATACACCCTAGAAAAAGCAAGAAAGTAATCTTCTTTCAACAAACCCAAAAGAAAATAGCCATATAAACATAATTCCACCTCTAACAACAAAAATAACAGGAAGCAACAATCCTTAATATCTCTTAACATCAATGGACTCAATTCCCCAATAAAAAGATGTAGACTAACAGACTGATAAGTAAACAGGACCCAACATTTTGCTGCATACAGGAAATGCACTACAATGACAAAGACAGATACTACCACAGAGTAAAAGGATGGAAAACAACTTTCCAAGCAAATGGTCCCAAGAAACAAGCTGGAGTAGCCATTCTAATATCAAATAAAATCAACTTTCAACTAGAAGTTGTCAAAAAAGACACTTAATACTTGTCAAAGGAAAAAAATCTACCAAGATGAACTCTCAGTTCTGAACATCTATACTCCAAATGCAAGGGCACCCACGTTCATAAAAGAAACTTTACTAAAGCTCAAAGCACACATTGCATTTCACACAATAATAGTGGGAGACTCCAACACCCCACTCTCAGCAATGGACAGATCTTGGAAACAGAAATGAAACAGAAATACAGTGAAACTAACAGAAGTTATGAACCAAATGGATTTAACAGATATCTGTAGAACATTTCATCCTAAAACAAAAGAATATACCTTCTTCTCAGCACCTCATGGTACCTTCTTCAAAACTGACCATATAATTGGTCACAAAACATAATTCCACAAAACAGACCTCAACAGATACAAGAAGATTGAAAGAATCCCAGGCATCCTATCAGATCACCATAGACTAAGGCTGGTCTTCAATAACAAAACAAAACAAAACAAAACAAAACAAAACAAAACAAAACAATGGAAAGCCCACATACACATGGAAACTGAACAACACTCTACTCAATGATAACCTGGTAAAGGAAGAAATAAAGAAAGAAATTAAAGACTTTTTAGAATTTAATGAAAATGAAAGCACATCATACCAAAACTTATAGGATGCAATGAAAGCAGTGCTAAGAGGAAAACTCATAGCTCTAAGTGCCTCTAAAAAGAAACTGGAGAGAGCATACACTAGCAGCTTGACAGCGCACCTGAAATCTCTAGAACAAAAAAAAGCAAATACACCCAAGAGGAGTAGATGGCAGGAAATAATCAAACTCAGGGCTGAAATCAACCAAGTAGAAACAAAATGAACTATACAAAGAATCAACAAAACCAGGAGCTGGTTCTTTGAGAAACTCAACAAGATAGATAAACACTTACCAGACTAACCAGAGGGCACAGAGACAGTATCCAAATTAACAAAATCAGAAATGAAAAGGGAGATATAGCAACAGAAACCAAGGAAATTTAAAAAAAAAATTATCAGATCCTACTAAAAGCCTATACTCAACAAAACTGGAAAATCTGGAAGTAATGGACAATTTTCTAGAGAGATACTAGGTGCCACAGTTAAATCAGGATCTGATAAACCATCTAAACAGTCCCATAACCCCTAAAGAAATAGCAGCCATCATTAAAAGTCTCCCAACCAAAAAAAGCCCAGGACCAGATGGTTTTAGTGCAGAATTCTATCAGACCTTCAAGGAAGACCTAATACCAATTCTCTTCAAATTGTTCCACAAAATAGAAACAGAAGGTACACTATCCAATTCGTTCTATGAAACTACAATTACACTCATACCTAAACCTCACAAAGACACAACAAAGAAAGAAAACTTCAGACCAATTTTCCTTATGAATATCGATACAAAAATACTCAATAAAATTCTTGCTAACCAAATCCAAGAACACATCAATCATCCATCATGATCAAGTATGCTTCATCCCAGGGATGCAGGGATGGTTCAATATTTGGAAATCTACCAATATAATCCACTATATAAGAAACTCAAAGGAAAAAAAAACACATGATCATCTCATTAGATGCTGAGAAAGCATTTGACAAAATTCAACACCCCTTCATGGTAAAAGTCTTGGAAAGATCAGGAATTCAAGGCCCATATCTAAACATAGTAAAAGTAATATACAGCAAACTAGTAGCCAACATCAAACTAAATGGAGAGAAACTTGAAGCAATCCCACTAAGATCAGGGACTAGACAAGGCTGCCTGCTCTCCCCACCCATTCAATATAATACTCGAAGTCCTAGCCAGAGCAATTAGACAATAAAAAGAGCTCAAAGGGATATAAATTGGAAAGGAAGAAGTCAAAATATCACTATTTGCAGATGATATGATAGTATACTTAAGTGACCCCAAAACTTCCACCAGAGAACTCCTAAACCTGATAAACAACTTCAGCAAAGTGGCTGGTTATAAAATCAACTCAAACAAATCAGTAGCCTTCCTCTACATGAAAGATAAACAGACTGAAAAAGAAATTAGGGAAATGACACCCTTCATAATAGTCACAAATAATATAAAATACCTTGATGTGAATCTAACTAAGCATGTGAAAGACCTGTATGACAAGAACTTCAAGTGTCTGAAGAAAGAAAAAAAAGAAGTTCTCAGAAGATACAAAGATCTCCCATGCTCATAGGTTGGCAGGATTAATATAGTAAAAATGGCCATCTTGCCAAAAGTAACCTACAGATTCAATGCAATCCCCATCAAAATTCCAACTCAATTCTTTATAGAGATAGAAAGAGCAACTTGCAAATTCATTTGGAATAACAAAAATCCAGGATAGTGAAAACTATTCTCAACAACAAAAGAACTTCTGGGGGAATCACCATCCCTGACCTCAAGCTGTACTACAGAATAATATTGATTAAAAAAAATGAAAAAAACAAACCAAAAAAAAAACTGTATGGTATTGGTACAGAGACAGGCAAGAAGATCAATGGAATAGAATTGAAGACCCAGAAATGAACCCACACACCTGTGGTCACTTGATCTTTGACAAAGGAGCTAAAACCGTCCAGTGGAAAAAGGACAGCATTTCAACAAATGATGTTGGTTCAACTGGAGGTCAGCATGCAGAAGAATGCAAATTGATCCAGAATTATCTCCTTGTACAAAGCTCAAGTCTAAGTGAATCAAGGACCTCCAAATAAAACCAGATACACTGAAACTAACAGAAGAGAAAGTGGAAAAGAGCCTGAAACGCATGGGCAAAGGGGAAAATTTCCTGAACAGAATACCAATGGCTTATGCTCTAAAATCAAGAATTGACAAATGGGACCTCATAAAATTGCAAAGCTTCTGTAAGGCAAAGGACACTGTCAATAGGACCAAACGGCAACCAACAGACTGGGAAAAGATCTTTACCAATCCTATATCTGATAGAGGGCTAATATCCAACATATACAAAGAACTTAAGAAGTTAGACTCCAGAGAATCAAATAACCCTATTAAAAATTCAGTACAGAGCTAAACAAAGAATTCCCAACTGAGGAATATTGAATGGCTGAGAAGCACCTAAAGAAATGTTCAATATCCTTAGTCATCAGGGAAATGCAAATCAAAACAACCCTGAGTTTCCACCTCACACCAGTTAGAATGGCTAAGATCAAAAACTCAGGTGACAGCAGATGCTGTCGAGGATGTGGAGAAAGAGGAACACTCCTCCATTGTCGGTGAGATTGCAAGCTGGTATAACCACTCTGGAAATCAGTCTGGCTAGTCCTCAGAAAATTGGACATAGTATTACTTGAGGACCCAGCTATACAACTCCTGGACATATACCCAAAAGATGCTCCAACGTATAACAAGGACATATACTCCACTATGTTCATAGCAGCCTTATTTATAATAGCCAGAAGCTGGAAAGAACATGGATGTCCTTCAACAGAAGAATGGATAAAGAAAATGTGGTACATTTACACAATGGAGAACTTACTCAACTATTAAAAACAATGAATTTATGAAATTCTTAGGCAAATGGATAGAACTAGAAAATATCATCCCGAGTGAGGTAACCCAATCACAAAAGAATACACATGGTATGCAATCACTGATAAGTGGATATTAGCCCAAGAGCTCAGAATACCAAAGATACAACTAACAGACCACATGAAGCTCAAGAAGAAGGAAGACCTTCTTCTTGTGGATGCTTTGGTCCTTCTTAGAAGGGGGAACAAAATTCTCATGGGAACAAATATGGAGACAAAGTGTGGAGCAGAGACTGAAGGAAAGGCCATCCAGAGACTGCCCCACATGGGGATCCATCCCATATACAGTCACCAAATGCAGACATTATTGTGAATGGCAAGAAGTGATTGCTGACAGCGACAACTCTGCAATTCCTTGCTTGTCTTAAAAGCCTGTTTAGGCTCAGTACTTTGGCTGGTTTCTGAGAACACGAGTGGGTAGTAAGCAGCAGTTTGGAAAACACCAGCTAACATATCCTAGTTTCTGAGGAACTTGTGTTCTCTGCTTGTGTAAGGAGTGAATTCCTGACCCCGTGACCTCATAGCTCATAATTTCTACCTCATGGATACATTTTAACTGAATCTAGAGAGTTTTTCTAGCTCACCCCAGATCTTGTCATTTCCACAGCAGCATCCTATGTGGCCTGTAGAGCCCTTTACACCAAGTGTTTATGTTTCCTCTTCCACTGGCCATTTCCTGTGGCAACTACCACAGTGCTCAGTCTGATTGAAAGCACCCAGATCTCAGTACCTTAGCCAAACCCCATCGAGGAAGTTCTACCTGCTCCCTCCAGCACCCCTCTCAGCATCTCCCTCAGCACCCTCTCAGCACCCCCTCAGTAGCCCCCTCAGCAGCCCCCCCATCTCCTGCCAGCTCCTTTAATCTGCCTAGTCTCTGTCCTTACTTTGGATTGAACCAGTCCCATAGCTGAGGCTCTTCAATGCTGTCTCCATTTTTCCCCTTTACTCTCCGTCTTTCTATGTCCTCTTCTTGATAACTGTGGGTCCTGTGGACAAAGGGAAGACAAAGTTGGTAAGGATAGGTGGCTTTCATGACTCGTGTCTCAGGGAAAGAAAGCATCACTCACAGTACTGGGTAGACTGGAGGATGCAGTAGGTAGTAAGCAGCAGTTTGAAACTTGATCCCTACACACTTCTGATAAAAGGTGTAGCATTTGCCTCTCTGGCCACCATACAGGTCAGGGGTTTAGGTCCAATAACCCTGTAACCCTTGGTTATATCAGAAGTACGGGAGATTTTTTTAGAATAGCACTCCAGGGAACATTTCTGTTCTGTGTCTATTCGGAAATTTCCACTTCAGCCTGAACTTCACCCTTAACTGGAGAAAGACAGAGGCAGAGGAAGAAGGAAGAAGGCAGACAGGAAACGGAGGAGGAGGGAGGAAGGAGGAGGGAGGAGGAAGACGGAGAGGGGAGGGGGAAGAAACTCAGAATTCCACTTGTAAGTTCCTCTGAACTTGTGAGATAGCTCACCCTGTAAAATTTGCTTGTCCTGAAAGGCTGATCATCTAATTTGATTTCCAGAGCCCACAGTAGAAAGACAGAATTGCCTCCAGAAAGCTGTCTTCTGACCTCATATGTGTACGAAGGCACATATGCAGCAGCAATCATACATACATCATACACACAAACACACTATAACAACAGAAGTCAACAACAAGAACAGCAACGAAGAGACTCCTTGAGTCCAGTGAGCCAGAAGGAGTGAGGGAGGAGGCCATGGGTCCTTTGCGGGTTTCAGGGACTTAGGAACCCATCCTGATCCCTTACCCATTCTTAAACCAGCTCGAGAACCACCAGTCCTTCTGCCGTCTGCTCTCACCAACCTCTGGAATTCTAGGAAATGAAAAAGAATATAAACACAGCTAGAAATCGAGGCAGTCCCAGTTACATGGGGTTCCAAACGTTAAGCGTCAGGTATCACTTGTAAAAGTGAACTTCAAGGTGCAGCTCATGAAACAAGGAGATACAAAGGCAGAGGATGGACCTGAGGGGCCTCAGATGTGCCCTTCCCAATGGCCCTCAGCACTCTGCTCATCCCTGGGACCCCTGAAGGATGAGGGGCAGGGAAATCAGGATGGTGGAGCCCCTGCAGACACATGAGCCTGTGGTCCAGAGATCCACTTGCTAGTGGAGTGACCATGCATACACATGGTCTAAACTGCAACTTTCTCCTCTAAGAAGGGTAATCAGTAATAATCCTTCCATGAAGGGATCTGTAATAACCAGTGAGACAGCAGACACACAAGAACCTGGTAAACAGAACATGGTTGTAATGTGGGGTGATATTGAAATAAGAATAAGGACCTTCCCAAAGATGAGTGCATGTGTGCATACATGCGTGTATTACAGAGGTCAATCTGAGAAAAATTCCCTTTCCCCAATCAATGATGGCTTCAGGAAATCTGAAGATTGCCCAAAGAAAAATTAGAAACTAGTCACAATCCATCTTAGCCCTGACTTGAGATAGTCATGGTTAAAGTCTCTAGTTTCAGGTGTCTCTGGTGAGAGAAAGTTGGATGAGGTGACAAGATAATTCTGAACAGGCATTCAGCATTAGGGACTCTGTTTAGAGATGGGGTCCTGGTACATAGCTCAGGCTATTTCAGCCATCCTCTCACTTGGGCTCTGGCTGAGACAAGAGGCACACTCCACCACACCTGGCTAAAAAACCCACTCTAGACCTCATTTGCCTCTGGAAATATCTGAGATCGTTAATGAATCCAAGGTGTGCTTATAATAATCAGGAAAGAACACAGAATTTAAAAAGTCATAGGAAATAGAAAAAGGTCAGCAAGATGTCTCAGTGGGGAGTCTGATAACCCAAGTTCAATTCCTGGACCCATAGGAGTAGAAAGAAAGAACTTAGTTATCCTCTGATCTGCACGTGTGTACACACACACACACACACACACACACACACACAATTTTAATAAAAAAGCAATATTGGCAGCTAGAAAGACTGTTCTGTGGATAAAGTGCTTGTTTCAAAAGCATGAGGAGCCAAGTTCAGATGTCCAGCACTCAGACAACAGTCAAAGCCAGTGATGCAAGTCTAGACTCCCGGTAGTGTGGGGGTAGTGGTGTGTGGAAACAGAAACCAGCTAGTGTAGCCAAAAATAATACTCGGGTCCAGTAAGAGACTTTGTCTCCAAACTTGAGGTATAGAAGAATAGAATAATAAAAGTTGTCCTCTGGCCCACTCTGGTACATGCATAGGCAAGCACAACTATAGACACCAGTTCACACATGTGTACATACCACACACATAGGCAAGCACAACTGTAGACACCAATTTGCACACGTGCACATACCACACATGTACACCATGACAATGCCATTCATTCATTTGGTTACCTGGTGTATATTTTCACATGACCTTGGCAATCCCAAATTAAAGTTTCACATCTATTCTCATCTTTACAGGTGGACTGAGGGCTCAGTGGCTTTGAGTGTGAGTGTGTGACCAATAGCCCTCAGCAGCTAAGGATACAAGCCAGGTGTAACAGCAGGGAATGAATTACACCCAAACAAAGGCTAAGTGTGGGGAAAGCCATTATAAATAATTTGTTCTGAGCTTCCTGGCCACCATGTAAAAGATAAGAAACTAGAGCTTGACATGACTCCTCCTCCGTGCCTCGCACCAGCACTGCAGGTATATGCTACAGCAGCCAGTTCCCTGGCTTCTTTTCCTAAATCAACCAAAAACGATTCCCATGACACTATTTGAGGGGAGTTCCCTGATCAGAACTGAGGGAAAAACTTATCACTATTCTATAAAGACCAGTTTGGGGACTGGTAGAGTATACCCCCAACTCCAGGGCCTTAGGGATCCTCCTCCCTCTCCTGGCCTCTCTCCTTCTCCCTATACTGTGGCCTGAGCACCACATTGGCTGGCTTATAGAGAATCAACTGTAGGGACTAAAAGATCGAGTGATGGAGACATCCAATAGATACACCGAATTCAGAACACTTACTTTGTGTGATAGATCCACAAGAAAGAGCCTTCTGGGCTAAAGGCAAATAAGAAATAAAAACATGTCACATACTTTTAATTCTCAGAAAGTCTTCACTTCAGTGGTTTTCCTTAATTGCTGGGCTCTCAGGGGATTCCCGCAAGCATCGCTGAGGAATAGAAGTGGCCATCCAAACACTCTCAATTCTTGTTTTTTGTTTGGGAGATTATTTTTTCCCCATTCTCTCTTTTAAAGTCGCCCAGCTGTCTGTTACGTGACAGGAAGGTCCTCTTTCACCACAGTCCCAGATGCTGGGCAATGAGGAAGGCGGGGAAGGTGGAAGCACCATGGCCAGCCATCTCATACTGAGGATATATCTTCCCCACAGGAAACAGCCTGCCACATTCAGCTCAGATCCCTTCTGCTGAGCAGACCCTAAGGGTCTTGCTTTAACCAGCACTCAGAAGTCTAAGCCAGCGATAACTACTTTAAGGTACTAGCTTTAGTCAGTCACTCTGTAGGACTCTGTAGGACTTGTTGGGTATGTCCTACACACCTAGTGCTGGGACTCACTGTAGGTCAGGGAAGATAGGTCCTTAGCCCTGAAATATACAATGTAACAGAGAAGGCAACATACAGCAACATATATCTAACCTGTTGGGGATTTGCCTGTGAAGAACTGTTAGAAAGTTAGTGTTGCTGGAGACCAGCAGTGGGCATAAAGAGTTGGTATGGGGGACAGTTAGGAAGTAGGGCAGAGGTCAAGGCAGCCATGGCTCCTGACAGTGCTGACCAGAGAGGCCTCTGGGGAATGTGTGTGTTGGCTTGGTGCCTGTAGTTCCAGCCTTGAGCAGCAGAGGCCACAACTTTGAGGTCTCTTTGCTTTGTATAGCAATGACCAATGAAGACTACAAACTGAGAAGTGTTTCAAAAAGGCAGGACTTAGTGCCATACTGAATAATTTGGTTCTGAGCAGAGGCACTGTACCCAAAGCTCTACACCTGACTTTGCTCATCCGATAGTAATAGTTGTTTCCGATTCTACCAGGGTCTCTTTGGTCCTTATTTCTCTCCCCACTCCCTCCCCACACCAGAGCTCAAGCCGCCTCCTAGGAAGCAAGCATCTGCCTTCAAAAAGTCACCTCTTTTGTGCCTTCCCTGATCCAATCTCACCATGGCACCTTGACCACAGAATGTGTTTTGTAAGTGTCTATGAATCTCCTTCCAAGCCAGGCAGTCTCTGCCTCCTTATCTCATGGTCTCTCTGCCACGACATCCTTCATCCACTTTAAATCCTTATCCACAGATCTCACCCAGTCATGCTGTGACACCCTATGGGAAAGAGCTCTCTTTGGGCTTCCATGTGGCCTTTGCACACTCAGAAGATGGGAGCTCTCCATGGAGCCTGAGGCAGGGGATCTCAAGAGCCAATTCTACTTAGAACAAAGATATGAACCAAAGATATGAATAGGTGTTTTGCCTGTATCACTTTCAACAGAGACAGAAGACAGCATCAGAGCCCCTGAACTGGAGTTACAGATAGTTGTGAGCCACCATGTGGGTGCTAGGAATCAAACCTGGGTCCTCTGAAGGAGCAGTGAGTACTCTTAACCACTGAGCCATCTCTCCAGCCACTATTATTATTTTTTGAAACAGGGTCTCACTACAGTCCTGTATGGCCCAGAAGGCAATATTAGTTTTAAATGATGTATACATATTAGTTGTTAGATATAGTCAAATAGTTACATTTAAATCTCTTTGAGCACAGTGCCACCTGCCACTCTAGGGTGGACGCTCTTAGTCCACCTCAGGTCAGTTTGGACAGTGCCAGAGACCTATTCCCTCTCTGGACTCTGGCAGAAAAACAAGTGATTTCATCAGTGAGAAAACAATGTGTCTAGAGTTTGAGTATCAGACAACTGCCTAAAAAGTAGCCAGCCCTGCAGCCATGATGCTCAGAGCATGTGATTGGCAGCAAAGATATCAATGCTCTTTCTGAGATGTCGTGTTCATATGTGCTCATGAGCTTTCAATTCTTCTGCCTGCCTCCCCCCCACCCACCCACTCTGTTGGGTGCAGGAGAGGGGGTGGGGGGGTGGGTGATGATGTGTGCAGTACCTGCGGAGGCCAGAAGAGGGCACTAAATCTCCAAGAGCTGGGGTTACAGGCAGCCATGAGCTATCCAGTGATGGCACTGGGTCCTCTAGAAGAGGAGGCAAGTGTTCTTAACCACTGAGCCAGCTGAAGCTCACTGTGTCTTCCTTTGTGAGCCTCTCGAAAGACAGAGGCACAGCTCTAACTAGACACCACCAATGGTGTCTAATCAAACTCAGTTCAGAGCTTGCTGGTTTGTCCAAACGAGTATTCCAGCTCCAGAGAGCGCATGCTCTCTTGGACAAGCTCAGCAGTTGGAGGCATTCCTTCTATATGCCACTATGTTTTGCCCATCAGAGCAAAGGCTGCTACTGTGCAGTGAATCTGTCCCCAGGATGTGGTACTTGGAGGTGGACATTGGGGAAATAATTAGGTTGGATGGTAGTCTAAGGCTGGGACCTCATGATGGATTTAGTGTTTTTATAAGAAAAGAACAAGTTGCTTGTCCTCCATCATGTGTGTGTCTGGGGAGAAGGTAGCTGTCTGCAAACCAAGGAGAAAGCTTCACCTGGGAACTGACAAGGACAGCACCTTCGCTTAAGACTCTCTGGCTGAAGCCATGCAAGCTGTGGTACCTTGCTATGATGACAAAGATGACCAAGAAGAGGAAGATGAAGGCAGAGGGAATCTTCTTGTTTGCTCATCAGAGGTGCAAGGATTCCTTACCCAAGCTAGGTACGTGTTCCTACCACTGATCTGTGATTTCTATGGTTTTGTTTTTAGGGTTTTTCTTTTAAAAAAAAGTCTCATTATTTAGTTCAGGCTGGCCTTAACCTTATACGTAACCCAGGTTGGCTTTAATTCAGCGTGATCATCCTGACTCAACCACTCAAGTCTGGGAACTGCAGGTAGGATCCACCGTACTGGGATATGATCCCCATTTTTAAACGTAGGGAACTGAAGAACAGAGTAGCTGAGTAATTTGTCCAAGGTCACACAGGCAGTTAATGGGAGTCCAGGACCAACCAGGCAGTCTGGCTTTATGCTCTAGCCAGGAAGCTCTTCAGCCCAAGCGCCTAAGGGTTGTCATATCCAATTCGTGAATCATCTGTTACTTGAATTAGCTTAGTCAATTCAAATGGCCTACTCCCCAGATCTTTTAAGTTGGTCACACCCTACCTTGTCAGGCCTTTTCTCAAAGTAGCTATTCAGAATGAAACAACAGAACATCCCATCCCAAAGGAGTTACATGCTAGCCACACCTTGAAACTTCTATCTTCTGCATTCTGACTGGAAGGTTGCCCCTCCTACCCCTGGACCTAAAGATACAGTTTCTATTTTGTAGCCAAGAGAGTTCTGCTGGTACAACTGATTTTAAAACTCAAGATTCTGAAAGAGATAAATCAGATGACAATCCAGATTAAAGAAGTCCTGGGCCACTAAACAAGTCACTGTGAAAAACAGTATTCTGAGAAAGCTCCTCCAGTTAGCTCTGGACCTGTTGAAGTGGAATGGAGCTCAGGCAGTGTTCCTTCTTAGGAGCCTGCAGGGACTTTCTGGGGGAGACGGATCTCCCCCTGAGGCCACAGACACCAGAGCTTACAGGAACAGAGGCAGCTGTAGACTTTAATTCACAGATGCATTTGACAAATGAGGAACACTTTATTCCCCCTGCTTTCCAAGGGAGGGAGGAAGAGTCAGCCAGGCATGAATGAATCACTGGTAAAATTTGGTATTGTTGCAGCAAAACCCAGCAACATGGATGGTCCCTGTAATCCTACAAATATTTTAGGACTGTGGAATTCCTACATGAATTTTACTTGTTTATCTTTTTTCCTTTATTTATTTTTCAGTTTTATGCATATGTACGTTTCCCTGTGTGCATAGATATGCTCCATTTGTGTTCTGGTGCCCATGGAGGCCAGAAAACAATGTAGGACCCCTGACACTGGAGTCACAGGTGCTTGTGAGTCATCATGCATACGGGTGCTAGGAATCAAACCCTGGTCCTCTGAAAAATCAGCTGGTGCTCTAAGCTGCTGAGCCACCTCTCCAGCCGCTTTATCTTTAGAGTCAGGGTCTCCTTGTAAGGCTATGACTGGCCTGGAAGTCACTATGTAGACAAGCTTGGTCTTATATTTGTATGATTCTCCTGCCTCTGCCTTCTAAGTACAAGGATTCCATACACTCACCACCCTGTCTGACTTGAATCTTCTGGGATCTGCTTATACAAATTACTTGAGATTGTGGTTTTGGCTTAATGTACTTTCTCTCTGGGTCTAGCCTGCAGAAATTCGAGGTCTGAGGGGCATGGCAAGAAGGAGGATAATTACTTAGGCAGATGTGACCTGAATGGTCTACAGTTTTAATGGCCATCCAGGGCTCAGAAACATAGGAAGAGTAGAATCCTGTTTGTGGCTCTGTTCCTTATGTTCAGCTTGCTTGGTCACTCAGCTGGTACCAGTCACATGGAATGAGAGCGGCCTTTCGAGCTGGCTTCATAATTACCTGTTGACATATTCCCAAAACACGACGACCATGGTTGAGACAATCAGCATCGACAGTATTACTTTTCCCTTGACATTCATTATTTTCTCCTGTAGAGGCAGGAAGAAAACAGAGGGAGAAATACATTAAATGATTCTGGAGTGAGTGATGGCTTCTGGGGCTGGAGAAACAGCGCCATGATTTAGTCAGCTCACGGGAACACCTGCTGGTTTCAGTTCCCAGCATCCACATTGCAGCTCACAGCTCTCATTTCTTGGGATCTGATGCTCTCCCTCTTCCAGCCTCCATGGGGATCATACATACAAGTGGTGCACATACATACACACACACACTCAGGACAAACACTCGTACACATAAAATATTTGATGCAATAAAGATAATAAAAGGCATCTGCCCACACCCTTTCTAACAGGATACATTTGTGTGTAATTCACTAGAGCTGAGGCCAGCACAGTTAATGAGGCTTCACATTCTGAGAGGGATACTAAGGCCCATCCATGTGGGCACTAGAAAGAGAGGAGGTAGCTGTAAGATGTTCCATATAATTCTAGTTACCTCCGAGGCTCCCACTCGCCAACTCTCTTGTTGCTGGAGGACTGAAGACTTGCTCTAATGAGCCTTTATAATCTAAACCTGTGCCCCCTTTTCAGCCCCACCTGGTTCACCCCACCACACCCTCCCAAGCCAGCAAACAACTGGAACTACTGAAGGAGGTATTCAGGTATTTTTTAAAATGCTGCATAAGATTGTGAAAGAAAGAGAGGAAGATAACGGACTGAGGAGTACTTCAGGGTGGCGATCAATCAGGGAAGGAAAGATGCAGAATGGCAACACAATTCAACACTGGAGAGAAGACAAGAGCCACCACAATAAAGGGAAGAGAGCCTCTAGGGCAGGGCTTTCTACAATGGGCTTGTGACGGCTATTCCTGGCTGTCAACTTGACTATATCCGGAATGAACTACAATCCAGAAACAGAGGACACACCTGTGATCCAGATCTTGCGGATGGAAGACTTGTTTCTGACTTAGGTCTTGACATGGAGGTCTTGACATGGAGATCTTGAAGCATAGTGATCATGAAAATCTTAGGTCCAGGCAAGGTAGTGCAGGCCTTTAATTCCAGGAGACTGAGGTAAGCAGATCTCTTGAGTTGAAAGTCAGCCTGGAACAAAGCAAGTTTTAGATGCAGGTGTGGTGGTACACGCCTTTAATCTAAGCCACACCCTCTGCTGGAGTCTACATAAGGACATTAGGAGAAGGAAGATTCACTCTTCTATGACAGCTTGCACCTACTTGCCAGTACCATAGGGTAATCACCCAAAACAGCAGCAGCAGTGGAGTGTAGTCAACTAGAGCCTAGAGTGCCACAGAGAGCGGAGGTGGGGAGGTGGTGAAAGCCCTTTGGAGGAGCCCAGAAGATCACGACATTGGAACAAGAAGCTTTAAAGCTGAAGTTGATTTGGAGACCCCAAGATCTTAAAGATGCCAGGGCCATAGGAAAGCTACTAACAGGGAATGGAACCAGCCTCCCCCCCCCAAAAAAAAAAGACTTGTGTTGCAGTCAATAAAGATGAAAAAGGAGTTGGAGATCTGAAGACTGCTTTGACATCAGATATGCAGGCAGAGTTTGCCCAGCTGGTTTCCTGTCTTGCTTTAGGGATTACAGTTAAGTGATTTGATGAATCTCAGAAGAGATTTTGTGCTTTGGACTTTTAACATTGTTGAGACTGCTATAGATTATGGGGACTTTGGAAGTTGGACTAAACTTTTATTATTATTATTATTATTATTATTATTATTCTATGGCTAGGTATGGCTCCGGTAGACTCAGTGTTTGAACAAGCCTCTGGGGGTCAGTGTGTAGAATGTGGTTTGTATATGCTTGGCCCAGGGAGTGGCACTATTAGGAGGTGTGGCCTTGTTGGAGGAAGTAAGTATGGCCTTGTTGGATGAGGTGTGTCACTGTGGGCTAAGGCTTTAAGACAGGATGCACAGAGCTCTCAGAGGTCTGAGGGGAGATTGGGAGACACCAAAGCCTCTGAGGTAGAGAAGAACTGGATCTGAGTTCAGAGGATCTATTTGCCTGTTGAGGGGTGGGGGGACCATACCAGAACCCCAGCATTAGTAGGGAAAGTCACAGAGAATTCTAATGGCCAAAGAGAGCAAACAATTGTGTATACGCCTGCAAGTTGCTGTTCCTTGTCATAAGTTTTGTCATAACAAAGGAAGTTTTGTCATAACATTTTGATCCCTTGGGGCACTCTCCTGTCTGAGGAGAAATTGTTCCTCAAGGCTTGCTGGCTCTTTAAGATTCCAAGAGCTAAGAGAAGACATGCCTCTGGCCCACAGATGAGCCGTCCACTCCGAAGCCAGGCTTCCTCTGTCTGCCCACAAACCTCACAAGGCAATAGGGCTTGGCCTAATCACCCAGAGCATCAGACACCTAAGGACCAAGCCTGGCAAAAAAGAGCTCTGAGTAGATTTTAACTGCTCACTCTGCCCCCTGCTGTTCTGCACACCCCAACTTCCAACTCACAGTATCACTGGAGTGGCATTCCAGAGACACCAAGGCTAGGTAGGAAGAAAGCAGGCTGAGCAAGCCATGGAGAGCAAGCCATAGCAGCACACCTTCATGGCCTCTGATCCAGCTCCTGCCTCCAGCTTCCTGCCTGGAGTTTCTGCCCTGACTTCTCAGTGATGGATGTGACCTGAGAATCTTAAGGTAAAAATAAACCCTTTCCTTCCCAGCTTTTGGTCATGGTGTTTATCACAGCAATAGGAATCCTGACTAAGACAGTGTCCCAGGGATTAAACCCAGGTCATCGGGCTTGGCAGCAAGTGCTTTTACTTTCTGAGCCGTCCCGCGGCTCCTTTAAGGTAGCAGCTAAGAGTACAAGGCCTTTCTCAGAGCTTGCTTCTTACTGAGCTCAACCCAGACAGAAGCTGTGAGCGTATCTCAGAAGAAGGCAACATCTGAAGAGCAGCAGAAAGCTTTCAGGTTAATTCTAGAAGTAAGCGCTGAGACTAGATGCAAATGCTGTAAACTAGCTGGGTTTGGCTCAGAAGCCTTCCTCCTGCACGAGGTACTGGATCGGGCCTTGAAGAACAGCGCCCACGTAGTACACTTTATTCACTGTAAGTTTAGCCCAGAGGCTGTGGATTTTAAAGGGCCCTGAGTGACCAGGACAACAGCTGATCCCCAGCCAGTTCTTGTCCCTCTCACTTCCTTGACCTCCTTCTTACTCCTGACCTTATCATCCACCAACCAGAGACCCCCACACCCACTCAAGTGAACCCGTCAGAAGCCTGTCATGGACTCCCTAGTTTACTACAGGCTGGAACTGATCAGTGCTGGGGATAAAAAGCCTCACCAAGGCCAGGCTGGCCATGCATCTTCTGGTCCCTCCCTTGATTCTCAGGGACCCGCCTTTCCACTTCCAGGAAGCTTCGTTTTCTCTTCTACTGGCTCCTGATTCTGCGGGTGAGGTGATGGGCCTGGCCCACAGTGACGTGGGTGACCACCGAGTCTCCCAAGCCTCAGTTCTCTGAGCCAAGCCCACCTACGTCAAGACATAGACTCCATCATCCTCAAGGACACCCCAAAACCTATTGAGAGCCAGAGAAGTCCCGGTTTGAGATTACAAAGAGCTGAGGCTGTGGCAGAGAATCAGGACTTGAGTCCTAACTTTACACAAGAAGCTACAGCTCCTCAGCCCTTGTCCCATCTCTAAAAAAAAACCTTGGAAAACCAAATTCAAACCTTGAGTTTTTGGAATTCAAGGGGCATCACAGACCCAACTGAAAGTTCATCTTTGTAATCTCTATTCCATTTGAATATTTCTATGCATAAGCATTGACGTGCCCTGTTACTTGGTTCAGCTTCACGAGAGCGCTACACCATAGGTGTTACGCGATTATGTGCCGCAAAGTCTAAATTCAACCCATCTGGGCCCAGAGCTTCAGATTTCTTGTTTTGACAATGGGGATAAGATTAGTGATGGGGGATGAAAATTTGAGGACAGCCTGGGCTATACACAGCAAGACTCTATCTCAACAAAAAAGGGACAGAGAGATGACTCTGTGTGTAACTTTTTCTGAGAAAAGTCTGCAGCTTGAGCCTGGTGCTCAAAATGTACCATGGAAGGAGAGAAAAGAACTGGCTCCTAAGTGTTGTCCTATGACCATCAAATGTACATCCTGGTGTATGAGCCACCACCACCACCACAACCACCACCACCCACTACCCACCCACCCACACACAGTGTCTCTGTCTCTCTATCTCTCTCTGTCTCTCTCTCTGTCTCTCTCTCTGTCTCTGTCTGTCTGTCTGTCTCTCTCTCTCTGTCTCTGTCTCTCTCTCTCTCTCTCTCTCTTGGCTTTAATCCCAGAACTCAGGAGACAGAAATAGGCAGATCACTGCCAGGCCAACCATAAGACTGCCTTAGGAGGGAAGGGGGAAGAGAGAGAGAGAGAGAGAGAGAGAGAGAGAGAGAGAGAGAGAGAGAGAGAGAGAGAAGTGATTTCAGAGCAGTGCCATAACAAGATAAATGCTTTTTTTAAAATGTTAGCCTTCATTACTAATGTTCATAAAGGAGGCAGCTGGGAGGATCTGCAGAAAACGAGGGCTGGTCCTTAGAAAGTGCTCAGAACACTTGGAGAAAGGAGAGCTCTGGAATACTGCTTAACAAATGGACGCAAATGAGGGACTTTCAAGGCCTCACCATCTGCTGTAGCCCAGCCCGAGCATGAGCTGCTGCAAAGACAGACAAACTTTAATTTCTCTGATCAAGTCCAAGGACACCCTGTGCTTGCTGAGCGGCAAGAGTAAGCCTGGGCTTCGAGGTTCAGCTATGTTGACCCCACTCACCTAGAATCAAATCCAAAGCCTCTTCCAAATGAAGGAGCAGGACACAGAGGAACAGAGGCACCACCAGAGGCAGTCCAGACCGGTACTCTTGATCCCCACCCATCCTCCTGAGCCTGGTAGGTGTATGTGACTTTCATAGACTTCAGGAATTCACATCAGAAGTGACTCTCAAGGACCAAATACCCCAGCATGATTTAGACATGATGACACTGCCCCACGACCTCCACTAAAGCCCATGTAAAGGAGTGGCTTCAGATGCTTACTATACAAGCACCATTCACATGTTGTAACCTTTAGCTGCGTGGCTTTACAGAAGATGTATACAGTAGGCACTAATATTTTAGAAAGCCCAGTGAGCTTACAACAACACAATCATTTCTTACAGGTCAATCTGAGATCAAGCTCTCTAATAAGTATGTTTATCTCTTTTAAAAGTGAATCCGTGGTCTCTCCTATAATTTGTAGAAACATCTGGGAAAAAATAAAAATAGGAGTTATACTTTAAAAGACAGAGGACAGGGCATGATGGCCTGTGTCTTTAATCTCAGCACTACGAAAAGGCAAGTGGATATTTGAGTTCAGGGTCATCCTGGTCTATAGTGCTAGTTCTAGGACAGACAGGGCTACACAGAGAAATCCAGTCTTAACAAAATAAATTAAATTAAAACACACACGCACGCGTGCGCGCGCACACACACACACACACACACACACAGAGAGAGAGAGAGAGAGAGAGAGAGAGAGAGAGAGAGAGAGAGAGAGAGAGAGAGAGAGAGGAGAGAGAGAGTGCGCCTGTGGTGGCCTGGAGCTCTCCTGCCAACTCTGAGACCCTGTGACCCAATCACCTCTCACTCCATCCTCTGGCCACTCCCAGATTCAACCCTGCAGAGCTTGTCTCCTGCATGGGTTCTGGGTTCGCAGATGAGCACCTGCATCTCTCCTCCTGGGACACACAGTGTTGGTGGCAGCTCACAAGGTGGAGCCACGCTGGGAAGCATCCACCTTCCTGGATCCATTTCATGGCTCAATGAACATCCCTCAGAGAACCTCACAGATCCACCAGCCAGAGATGGAAACATTCCTTCCAAACAATTCCTCTCTGGAGCAGACACTGGGTGCTCCTGTTTTCTCCATCTCAATCAGGGTGAAAGGTGAACCTCGGCTGGATGCACCAGGGCCCTGGCTGGAAAAGTCATTATCATTGTCTTGGAGAACAAGAGACAGGCAGGGAGAAGAAAGCACTTGCCAAAGAAACCAAACCTCCTAGGAAGTGCTCTCCTCCCAGCCTGCACTCCTGCCCCAGGGCCTGAAAGCTACTCTTTCCTCCCCAAGGAATGAGCAGGCATGGTGAGTCCAGATTGGCCCAGGCTCTGTGAGTCCAGATTGGCCCAGGCTCTGTAGGAGGCTTGGTAGGTTCACGCATATGTTTGTGGAATAAACAAATCAATGAGGGTCCCGAGAGACTTCAGTCCTGCACCACTCTGACCCATCAACTACATGGACTAGGTTACTGGGTACCACTGGGCTTCTGAACACAGAGGCATGTGAGTAAACAAGGCCACTGAGGACCCTCCATTCCAGAACAGGAGGCAAAAGGCTAACCAGGCTATAGAGTGTCCAGGAATAACAAACGTTAGAAAAGCAAACAAAACAATAGAACGGCAAACTGGGCACTGTCTGTTAACTACACACACACACACACAGAGACACATGCAGACACACAAACACAAAATACACACTCACGTATAAACAAACATACACATCCACTCGAGCACACACAAATGCACACAATGTGCACACGTACACACATGTGTACACTTGCGTGCACACACATATCCACTTGTGCACACTCATGCAAACGCACACACATGCACACTTTCACACATGAGCACACACTTGCACACACGAGTACCCACATACATTTCTGGTGATAGAACTCTCCACACTAGTCATGCTAAGGAAGCACTGCACCTCTGTACTAATCCTCTGCCTACAACCCCAGCCTTGGTTTCCCCAAACCCTCAATTATATGCAAGAGTGTTTTGATCCAGCACTACAGATCAAGATCAGAGTGACTCTGACCACCAGCAGGGTCCCAGATGTATACCCTGGGGAAGTCACTTTAACCTGAGGTTTTCTCTCATGTATAATATAGAGACACAAACATCTCCCTTGAGGCTTTACAAAGGACAGAAATAGACTGTGCCTACAAAGCATGCTGTACCAGGCAGTCAGCATGCTCTCCACAAATGGCAGCCATGACCATGACAATGTCCTTAGGGAGAGAGGTTCCAGTCAAGGATACAGAGCTGTGTGTGAGGCAAGCATCTCAGGCTCATATGATGCCCCTCACAGAGCAGCCGGGATGAGCCCAAGACGCCAGGTGCAGGTTGAGAGAAACCTTGCTATGCCCAATCTGGGGCAAGGTTGCAGCCGAGAAGCCCTGCTATTTCTCATGGGTGCGCACATAAGGCATTTCCCAACATCAGACAGGAAAGAGGCCAAGGATCAGCCTCCTGCCCTGGAAGCAGAGCTTCACAGTCCGTAAAGAAGTCATTTGCACCAGGCTTCTCCGGGTCTGGATGGGAAATCAGTCCCAGGTATCAATCTATATCCCTTAAGCACAAGGGCTCAACCTGCTGCCATGGCCCGTATGCTTTCCTAGACTGGATGATCTAATGATAGACTCCTCAGCCAACCAATGTATCTGCAGTACAGAGGCTGGCTCACCAAGCCCCATGAAGCTTAGGCCTCTGGGTCCCCTCACAAGATGTAGCTGTATTCATATCAGAGTACAGGTAGGAGAAAACTTAAGCACGTTCTAAAGTAGAAAAGATCCCCTAGAGTCTGGAGGAGTCACTGTCTAGCTCCGAGTTATCTGAGGCTGCAGGAGGAAGCAAAGAGCTGCCCCACTTACCCATCAGGGTCCCGAACCTTGTATAGCATCCAGGCCTTACTTTCTTCCTGTTCAGTGGTCACGATGTGCCAAGCCTCCAGTGCTCCACCAAACTGGCACCCGGCCCGGCTGCCCTACTGTATGTACTACCTATCAAGGAACAAGGACTACACATGCTGGGGATCTGCCCGAAGCCACCTGAGCAGGAAGTTGTCCAGACCACTAACAACAAACAATTCTGCACAATGGTCTGTAGTAAGCAAATAACCACCCGTGAGCATCAGCTATGATGGAGACCAAACTTTTGATTTTCTTCTTTTCTTTTTTTTTTTGTTTTGTTTTGTTTTTTCTTTTGCTTCTTTAGTGACTTCTATCCCAAGGTCCTGGGGTCTAACATGATGGAGAGAAGTGACTCCTACAATTGTCTTCTCACTCTCACATGCACGACACAAATGGACATATGCGTGCGCGCACACACACACATTAAATGAATAAATGCAATTTAAAATAAAAAGAAAATGCCACTAGAACAGTGGTTCTCAACCTGTGGATCATGTCCCCTTTGGGGGTTGAATGACCTTTTCATAGGGGTCACTTAAGACCATCAGAAAACACAGATATTTACATTATGATTTATGACAGTAGCAAAACCAGTTATGAAGTAGCAACAAAGATAATTTTATGGTTGGGGAGCACTGTGACATGAAGAATGGCATTAAAAGGCTGCAGCATTAGGAAGGTTGAGAATCTCTGGTCTAGAATATCCTAGTAAAGATACTGGGTCTGCAGCCCTGGGGCTGGAGAGATGACTCTGCAGGTCAGAGTGCACACTGCTTTCCCAGAGGACCGAGCTTGGTTCCTAGCATCTATATAAGGCGGCTCACAGTCAACTAACTCAGGGCCTTCACACCTCTGGCTTCTAAGGGCACCTGGACTCATGTGCACATGCGCACATACAGACACATATGCATGGACATAACTAAATGTAGCAAAATTTTTATTTTTTTAATTTGCAGCCAAAGTATAACATGTGCATCACACAGCTCCACATATCCCATCCATTTTCCAACTTTTCCATCATTTTATGGATTTCTGAGTGTCGTGTTTGAAGGACGTGGATGTTTTCACCTACTCTGATATAGCCCTCCTTACAGTCTACATGGTCACATCCCTACCGAATAGTGTATCTACAACTTTAAGTTCTTTTTCTTAAAGTGCCCTGACCCCATGAAGTCAGCTTTCATACCTGCTTCCTTCCTGAGCCAGGCCCAGACTAAAGCATTCTCCAGCTGTCTTTCAATTCCACCACAACAACCCTGTGGTGTAACTATTATTAATCCCATTTTGCATATACATGAAAACAGGCTCTGAAAGATTAATCGGCTTACCCATGTGCACAGCAGACCATCCTGGGAGGTGGCCTCCAAGGCCCTGCCAGCCGTCATGGGAAGACTCAAATCTCTTTATGCTACTCAGGATTGCCATGTTGTTGTGACGGACCCTCAAACTGGCCAAACACTAAGTAGAGTCAGCTTCTCCTCGGGTAAATTGGGAAGCCCGAGTGGATCACTCTTCTGCCATCAGCAGGGATCTCCTTGTGTGCCTGGTGTTGACTATCCTCCTTTGTATGTCCTTTCTGCCTCACAGTCGCCAGTGGTCACTGTGGTGCCCATGGCTCTGTTTTCTAGTTGAGACCACGCTTGAGTGAAGGGTGGCTGGCATGAGGCTGCTTAATACGTTCAGAAGTAACGGATTTTAGGTCAGTGTCCACCTCTAGGTCTTGTTCTTGGCAGTGGGGCAGTGTTAGGATAAGGAGAGATCATTTTATTATAAAATTCCCCATGGGAAGAAACATGATACAACTGATGGGAAAAAAGAAAGAAAAAAAAAACCTAGCTTCTAGTCATGTTTTAATTAAGAAGGTTGGAGTCAGGGCTGGAGAGACGGTTCAGTGGAGAAGAAGACTTTCTGCTTTTACAGAGAGAATATAGCTTGGTTCCCAAAACCCACACCAAGTGGCTCATAACTATCTGTAATTCCAGCCTGGGGGATCTAAAGCAAGCCTCTTCTGGCCTCTATGCCCACAAGTACAGATATGTACATGTACACACACACACACAAAGAGAGAGAAAAAATATTAATAACATTAGGGTCAGAATAAACACAGATTCAGGAAAGTGAGAGGCAGGTCTCTGACTAAATCCACAGATACAGTCATCACACACCATCATGGGCAGTACAACCTGTTCTGAGGCACACCTCACCGCCTCTGCTTCAGTCTCCTTCAGGAAGTCTAAAGTCGGGATCCAGCTACCATTTTCCCTGGCTGACCCCAAAAACCACCATCAAAGCATTTTCTACGGCAGAGACATGCTAGGGCAGTGCTGGGCTGTCCCTGGGAGCAGAGCCGTGTGGGATGCAATCAACCTCAAGTGATACCTCCCAGGAATGACCAGCCAATGGAGAAGTATATGAGACAGCCCACTGCAGAAAAGGCTCAGCACCCTCCCACCATGCCCTACCCAAGACTCAGCCCCTACCCCCGCACTGTCAACTCAAACCCCACACAGAGAACACCAGGCTGCAGCCTAGACTGGCATAACCCCAGGCACTGCCAAGAGAACCAGAATGCCAAAGTCCCTGAGCCAGCATTCCACCAGGCCCTGTTTCCAGAAACACAGGGGAAGGGACAACAAAGCCACAGAAGAGACCAAGGAAAGCTTAGGAAGAGAGCAAGGGTCCTCCCTCAGGTGGAACCATTTGGTGACTTAAAAGTAGCTCCTGGTGACCTGAGGCTAGGAGGCACAAATCTTTTGAACATACCTCATCGTCCGCTGTGTTCCCTCCAAAGCAAACAGTAAAACAACCGAGTTCTATCGAGCGCCAGCCTGCCGAAGGAGGCAGGGCTCAGAGGAAAGGAAGGTACAGGGTTCCAACTCCTGTCAAAAGAATAAACAGCTGTTTCAGGAAGAGGAGGGGTGGGGTAGGCAGACGGATCCCTCGGCAGCAGCCACAGGGCTTTGTTCCCTCAGCCCCGGGAAATGGGCTGTTTATCAGGGCTGTTGACTCAGGTCTACATGGCAAGGCAGAATCAGGGCTCTGGGCTGGTCCTCTCTCACCAGGAGGGAAAACTATAGGACCAAACCAGGCCAGGAGTCACAAGAGATGAGGTCACCACTCTCCATATCACCCAGTCCCAGGGAAAACTGGGAGCCATGTGAGATGCAATCAACCTCCCAGGAACGGGCAGCCAATGGAGACGGGTATGGGACAGCCCAGAGCAGAGGCAGGTGAGCAGACAAGACACTCTGATGGGACAGATGCCTAAATGTGGCTCCGAGACAAGCTCTTTCTCCACAGCCTGGCTCTGGAAGCCACAGTTTTGTGTGTACAACAGGCCAGGATTGAATACACAGTGAGTTTGAGGCCAACCTGGGATACATGCAACCTTGTGTTTTAAAAGGTGGGCGAGGGGGGGGGCATCAGCTATATGCTTCAACTTAAATTGCTTTGCTTTAGAAAGTGATAATTCTCCATAAAGAAACCTTTACTATTTGCACTTAGGACAGCCGCAGAGGCCCACACCTGCTCCCGAGGGACAAGGCTTACCCCTGCCCACCTTTTTTTTTTTTTTTTTCTCTTCTTTTTCAAGATAGGGTCCCAAGTAGCCTATGAACTCACTGTGTAGCCAACAACCTAGGGCTTCTGATCTTGCCTCCCCAACAGTCCCGGGATGATGGGTGTGCGCCACACCCAGTTACATGCTGTGAGGGATGGAACCCAGGCTGTGTGCACACTGGGCTTGCACACTGTGTGTACAGAAGCACCCTGTCGTCGGCTGTGCTTCTCAAAAAAGCCTGTTGTTCTCAGAAGCAATGCTGTCTATGGTGCACATTGGCTCAAGCTGGGAGGTGGTACTCAAGGCCCCCCGGGCCTCATTCCCTCCCCAAGTGACTGGGACATTGCCGGGAAGTCTGGGAACCCTAGACGACAGGGAAGGGACCAATGCCAGACAGGAAGGAGTCAAGGCCTGGCCCCAGGTCACTCAGCCTGGAATTGAGCCTCTTCCTCCTGTTCTCAGAAGGAAGCTTCACGACTTCCTCCTCTGAGGGCAGGAACCAGCTGACCATAACCTTCAGGGATTGGAAGTCCTTCTTAATAACTTGCTGAAATCCTCTCTGATGGCATTCATTCAACCCACAGGAACACATGCCTGTGACACAGTCATTCTCTCAAGTCTATTTTCAAGTGATGAGCATCAGATACATCCCACACTGGACCCCAAGACCCATCAGAAGTAGGAAGTTGCCACCTACTGCCACAATGGCGTCCTTTCTGTAGCAATGAGAACCAGAAGCTGCAGCAAGGTCACATTGACAGGAGGACTCCAGCACTCAGTACTCAGCAAAAGGAGACTGACCCAAAAGGACACACTCTAGGTCAGGCATGATATGAAGGGGCCTGCCTGCCCATCATCCTAGCACTTGGGAGGGGTGAACAGGGTTCCAAGGCCAGGATTGAGTACACAGTGAGTCTGGGCCAACCTGGGATACATGCAACCTTGTGTTTTAAAAGGTGGGAGGGGGCATCAGCTATATGCTTCAACTTAAATTCCTCTGCAAGTAAAATTAATTCATGGTGTTACACATGGGGATGGCGAGCTCCCTAGGAGTGGCAAGTTCTGGTCTGGATGGTGGCTACACAGACCTGTCCACTTGATTAGAACACACAAATGAGCCTCATTAACAGGCCTTTTCCAGGATGGAAAATTCCAAAAAGCTCCCTTGTGGAAGCTCCATGCACTCTCTGACACCATCTCCCCAACCCCTACCCTGCCCACCTCTCTCTCTAGGGCCCCAGGATCATGGGTCAGCCCTGCCTCTTCCTTCTACTGGATTCCTCATTAGGACTGAACTCCTTGGGAGGGTGCGGCTATGGTCTCCCATGGGACCAAGGCCACTGGGGCAGAGTCAGGCATCAGGGTAGAGTTGATAGGCTGCGCTAAAAGAAGCAGGAGCTCTTTAAACGCTTGCAGTGCTGGAGATAGAATACAGGACTCTGTGCATTCTCCGAAAGCTCCTTACCAACTGAGCCATACCAGCTCCTCATGGAGTTTCCTGCCGGTCCCAACTCCCCCACACTCCAGCACATAGGAAGCAGCTTCCCTCCTTTACCTCAGAGAACCCTCACTTCCGCCCTCCATGTGGCCTACATGAAGGGAGATGCTCTGAGAGTCAGTACGCCCAGCTGGGATACTCCTCTGATTCCCCTGATGCATCCCAGAACTGCCCTTCCTCCCTCGGGGCCTCCAGGGGTGGCTCTCCAGGTCAGCTCTTGCACTCAGTGTGGCAGGTGGAGGGGTGCAAAGGGGAGAGGGGTGAGGAATCTTGCCATGCCACCGTCAGGCCTTGAATCTGCCCACACTGCCCCTCCCGAGAAGCGACAGCTGCAGCCTGGAAGTGGGGAGCCCTGGCTTTGTTCCAAGTCACTTCTGGCTACAATTCTCACCCCACTTACCTCTGTGGGAATGTGGGGATTAAGTGTTCTTGGCAGAGAGCAGAGTGCACTACTAACACAAAACTTGCTAGTTGTCATTTGTTTAACCCCAAATCTGTTTGGGATGGTCACAAAAGGCAAGCTTGCTGAGCAAGGGGGTAAAGTGACTCGGTGGGTTTCTTGTCCTGTGTGATAGGAACAATCGTGTCTCAGGCCCACATCTCAGGGTGACTGAGGGGCTGGACCATTCTGGGTAAGAGATGCATGGTCTGGACCCAGTGAAGGCTCTGCCTCATGAGCCGTGCTATCCTGGGAGGCTTACTTGATGCTGCTGTGCCTGCACTGCTACATCTATAAAATGGGAATCATAACATCTGCACAGAAGCTGGTACCTACTGAGAGCCACATACACAGAACATCAAGAGCTAAACAGCTTGTCCTCATGAAGGACAAGCAGGCTTGTCATGGAGAAGGACACAGCTTTGTCTCTGAGAGTGCCATCATGATTACCCACAGTGCTCAGCTCCACCAATGCTGTCACTCGTGTAGTTTCACGTTTGTGTGAGAAAAATGCCTGCCTTGGGAAGAGAGTCTTAGCATGATGCTCCCATGGCTATTACAACTGGTTTGTTTTTGTCAACTTGACACAAACCAGAGTCACTCAGGAAGAAGGAACCTCAATTAAGAAACTGCCTCCATGGGCTGGAGAGATGGCTCAGCGGTTAAGAGTAATCTGCTTTTCCAGAGGTCCTGAGTTCGATTCCCAGCAACTACATGGTGTCTAATACAATCTCTAATAGCATGCAGGTGTACACGCAGATAGAGCATTCATATAATCAATCAATCAACCAATAAATGAAATTGCTTCCACTAGACTGGTCTGAAGATATTTCTTGATTGCTGATCAATGTGGGAAGCCCCGCCCACTGTGGCCAGTGTCATCATTGGGCTCATGACCATGCCTACATAAGACAGCTGAGCAAGCCAAGGACAGCAAGCCAGTAAGCAGTACTCCTGCATGGTCTCTACTTTGATTCCTGCCTCTGAGTTCCTGCCCTGACTTCCCTTCATGCTAAACTACAAGCTGTAAGATTAATTAAACCCTTTTCTCCCAAATTGCTTCTGGTCATAGCTTTTTTTGTTTGTTTGTTTTTCAAGACAGGGTTTCTCTGTGCAGCCCTGGCTGTCCTGGAACTCACTCTGTAGACCAGGCTGGCCTCGAACTCAGAAATCCTCCTGTCTCTGCCTCCCAAGTGCTGGGATTAAAGGCGTGCACCACCACCGCCCGGCCTGGTCATAGCTTTTATCATAGCAACATTTCTGAAATGACGGTGGCAGCAGCCTCAGGAAGCTCTGTGGTCAAGACCATACGCTCCCATGGCTCTACCGGAGAGGACACTCAGCCCTCGCTGGTCTCCTCCTCCTCTTCCTCTTCCTCCTCCTCTTTCTCTTCCTCCTCCTCTTTCTCTTCCTCTTCCTCTTCCTCCTCCTCCTCTGCCTCCTCCTCCTTCTCCTTCTTTCAGTTTTTAAAACTTACATTTGAGCAATGGTAGCACATGCCTTTAAACCCAGCATTCATGAGCAGGGGCAGACAGATCTCTGAGTTTAAGGTCAGCCTGGTCTCCAGAATGAGTTCCAGGACATTCAAGGGTACACAGAGAAACCCTGTCTTGAAAAGGAAAAAAGAGGAGAAAAACTACATTTGTTTGTTCATTTTTGTGTGTATATTTGGGGATACACAGCACACATGAATAAAGGACAACTTTTGAGACTCTGTTCTCTCCAATCTACTGCTGAGACTCAGGTATCAAACTCTGGTCATCAGGCTTAGCAGCAAGCACCTTTACCCACTGAGCCATCTCACTGGCCCCCTACCGCATCTTCTCAAGCAATATATAGCCACACATCTTGCACACTGCCTTGCCCTGTCTAGCTCCAAGACAGATCTTCCCTTTTGACCTAGGGTTAATCTAATCCCTTCATGCTTTAAGTGAGGAGGAAGCTGGTCCTGTTGGCACCTTAGAAGGTATGGAGGCTGTGCTCCACAGGAAAAGGACCCTGGCAGGTCTCCTACACCAGTTCTGGCCAGCTCTCACTTCAACAACCTCTGCATAGTACGCCTGCTCAGTTCCCCCACAACCCTACCAGATGCAGAGCTTAGGCTAGCTTTTCTCTCTGAACATTTGTAATACAGCCCTGGGGATCCCTGGTACCTAGAACATACAGCTAGGCTCCAGGTGAAGGTTCTGGGCTTTGGAGCCAACCATTGGTCCTTCAGAGCTAGAAGACATGCTGTAGAACCAGAGCCAGAGGAGCTACTTATCGATAATGGGAGGCCATCAATCCTTGGGCAGAGGAAAGGCGTTCCACCCAGGGAGGCGGGAGCAGAGAACGTGCTCTTGCCACGCAAGGAGAGCAGCAAATGCATTTATCTGGCCTCTGTCTAGTCAGAGGCACAACTACTGAGAACCACAAGCACTTAGAGAACAGATTTCCAGAACAGCATGTGCCTGTTTTTCAGTGTCCCTCCAAGCAGATGCCAGTTCTTCCAGGGTCAATTCCTCTACCTCAACCTTGCTGTCTCACTGCTGGGCCTCTAGCTGAAAAACAGCATGGCCTTCTAGATGACCTAAAAGGAAAAAGTTCATTCACTATCCCTGCTTTAAGTCTTTCATGTTTTTTATGCCAGTGGTACTGGTCAATCCTCCCAGGCTTCCACTAGCCCCCTTTCCCAAGCTCCTTGATTGAAGCTTTCAGGAATGTTGTATCCCTGTAATATCCCTGTTTCAACTCAGAACTGTCTGATTGTAAGACATGTATCTCAGTGTGAGGCTAAGCTCATCCTCACAAGATGCTTAAAAATAAAAGCCAAGTATGGTGACACATGCCTTTAATCCCAGCACTCTGGAGACAGAAGGAGGCAACTCTCTGTGAGTTTAAGGCCACCCTGGCTCCAAACCAGCCAGTGTGACTCTCTTCTGTCTCTCTCCCTCCCCTCCCCCCTCCATATATATGTATCTATGTATATGTTTTTAATTTTGTGCCTGAGTGTTTTGACTGTATGTTATATGCACATGTGTACCGTGCCCAAAGTCCAGAAGTGGTCAAATACCCTGGAACTGAGGTTACAGATGGTTGTGAGCTGCCGGGGGGGGGGGGGGCGGGGGAGGGGGGCGGGACTGGGAATCAAACACGGTTCTCAGCATGAACAGCAAGTGCTCTTAACCTCTGAGCCATCTCTCCAGCCCCAAGATAATCTTAATAATGGTCTCATTCCATCCTCACCACAGTCATTGGGCAACCTGCCTATTTCCCCAGGCAGGGAAATTACAGCTCAGAGGTTGGGTAACGTGGGCAAGGCCCCAGAGCCAGGAACTCCTCATATCCACATGAATGCCACCCTCCCTGCTGAACACAACAGCTCCTTCCACACATACCTCAGGGATGCCTTGAGTGCTGGATAGTGTTATGTCAGCTTGACACAAGATGGAGTTATCGGATAGGAGGGACCGGATCATCAATTGAGGAAATGCTTCCTTAAGATCCACATATAAGGCATTTGCTTATTTAGTGACTGATGGGGGAAGGCCCCCCATTGTGGGTGGTGCTGTACTTTAACTGATGGTCCTGGGTGCTATAGGAAAGCAGGCTGAGCAAAGCCATAGAATCAAGCCAGTAAGCAGCACCCCTCCATGGCCTCTGCATCAGCTCCTGCTCCAGGTTCCTGCCTTGTTGGAATTTCTGTCCTGACATCCCTCAGTGACAGATGACTATGATCTGGAAGTGTGAGCTGAATAAACCCTTTCCTCCCCAGCTTGCTTTTTGTCATGGTGTTTTATCACAACAGATGCCCTGACTAAGACACTTGCTGGGGTTTGTTCCTGTTCAGAGTCACCTGGCAGGTGGAGGAGCCATCCCAGAATTGCTCTTTGTAAAAACAGTTCAGTAAAGTGTGACTCAATGGCACCATCTCCCAGCACCCTTCCCGATTGGGTCCTCTATGGATGTATTTTAGTTCTTGAAACAGGGTTATGTGGCTCAGTCTGGCCTGGAACTTGTGATCCTCCTGACTCAGCCTCTCAAGCACTGGGATTACAGGTCTGTACCTGCACACCTGACTGGGTCTATTTTTAATACCCATTGGTCCTTTCAGATGCCAGCTGAAATCTAGAGTCCTTCCTATGGTGGCACAGAGACCCAGATCTTGGAGTACCATATTTGTTTCGTTTTCTACCAAAAAGTAAGAAAAGACAGTCTGTTGTCGCTGGTCACAACTGCAGACATGAATGCCCATGCTCAGCTAGCTCTTTTTTAAAGGGGGAGATTTGCTTTTGTTTTAAACTGTGCGCATGTGTGTGTGCATGTGCGTGTGTACAGATATCCCTGGAGGGCAGAGGTGGCCAGTTACCATGCAACTGGAGTTACAGACTGTGAGTTGCCCAACATGGGTGCTGGGAACTGACACAGGTCCTCTGTGAGAGCAGCACGCACTCTTAACCCCTGGGCCATCTGGCCCCTGCTTTCTTTCCCCTTTGTCATCAGCCCAAGATTCCAGCACACAGAATGGGGCTGCCCAGTAGGGGTAGCTCTTCCCTGTCCAGTTCAACCTTTCTGGAAGCAGTCTCCTCCTAGACATAATCACAGCCCACGTTTCCATGGTGATTTTAAATCTCATCAAGCTGGTAGTCACAATTAACCATCAGCAGCCAGGCATGATGGCACACACCTTTAATCCCAGCACTGGAGGGACATAGACCAGCAGACCACTGAGTTTGAGGTCATGCTGGTCTACATGAGGAGATCTTGACTCAAAAATGAGGGGCGCTAACCATTATACACACCCCCACCTGATTCCTCCTTTTACTTGTGCTGTTCTTGCCTCTTTCTTATAACTTCTGCAAGTTGCCTGATTTGATGCTTGAAAGGGGGGAGACAGACCGACGGACTACAGACTGACTCAAAGGGAGCTGTGTATGGCCAAGGGTTATTCGAATCCAAGAATTTACTAGAAAATCCTGAGATTGTTCTGTCTTGGATTTTTTTTTTTTGCATTTTATTGAATTTTTTTATTTACTGGAAAATGATGAAACCAAATAAATATTTGAGTCACTGGATGTCAATTGGATATTATCGAATACACATGTACCATTTATATGGTTTTTTGTTTTTTTTATATAAATAATTTATTTTTTTCTCAAATCGTAATTCATTCACACAGCGGTTATAAACACAGAAAGGCAGGATGTGGGGAAGGGAATGACACTGGAGTGTGGGTGTTCAGGGGGAATACAGATATCTTTCAGAACCGAGTATCGGCTGGGTGAAGGTTCAGGGGACAAGTCACTATGACTCTGCCTATGACTCACTTGTCCTTATCTAAGTTGGTATTGTCTGCCAAGGCTACATATTACAAGGTCTATGACTACTCAGGCTTGTAAATTTCCACAAAAGCTGCCTGTTTACATTAGCTTATAGCTGTCTTGGATTTTTTTTTCCCTCCTATTATATTTTGCTCAAACTCTTATACTAAATTGACTCAAGCATAAAATGCTTTCAGGAATTTGTATCTAATAGAAGAGGTTTTAGTAGAAAGTTTAAAAATAAAACCCCCATGAACAAACAAACAAACAAAATAACTCAAATTCAGGCCACTGGGGAATTTTTTTTCTGTCTGTCCTTAGAATGAGACAGCTCTTGCTCATGTACTGGAATATTTCTCACCCTGTGATCCTGGACATCCACTCCCTGAGCCTGTTTACTAACCTCTGAAGCGGTGGTAATAGAGTGCACTGAGACACTTAATTGCCTAGCTTGAGTGAGGTCTTGGAGCCCTAGCACTGCAGGATGAGGGATGCTTTAGCCAGGCTCTGTGGCTCAATGCTATATAATCACAACAGCTTTAAAAAAGTGATTTCTTGAGCCTAGGAATTCAAGTCGACCTAGACGATGCAGCAAGACCCCATATCCTATTTTTAAAAAGTCATTTCCTCTTTGAATTACCAAAAAGATCAACAAATTCATCTGTAAAGTTCATGGAACCCAAAATGTACTTAGGAAACAGCAGCTTGTGTCTAAGGAACAAACTGTCCCCACATCCCCATCAGACAGAAGCAGATCCTAAATCTACAGTAGAACCTTGGGTGTTTACTGAATGACCTCGGGCAAGTTGGGCTTCTGAAGACCTGATTTCTCTTGCCTGCCTGTAAATCACTCTCAGACATCAGAAAGAGATGGCACCCGTGAAGTGCTGGCAGAGGCCCCTTTAACAAGTTCCCAATAAATAACAATTTCTCGGTTCACATTGATGATTATTCCAGAACGCTCCCTCACAGATTCTGGCACATATTTCTCTGTGTATCCAGAGTCCACCATGTACCCATGGCCTGAAAACAGCTAGCCTGGCCTTGGCACAGACTGAGCAATTCCCAGAGTACTTCTGAATCACCTTTCCCACTCAAGCCTTGACCATAGCCTTGGATGGAGGCAGGGCCACGGTCCCCTCATCAGGAAACCCTAAGGACTCTGGTAGCTGTCCCAGATGACTTGGTGGGAATGAATGCTGGGTTCAGACAAAGCCAAGAGCTCTTTCTTACCCCCTCATATCCCATAAGAAGTCAGCAAACAGAAGCAGCAAAATGGCTCAGTGGATTAGTGCACTTGCTGCCATACCATACCTGGAAACCTGAGTTTAATCCCTGGGACCTACACAGTGGAAGGAGAAAGCCAATTCCCACAGCTTTTCCCCTCAACACACACACAGACACAGACACAGACACAGACACACACACACACACACTCATGAACACACATGCATACACATACACACATACACACATATATACACGCACATACACACAAACACACACACCCTCACACACACACCCATGTCACACATAAATATATTTAATCTGGAAGAAGGCTAGTGGTAGAACACTTGTGTAGCAAATGATAATTTTTTTAAAAACATCTGAAAGCCATGGGTGCAGAGGAGGCTAAGTATTGGTCTTGTTCTGTACCAGGACCAACACCTGGCAAGTGCCAGGTGCTGTGTAGCTCTACAGTGGCACAGCTCATGGGTCCCATGGATCTCCGTGTTCAATGGGAAACAGGCCCTGAAGCCAACCATCTCCCTGCTGAGGGGAGTGTCTAGAGGCTCTGTCACCAGTACCTTCGCTCATCTGTTTACTTTGAGTTCCATGGATTTCAAGAGGAATTTGAGGCTACCTTGACGGCCTCTACTCTGGATTCCTTCCCTCTCAAGCAATAACCCCAATCTTCCGAGCTACACCATTTTACAGGTGAGTAAACTGAGATGTAGGGGAAGGGAAGGAAAGCCACGTGCAGTATAATTCAGCATAAGGTAAAGATGCTGCTATTCAAACTGCCCCATGAAATAACCTAGAAAACCACAGATATCAAGGAAGGGGGCTGGGGACTGGCTTCCATTGTCATCTTCCTAAACAGGCTCAACTGTGTCTGAAAGCACTCCAGAAACAGCCATATTGCTCTGCCTCCCCCAAGCCCCGTTCTGGGCTCTCTAACGAAAGCACAGGCCACTGCAAAAGTGAGCTTCACTCTCAGTGGACGAGGCGAGTGAGGCACTGCACTGTGAGAACTGTCAGCCCATGAAGGCAGAACCCAAAAGAGGCACTCCGTTACCAACCACAGCACAGCTGGGTCTACAGAATCATCTAGAAACCCAGCTCCATCGCCTTGCTTCTGCCTTCTCCAGAGGCCCCTCCAGGGGCCTCAAGCTCTTAGAGGGTACCACTGCCCCCTTCATGGTCACCTCCTCCTACCCCCAGCTTCAGGCCTCTGTTCCTCCAGAAGTGTCAGCAGACAGCCCTTGAATACCTTTTCTTCTCTACTGAGAAGCAGCCTTGGGGTTTTTCTTCTCTGGTTGTGGATTCCCAGCCTTGAACAACAAGGCTGCTCTGTGAGGGGGACCCAACATAGCCTTCAGCTTCCTGAGCTGTCCTCGCAAGCTTGGCACAAAAGGGAACACCCAACCTTGCAAAGTTTTCAGCGTTGTTTGACTAGGCACCTCCAGCTCTCTGCCTTCACAGTGAGATCTCAATTCCTGGCCCGCTGGAGTTGGTTAAGGCTGTGTGGCTAATCTGATCAATAAAATGGGAGTGGGCCCAAGCACTTAAATGCTTGCACAGACCTTCCACGGCTCACCTTCTTTGTGTCACGGAGCAGATTCAACATGATGTATTCACCAGGCTCCTTGAATGGGAGCAGCCCCCAACAGACCCAGGATGATGTGTTGATTTAACCTGCTTTCTGGAGGAGGGATGGGGCACCTTACCTCCCCTTCCCCGCCCCTGGGCCTGGTCAGCATAGAGAATGTCCCTCTCTGAATTCCCCTGGCCTTTGGCGGAGCATCAGTTTAACATCCCTTACCTCTTCCCTAAGCAACCACCACGCCCGTCTCCTCCCCCGTTTCAGCTTGTGAATGTCTGAAGACCACGGATCTGTAGCTCATATAATCACGTCTGAAGACCACGGATCTGTGGCTCATATAATCACGTCTGAAGACCACGGATCTGTGGCTCATATAATCACGTCTGAAGACCACGGATCTGTGGCTCATATAATCACGTCTGAAGACCACAGATCTGTGGCTCATATAATCACGTCTGAAGACCACGGATCTGTAGCTCATATAATCACATCAATCTGGATGATTATAGGAACAGCAGCCATTGCAAGTGCCCTTCACTGACGACTCAGATTTCACCAGGAGGGCTCCTGAGCGTGTGACTCTCACTTGATTCCACTCCTATTTCTTCTCTGCAAGGTAAGTACTAACTAAGGACAGCCCATTGTACAGATGGGGGCCGAGCACAGTTCTACCATGTTAGAGGCAGCCTCAAGTATCAATTCTTTCATCTGTTGTTCAGTATGTCTCAGCTTGTCTCTCCACCTGCTTACTTTATATTTATTAAAAATAAATAGATAAATAAATAAATAAATAAAAGAGACCTGACAGATTTCTCAGATGCCAAAGGAGCCCAAAGCACACGGAAGAAGATTCTGTCCTCTTCAACTCTGAGAATCCAGAGTCCCTGGCTGCTCCAGGGCAAATGACTCTTTGGTCATCTCCAGTGGAGATGGGGCCAGGGAGACAGCTTGGTGGGTACAGGCACTTGTGGCCAAGCCTGACGATGTGAGTTCTGTCTGGACTCCTGCAAGTTACCCTTTGACCTCCACCTGCATACATACCATGGTACCTGCATTTGTACACACACACACACACACACACACACACACACACACACAAAGAATACAAAAAAAAATGTTTTCCCGACCATAGAGTCATAGAACAATTACAACTAGATTTTAAACAAGTAAAAAGACTGGTATACATACAGATAAATAAATGCACCTTTTTAAACTGCTTTTTTAAAGACAGGTCGCACTATGCAACCCTGGCTAGCCTAGAACCCACTATATTGACTAGGCAGACTTCTAATCCACAGTCTATCCCTGCCTCCTGAGTACTGTGACCAAGGCATGTGCTACCACGCTGGCCTTAAAGGCAATCTATAAAGAGCAGGGACTCCTGCTCTAGTCCTTCCTCAGTTAGGTTGACCTTGAACTTAAACAATGTGTTCCATTTGTAACACTCATCATAATTAACACGTTTCCTGCTTCCTCAATAAAAAACTCAACTTTCAGCATCCAGTAAGCTCACTGGGAAGTACCAGTTGCTGATTCAGGGAAGGGGTTTATAGCAGCCACCTCTCTACACAACACTGGCAGAACCCATCTCAGAGTGAGCATCCTTGCAGACAGTTTTAACATCTGTGTGTTGGCTCAGCCCTGATAGTACTCACATGCTAACTGTCCCCTGCACTTTATTCTAAACTTCCTATATAAACTGCAGGTGCTCAAAAGAATCTCAGGCAGCAGCACTCTGTAAATATTGGGAAACCCCTGGCTGCAACCAGATGCTGTGATATAATCTCAGAACAGTGTTTCCCCCAATCTCACCAGATTGCTGGATTCGTCAGAAAAACCAGTGCTGAGTCCCAAGACCTTCCGGTATCAAGGGACCATGTGACCTTCCACACCTGCCTATCTGGGCTTTTCTGCTCTGTAAATACTGGAAATGCACCAGATCCTGTTCCAAGCAATAAATAATTATGAAGGACCTACTGTGTGCCAAGCCCTATGGAAGATGCAGAGACTGAACAAATCTCTCATGCTATCCCCTAAAATGCTAACATTAACGAGAAGGCAAGGCCTGGAAGCAAAAGGAACTGACCAGAAGGAGGTGAGGAGAGATGAAATGGGGCCACAGAGAAAGGACGGAGTCTCTCTCTGCTTTTGGAAGGATGGCCAGGGCTTCTGCTCTGCTCGCTGCATTGGCACAGTCTATGATGAGAATATATGACTTTTGTAACCAGACAAACGTGTATTTAAATAAGTTAGGTGGTGCACTGACACCCAAAAGATTAAAATAGAAATAAATAAAAAGTAACAGCAGTATTGACTTTGCATAAATGTGAGCCATACTTCCTTTATTTGCAAAAGGAGCCAAGTTCACCAACGCCAAGTGAAACTCGGTCCAAGCTGCTCCACCAACAGAAATGAGTGGCGGGCAACGTGGTCTTCATTTCTAAGCCCTCCAGTTCTCGTCTGTATTTAAGTAATTTTTAAATAAAAATGGAACCAAAATAAATCTTCTAATGAGCCTCCCCAGAAACTGTCTGGTTTGGAAAGTTTTACCACAAACCCAGGAGAAAAGGGGGGAAGTACTTTTCCTCTCCCTGCAGGACGTAACCCACTGCAGCTCAGAGAGCCACTCTCTTGGGAACTTTCTGTCCTTTCTGCTTCTGCAAAGGTCCTGTTTGGGATGGAACCTAGAAGAAGAACAGCCCTCCACCCCTCCAGCCTGCTCCAGGCCACATAAACTGAACGAGTGTTTAAAAGAGGACTAACTGAAGGCAGTCAGCCTGTCTGTTTGCTAGGAAGGGTCTGAGGTGCTGCAGTGAGCCCCACTGATCCCCCTACGTGCGCCAGTGTTTTTAAGAGCTCTAATGGGAAGAAGGGTGCCACGTTGCTGGGTTGATGTTGAGGGGTAAGCCCCGGGATATCCTTTGAAACATAGTCTTCATGGGAGACCAGGGGGAGGGAAAGCTGCCAAAATGTAGTCGTGACTCAAAGTCAGTTAAGAGACAGCTAACCTTAGTGATTTCTGCTGTTTGTGCATGCATGTGTTTTTATCTGTGTGTATCTGTGTGTGTACATGCATGCATTCGTGTGCATGTATATCCGTGTGTGTTTGTGTGTGTGTGTGTGTGTGTGTGCGTGCGCGCGTGCGGGCTGCTAGTGCAAGAAATGGCCTTGCATGTGCTCCATATTTGATCGACCTATCACCTTGCTTTAGGGTTTTCTAACCCGACTGTGGCATGAGGGAGGAGCAGCATTGTTAGTACTTCCAGCAGCTCCTCTTTCGTTATGAGAGAGACTACATCCTGCCTCTTCCCTTAAAACAGAGTGTGGGTGGGGTGGCAGGACAACACCAAAGTTGGCTCTGGCCTCTCTTCCGAAAGGCAGCAGGTAAGAATCAGCCTTCCCCTCTTACCCAGTCACCGCCTCCTTACCCCCCAGGTTTCAGCCACTCACTGCCAATAAGTTACTTGCCAGGTTCCTCCCTCTCGTGCTGGGGCCACTGTCTGTACACGTGCAACTGACTGCTTGATGCCCGCCTTCCACACACTCCTGTGGCAGATATCAACTGCCCGTCAGCCAGAAGAGGAAGCTTCTAGTATGCTTGCTGGTGTTGACTTGAAAATAATTTGTTCACAGAGCTCAGCTCACAGAGAGTCTCCTCCCAGCCCAGACAGACACCTGTGCCAGCCCCAAGCCCTCCGCTGTGGAATGTGGAGACGTGGACTCCTCTGATGGTCTCATACTCTCACATCAGGACTTCTGGAAACCATGCGAGCCAGGACAGGTTCTCGATGCTTTAGACCTCTGTTCACCTCAGTTTCCCTAGCTACGAAAGGAAAGTTTAGCCTGTTTTGGTATCTTTCCACCTCCAACTGGTACAGTTTTGGTTAGGAGGCTCTACCCACCCCCTCATCTTTCACTCAAAGTTCCACTTAGGTCCCAGCGGCAAACGGAAGTGTCACCTGAGCAGAAGGCAAGCAGTGTGTGGCTGGCTCTGAGGCATAAGCTGCCTAAAAGGGACCAAGGAGCTTCTGCCATCCCTCCTGAAGTCCCAGCTCTGGGCCCCAGGCCACCATTCTCCTCTTCAGGGTTCCCTGGCCACTGCATTTCACCCATTCATAGGAGGCAAGCAGAACAAAACGAACAGATTTGGGGCCAGTGTTGCGATAATCAAAGGAGATGGCGTGGAGGGGCTCAGCATTAAGGAGCTTGGCCTGGCCCCGTGACCTCAGAGGTCCCGCCCCTTTGTAAGCTGGACTTCCTTTCTCCATGCTGGCTTGGGGGGTGGGGGATGTGTGTTCTTTCTGCGGTGTGTGCTCCATCTCATTGCCTGTGTCTTAGTCCCAACCCCCTCTCTTCCCGTGTGGTTCTAGAGCATTCCTTAACCTGTGTATCTCATTTCCCCTGCCCAGCACGGTACCTACCGTGAAGAACAAGCAAAGGTAAGCATGCGCTATAGAGAGTAACCTGGTTCCCAGACCACCTCCCTCTCCCAGCTTGCCCATCTGCAAAAGCAGTGAGCAGAGCTCAGGTAGTGAAGACCATGTCCCGGTGGCATCCCTCTGAGAAAGCAAATCTGAACATCAAGTTAAGCCCAGCAGAGCAGGAAAAGGAAACTGCATGGGAGGAGAGGCCGGAAATCTTAGTCACTGTCCCAAAGCACAGGGATGAGGGGGCTGGCTGCTGGATACAGAGAGGGCTGCCATGGACCTTCTAGACACTTGCTCTGGAAGGCAGAGTGACTTCAGGCTGCCAAAGGCACTGTTTCCAGGTTTGCTTCCCTTCCAATCTCTCTGCCCCAAACCATACAGGACTCAAGAGTCCCATCAGAGTGAAGTCTAGAGGGAGCTGTGTCTCACCTCTGGGGCATTGGAGGTAAGGGACAGTACTGTTCTTTTTCTGCTTTTCAAAAGGAGTGCCTGAAGTTGCACTGGACCCCTGCTTCCCACCTGCAGATGGCAGAGCCTCCATTCCAGAAGCTTCCAGATGTATGATGGATAACTTAAAACTTTCAACTTTCTGATGCTAGAGATGCCATCGTGTGCTGTTGAAACCACACTGTGCATTTCAGATTTGGATCCCTTCTAGGTTAATACTGTGCAGTAAGAGACCCTATTGTGACACTGGGCAGTGACTGGACCCCAATCCTGAATCACAAAACTAAGACCCCACACATACTCTACATATGGCCCCGAGCCAGGTGTTCCTCCAGCTAGTTGCACTCAACAAATTTTTGATTTATGATATTTATTTTCCAGTCACTATGGATTTGCCCCAGCACAGCCCCGCCCCCCATAAGTCAGACATAGCTGTAGCTACTGCAGGGGTAGAAGAGAAAATGAAAGCAAAAGGAGGTTGCGTGTGTCTCCCAGGGCAGCGGCCCTTGGCCCTCACCATGTGGCCCCCAGAACCCTGAAATTTGAGTCATTTTACTGTAGCAACCAAAACATCAGTTCCTGAGTGCTAAGACAGAAGGCAGTATGCAAATGAGCATGGCTGTGTTCTGACACGTGTTGCAGCAGGTTATGGGTTCAAGTCCAGTCAGGCACCCAGGCTGACCACCTTTCTCCTGACCCTAGCACATCTTACCTAGAAACAAAGGAAACAGCCTTGCATTTTCAGCTAGCTCCAAGAAAGCTACACCCGCCACCACCGTTGAGAAAGTCGTCTCCCTCTGAGTGCAGCTCAGAAAGCTAGGCCAGGACTAACCACAGGCATCAGAGGGAAGCCGCTTTAAATTGAGTATGCAGTAGCCTCTGGTCAAGGAGGAGGAAAATGACCCAAGCAAGGCTCAGTTCATCCCTGTTCCTTGAGGTTGATCAGTTGTGGATCTCTGCCATGTTGTTTGGAAGCAGTGCAAGGGGACCCAATGCTCCCTGGGGCTCTGAGCAAATATTAAGCACTGTTCAGAGAATTCATCAAAGTCAGAGTGCTGCTGAATTCTTTCTGCTTATATTGCAGGCGTTTCTTCTGATGCGCTTGCTCCTAAAAAGAAGACCTTGATTCCCTAATTAACAGCCGTTCTGCTCTTGCTGCCCTGGCTGCTGTGAGCACAATGACTGTCATCCCAGTAACCAGCCTACCCTCATGCTGGCAACAGCTGCTTTGAGCACTCAACCACTCCACAGCGTCAACTGCAGTTCACTGTCCTGGCTCCTGAGGTACAGCCTCAGCCAGGGACTGTTTGAAGCAGCCTGAACCTGACCTTTTGCAAGTATAAGCCTTGATTAACTATAGATAACACCGTAACCACTTCCTGGTAAGCCAAACGTGGAGCACGTCCCATGGTGGTCCAGTACACGGCTTCATAAACTGGTTTGTGGCCCCACGTAGTGGGTGTCTCACCGAATGAATGAGCCATAAATTATTTGCAACAATGAAAGGTTCTGAATACACAATGAGCTTAACTCAATTGAAAGTCAAACATGCAGTGAACCAGAGGCACTTGCCCAAGTTGCATCTTAGGACCCCACTCTGACCTGTTCTGAACATACAATTTGTACTTTGCAATGGTCATGCCATCATGCTACTCACCCCTGACTGCTGTGGCTGCTCAGCTGTCATACCCTGAGGTTAAAAAGAAAAAGTCAGGGAAGCACACCAGCAAAGAGTCGCTCCTGTAGGCTCAGCCTGGCGATAACCAGATGCGGAGGCATTTCACAGCTGAAGGAAATGCTAAGCATCAATCCCCAAACCCTTCTCTTTTACAGATAAACTGAGTCTCAAGGGAAGATGCAGCTCAGAGCAAAGGTGGAAAGGTGAGAAGTATGGAAGGCTCTTCGCCCAACAACCACTCCATCAACCAACCCATTACTGAGAGCCTACAAGGGGCAGGGCAGGTCTGACTAAGCCTGGGATTCAGAGGTGAGGCCAACAGGCAAGCTGTCTGCGTTTGGGGCACTCAGACCACACTTGGCAAGTGTTAACTTTCGGCTGCTGAAACAACAAAGAAGATATTTGGCTTGTAAAGAGAAAGGCTTTAGTTCATGCTTTTTGAAGTTTCAATACAGAGTTGATGGCCTCTTGCTTTGGGGACAGTTTTTTTTTTTTTTTTTTTTTTTGGTTTTTCGAGACAGGGTTTCTGTGTAGCCCTGGCTGTCCTGGAATTCATTCTGTAGACCAGGCTGGCCTTGAACTCAGAAATCCTCCTGTCTCTGCCTCCCAAGTGCTGGGATTAAAGGCGTGTGCCACCACTGCCTGGCTGGGACAGTTATTTATGTCAGATAGGAATGTCACTTATATCATGGCCAGGAAGCAGAAGAGGAGAGATCAGAGGAGTGAGAGGAGAGAGGAGGAGGAAAAGGAGGAAGAGGAGAAACCAGTCCCTATAGCACATTCTTATGATCCCAGCATAGAGGAAATGGAATCAGGAATACAGCAGATTAATACCAGCCTTGGATGCCTAGGGAGTTTTTAGGTCAGCCTGGGCTACATGAGAAAAAAGGGGGTGGGGGGAATATCTGGAGAGATAGCTCAGGGGCTGAAAGTACTTACTGCTCTTGTCAAAATTTGGTTCCCAGCACCCACACTAGGTGCTCACAACCACCTGTAATTCCAGCTCTAAGGGATCTGATTCCCTTCCCTGACCTCCACAGCACTTTCACACACATGACACCCCCCCACCGCCCACACACACACACACACACACACACACACACGCCCACACACAGACACACAGACATACAGGCCCTACACACACATATCCCCACATACACACACATGCCCCCCCACCCCACCCCCACATACACACAGATGAATACACATAACTACATTTATTTCATCTAAAACCCAGGACGGAGAAAAGGGTCTAGTGAAGGGGCACCAACATATGGTTCTGGGTGGCCTTGCCCTTCCCCCACTCTCTCTGCCTTACTAAACTGTTAGATTGCATTCCTAAAGCTAGCCACCAACGTCTAGACCCTTGTTTGACCACTTCCTCCTGAGGCCAACTATCAAGGTCCAGGTATCAAAGTATTGAAGCCCAATAATCAAAAGTCCCCTTTGGCCCACCTAATTAACATGCCCAGTCAAAATTAAACACCTCATCCTAACACAGGGTTTTCCCTTTTATCTTTATAAACTACTTTTATATAAACCTCCATTTGCTTATGGGTTCTCTACCCAGAGAGTCCTTCACCTCAACCACACTCCCCTGCCAAATACCGCTTCCCTGTTCCCTTGTTCCCTTCCGCTTCTCCCTCGCCCTCAGTCTTTGTCTCTTACTCCCTGACCTCTGTCCCTCTGGGACAAATAAATCTTTGTGCTGAGAACCTGGTCTTGGTGTTCAGGGCTGGTACTTTTCCTTTCACTCAGGAACCCAGTGTTCCATCAAGCACATACTTCCGGTGACCTGAGACCTCCCTCTATCTGGGTCCCACTTCTTAAAGTTCCCACTGTGGGAATAGAGCTTCAACATGTGGCCTTTAGAGGGATGCTTGAGAGTCAACCTAAAGCCGTAAATGAATACAGTGGATAAAGAGGATGTTGGTATCAGGCTTCAAACCCAGTGACATCACATCTAGGCAACCCCCATATCATTGCCAAGGCAACTGTCATACATTCCCAGAATCCACCTGGCTACCTCACCTTTACCTGGGAGAGACTACATCACTGCCCATATAAAACAGGCAGAACTCCCTGACCTCTCTCTCTTCTTCTTCTCTTCTTCCATCTTCTTCTCTTCCTCCCCCCCCTCCCCATCTTTGCCCTATCTCCTGAATAAACCTCCCCTTGGAACTGTTTGGTCTGGTGTGGTATGTTCTAAGCTGTGCGCGGATGTCTAACAGAGAGGACACACAAGTACAGAAGAGTTATATAGCAAATTGTGTGTGTGTGTGTGTGTGTGTGTGTGTGTGTGTGTGTGTGTGTGTTTAGACAGGGCTCCCTGTAGTCCAGGCTGGCCCCTAATTTAATGCTAGTGAGGACAGCCTTAGACTCCTGATCTCTCTTCTTTTTCTACCTCCCCAGGACTAGGGTTACCAGTGTATTCCCCACCTGTTGCTACTCCAGGCTCAAACAAAAGATTGTGACAAAGTGGCTGAGGATAGAGGAAGCCTAACCTAGGAGCTCTCTCAATATAGTCAGCCACTTCAGTTAGAGGAGGCCCAGAGAGGTGACCCTCACCCAAACAATCAGCCCCAAACACATACACTAACCGAACTCAGTAGGTCATTTTTTACAAATGTATCCATATGTGCCTGACAAAAATAAAGAATAAGAGGCCATACAAAATAAAGTTTGGTTAGATACACTTACAAGTGTTACAAGTCAATGAGTCATGCTAAGAACAAAGTAACTCATCCTTTCTGATCATTGGTGGTTATCCTCTGGGTTTACCTTTATCAACTGAATGTAGACAGATGGAAAATACCACACCACTGCAAGTCCCCACCCCCCTGCCCCGGGCACCTTTCCTCAGTTCTCAAGCAGCAACTGGAAATGGACAGGGTGGAAATATTTACACGGTGGAAACTGGCAAACACCACATAGCAAGGTGTTATGTTTGGAATAACCAGTTACCAAACATCTGCAAACATCACAGTGTCTCCAAGCTGCCTGCGACTGTCGGGGGCTGTGCTTCCTGTGAATCAGGAAGGAGTCCCTAACCCCCATCCCCCAAAGGTGGTAGTCTGCCCTCAACCATGTGGGCATTTAGGGTGGTTTGGTAGATCTATTTGTTTAAAGGAATATATATATTTTTATGGGAATGGTGGCTCACACCTTTAATCCCAGCACTCAGAAGGTAGAGATAGACAGATATCTGAGTTCAAAGCCAGCCAGGGCTCCACGGTGACATTCCATTACAAAGGAGCTGGGGGTGGGCTTTCTTCAAAAGAGTACATCAAAGATGTAAGGTGGAGGCTGTTTATTTGTTTCTATGACCAGGTCTCCAGTATCCTAGGCTAGCTATGTAGCTGATGATGGCCTTGAACTGATCCTCCTGCCTCCACCTCCCAAGTGCTTAGAGAACAGGCCTGCACACCATACAATTTACACTACTGGCAGCAAAACCCACAGCTCTGTGCATGCTCGGCAAGTACTCTACCAACTGACCTGCATCCCTGGCCCTCTTTCCTTCCGATTAATTAACCTCCATATTTAATGGTAGAGTGCTTACCCAGCAAGCATAAAGCTCTGTGTTCTTTCCCCAGCACCCGGCCAGGATTGAAGGGGAGAGAGGGTCTTGTTTCTTAAGTGACTCTGAGAGATTACAATGAAAAGGACCCTCACAGAGTTTCTTAGCATAAGGCTGCATGCCAAACTCTAGTCCCTCTAGCTTTTCACACTTGGGGAAACCGCCTTGGAAGATGAAGCCAGAATATAATAGCATTACATCCCCACCACGGTGGCACCACACACATCCTGCGTCTAAAGTCTACAACACTTCACACTGAGGACACTGAAGCGCAGAGGTCCATTAACATGTCCACTGCCCCACCTAACACTCTCTAGAAGACTCCTTCCCTCCTCCAGAGGCTGCTCCGGGCCCTCCCTGGCCAGCAGAATTCTGTCGCTCCACGAAGTTCTTGCCTCTAGTGCCACTGATAGACGTGGTTGCTGCCCAGCTGATGTCAAGAACTCCCCACCTACCACTAGGACAAAACAGATAAATGTCCCCTTCTGCATCTCAGGCCCTTCTGTACATGAAATAAATGTAAAGGGACACAGTCCAGGTCAGTTAGAGTGACCTTGAACTCTCAGGAAGCAGTCTGAAGGCAGGGACCCATTACACACTGGGTAAGTCACCATGTACTATCCAGACTAGACTGGCTCTTTCTCTGCTGTGGGGCTGGAGTCTCCCTCTGCTGTCTATACCAGAGTCTCAGAATGATACGCCTTCGGGGGGTGGGGAGGTGCTTGGCATTTGGACTCAGTCACTGAGCACCTCTGTGGCAATTTTCATTTGGGACATATTAAAGAATGCGTCCCAAGCACTCAGTCCAGAAATATTATTTACCCTTCCTTTGCACTGCTCTGTCTGACACACAAAACCAGACTTTCCTAAAGATCTATAGAAATCCATCCACAATCCCAGACTGTGCTCCTACCTTTGGAAAGCCAAGTGCTGATTTTGCGAGTGTCCTAGCTTCTCCCCGACCTGAATGCCAGACAAGTTCCTCCTAGGGACAGCTGGACTTCCACATAAGCATTCACCGCCTTCTGGAAGAAGGGGGAAGGCAGGCAGCTGTTCTCTGGGTGTTGCTAACTCTAATAATACCGCTCTGGGCAGCTGACCGGTACCGGGCTTGCCGCCTCTTCTGGCTTCCTTTCTGCCCTCCAGACAACAGAGCTCTCGGCATCCTGAAGCAACTACAGGGAGGGCTGGACCGTTGGCTCTCACCAAGGTTTCTCTGCCTCAGGAACATCCCGTGTCACTCTCAGTGTGAAGATCACATCTGCAGGAGGCCATCTTGTCACCTCAGATGAGATCAAGACTTGTCTCACATGCCCTAGGAGAGTCAGTGCACACTTAAGATGTCTAGGCACCGTCTCCCCAGCTAAATTCTCACCTCTCTAACAGGCAGGTGTGGAGCCCAGCACCTGGTAAGGGCTCTGTCGGCCCTGAATGAGTTAACAAACTCAGGAATGGTTGGGGGGAAGTTGTGCAAACGTTGGAGGCCTGGCAGAGCCACAGTTTGAGTCTCCTGGCAGGTGCATTTAGAAACTGACTTCTTCATAGCTACAGACAAGAGCAAGCTGACAACTTGGGATTCCTCTGGGAGTAACAGGCACTTCCTCTCTGTGGGTTTTGCTTTGAAAATTCATTTCCCTTGGTCTTTTGTTTAGCTATTCAGGGAGACTGTCGATCAGTCTGCTCTGTGCTGTTTGGCTGTTTGGCTGGCAGGGAAACTACTCCACCCAGCACCATTAGAACTAGGTGAGATATGGCCACCTCACTTCTGGCCCACAGGCCCGTTTCCAGTGGCATAGGCTGCAGAACAGCCCAGACAAAAGCATCTAGACCAGTGCTTCTCAACCTTCCTAATGCTGTGGCCCTTTAATACAGTTCCCTGTGTTGTGGTCACCTCCAACCATAAAATTATTTTCATAACCGAAAATTTGCTACTGCTATGTAGCAATGTAAATATCTGTTTTCTGAGGGTCAAAGGAAGTCCCTGTGAAAGGGCTGTTGGACTCCCAAAGGAGTCTTGACCACAGGTTGAGAATCACTGACCTCCTGAGCAAAGCTCCTGTGGAGAGGCCCAAGGGTAACAATGAAACAGTTTTGTTAATAGCAAGTCCTAGGGTCTAGGTTTTAGCTCAGCTGGTAGAGTGTGATTCTCAGAACCTCTTAAACTAGGTATGGTGGCCTGTTATCAAGCAAGAAGATGGCAGGGGTGTGTAGGGGTGTGTAGGGGTGTGTGTGTGTGTGTATGTGTGTGACAAGATTAGTCCCAACTTCTCTCCCTAGCATTCTACATTCTAGCCTCTCTCTCTCTCTCTCCTCTCTCTCTCCTCCCTCTCTCTCTCTCTCTCTCCTCCTCCTCCTCCTCCTCCTCCTCCTCCTCCTCCTCCTCCTCCTCCTCCTCCTCCAATTCCCTATGACCCAGCAGCTGCCTCCAGAATGCTTTCTCCTTGGAGCTACCAGGGGCTCCAAGCCACACTGTTGGAATTCAAGATCTGGCTTGCACGACTCACTCTTCTCCCACTTCATTCTCCATTCTTGAGCACTCTAAGCCTCAGTTTGCCTACGGGGGAAAATGGAGAAATAATCTCACTTCTAGAACTCACTGTGCAAACAATTCTGGCCCTATCAACTCTGAGACTCCTCCCCAGTTTTCCCCAGAGTCATGTGATTAACCAGTACTCAGGTGAGTTCTTTATTCCAGGGCGTGTCTCTCTCCAGCCTCTAAATAGTGCCAAGCCTTCCCTTCCCTCAGTTTCTAGGCCTCTCTTTGATTACATGCTTTACCTCTGTCTCAGCTCACTCTGGGTAGAGCCTTGCTTCCACAGGAAATTCCCACAGCCTCTCTCATGTGTGCACCCCAAAGTTCTGCAGTCTCCATGCAGAGACTGGGCACCAGATCAACCCAACGCTGGCTAGAGACTTGGACACTGTGTCCTTACTTCCTCTTTTAAGATCCGGAAGGATTCTCAGAAATAGTTCTGGGTAAGTAAGCATGTTAAATGGTGACCTTTCTAGCCTAAATGGTAACCAGTCTGGCTTAAATCTCAACAACTCTTTCACTTCCCCAATGCCTCCCGCCAGCCTCCTCTCAGGATGGAAGGCCACGTTCCTAGTAGCCAACCTATGGTGCGGGACTCAGATCTCATAGCTGTCAAGGACTGAGGCATGAGGCTAGAGAGACGGCTCAGAGGTTAGTGTTGTTCTTCTAAAGACCTAGAGCTCACATGGTAAATGTCCTTGAACTCACATGGTAGCTTACAACCATCTATAACTCCAGTTCCAACGGATCCAATACCTACTTCTGACCTCTGCAGACACTAGGCACATACACAGTGCACTTAACACACATGTAAACGAAAACACTTATACAAGTTTTAAAAAAAAAAAGGTGCTGGGCGGTGGTGGCGCACACCTTTAATCCGGGCACTTGGGAGGCAGAGGCAGGCGGATTTCTGAGTTCGAGGCCAGCCTGGTCTACATAGTGAGTTCCAGGACAGCCAAGCTATACAGAGAAACCCTGTCTCGAAAAAACCTAAAAAAAAAAAAAAGGCAAGTAAAGGCCTAAGGCAGTGGTGTCCACAGGCCACACCAGCACGGCTCTGTGCCAACCAGAGAACTCTGTGATCCATAACACCAACCATGAACTCTCAAACTCCATCAGCTCACAGCTCAAGAGGTAAGAAAGACTTGGCAGACATGTATGTAGCTGAGGCCCACCCTGCAGGATACCCAGGAATGCCTAACCCCCACCAACAACACGATGCAGCAACTGACGTCAGAGAAAGGGCAATGACTCAAGTGAGTCTTGAAGGATGAATAGAAGTCTCTAAAGTGTAGACTTGGGAGGAAATAAAGGGACATTGTAAGCAGGGGAAAGAGGGTCTGAGAAATTGCTGTAATTCCTGAGGCTGGAGCAGAAGTCGGAGTATACAGGGCAGGGGTCAAGAATTAGGCTAAAGCGCAACCCTTGAAGAGCCCTGAATGTCACATGTGCATGGAAAAGATCAAAACAGCCAATCAGCTTGGTGCCTTACAAAAACTGTGGTGGCAGGATGTACTGCAAGGTGCAAGGTTGGAATAGAGGCTGGAGAGTAGTAAGCCAACGTGGGATGTTCTATGCTGTGCAGCACTACCACCAGAGCAGCAGAGCCAAGCAATGAGGGAGTGAAGGCAAGAGCCTAAGTCAGCCTTTCTTCTTCTTAATTTTGTCACAGTAGAAAGTGGACCAACACGAGAGGAAAAATCAGGGGTGAGCCTCCGACAGAGGAGCCCTGCTTGCAAAGCTGTAGAAAGCTGAAGAACAGGTTGAGGGTTTAGTTATCCATAGTAAGTCACAGCCCCAAATAGTCAATGGAAAATTCCAGATATAAGCAAGTCATGTGTCCTCAAATGTATACCATGCTTCACATAATGAAATCTTGTGGCATCACAATGAAAACAGCCCAGGACAAGAATTATTCCTCTGTCCAGTGAATCCCCTCTGTTTATGAGGGTTCCGGGACTTGTAGAAACTCCTGAGGCTGGGACAGGTTCTGAATAGGTGACAAGACAAGAGTGAGGTCAGAGTGTAACTTCAGCCCTTGACAGTGCTGGATGCTGGGAAAGATCAAAACAATCACAGCTTATTATCTGGAGATGGGGCTTTGACTGCGGTGACATCACAGTGATACTGTCCCTTGGTTCTTGAGAAGCCACAGAGGAAAACAAAGTGCACAGAAAATCCTGTAGGTTTCAAGTAGCCACTGGGGTCTTCAACTGTACCCTTGATAAATAATGAGGAAACTATTATATTAACAAACATACTGTCAATTAGATGATTATCTCCAAGTACTGAAGCCCTGAAAATAAGCAAGGGGTAAATCTGTACTTTTTGCTTGGTCATGTGACTGACTGGCTGTGACTACTGGAAACTGGATGAGAGTGGCGATGTATTGGTGCGGGGAGGATGCTTAAGTAGGCATCTACAGAGAGGATGCCTGGACAGATGTCTACAGAGAGGATGCCTGGACAGATGTCTACGGGGAGGATGCCTGGACAGATGTCTACAGGGAGGATGCCTGGACAGAT
>NW_021620848.1:6334780-6394984 GCF_004785775.1 Grammomys surdaster | reverse complement strand
AGGGAGGATGCCTGGACAGATGTCTACAGGGAGGATGCCTGGACAGACATCTACAGAGGGTGTTTGGAGAGGCATCAAATCACCTTTTTCTTGGTCTCACTATAAAATGGTACACACCAAACAGAAACAGCTCCCTCAGCCTAAGTCTCAGAATAAGAGTTCACTCTGGAACAAACCTTCTAGTTGACTGACAACTAGAGAAAAGCCACAAAAACATGGCCCTGAACTTACTTATGGCTGATGTCGTCTGTGAAAACTTATCCCTCAAAAGAGGAGATCTAGAGTTTGTTACACACCACAACTGTAACAAAAGCTAGCTGACTGATACACACTGTAGACATGAGATAACAAGTCCCGGTTATAAAGATGCTCACATGCTTTTATAAAGAGCTGTGAGCAACGGCGCCTCAACAGTTTCCATTATCTTCTACTCCTAGATTTTATTTTATTTATTTATTTATTTTATTCTATTTTATTTTTTGAGACAGGCTGTCATTATGCAGCCCAGGCTGCCCTGGAGCTCACAGAAGTCCACCTGCTTCTGCCTCTTGAGTGCTGGTATTAAAGGTGCGTGCCATCAAACCCAGCATGAACCCAGATTTTACCAATCTTTTCCACTCTATAAACCTTCACCTTTGCCCCGACTCTCTGTAGCTCCATATTGCTTAATCTCTTTCTTGGCCTTCTCAGGTAAACATCTTTAAAATCTCTAGCTTAATAAAATTGAAACAAGCCTGGTGATGGTGGTGCACACCTTTAATCCCAGCACTCAAGAGGCAGAGGCATGCAGATCTCTGAGTTCAAGGCCAGCCTGGTCTACAAAGCCAGTTCCAGGACAGCCAGAGCTACACAGAGAAATTTTGTCTCAAAAACAAACAAACAAACAAACATAAATAAATAAATAAATCGATTGAAACGTTTTAAACATACCTAAGATACTGAGATTGAAGTAGTAACTAATTAAAAATCCCCTCACAATGAAAAACCCAGGACTGTATGGATTTGCTGCTGAATTCCAAACTTTTTTTAAAAAACAATGTTTTTTGTTATATTAATTTATTCTATTTGATGTGTATGAGTAGTTTTGCTTGCATGTAAGTCCGTGTACCACATGCAGGCAGTGCCTGAGTAACCCAGAAGAGGGTGTCAGATCCTCTAGTGTCCTCGGGGATCCCCTGGGACTGGTGTTATAGATGCTGTGAACTGAGTGCCGAGCGTTGGACTCCGGTCCTCTGGAAGAGCACACTGTCTAATCTAAGAGTCTCAGTGCCAAAGTCCAGATTTTTAAGGAGGACCTAAGAAGAAAGTAGGAAAGAAAGAGACGCTGAGAAGTTCACTCTGTACAGACGGTGTGACAGATACCAAAACCTGATAAAAACAAAGAAAGAAAGGAAGGAAGGAAGGAAGGAAGGAAGGAAGGAAGGAAGGAAGGAAGGAAGGAAGGCAAGCCCAGTCTCCCTGATGAACAGAGATGCAACAAAATTCTCAACAAAATTCAAGAACACATTACTAGAGCTGCAGAAATCACCCAGCCATTAAGAGCACTCTCCTGCCGAGGAGCCAGATCTGCTTCCCAGCAACCTACATGGCAGCTACCAACTGTCTGTAACTCAAGTCCAGAGGGTCTAATGTCCTCTTCTGTGCTCCAGAGACACCAAACACACACGGTGCACATTCATGCATGCAGGCAAATACTCATACAAATAATTACTTTAGTCTTAATTCTAAAAAAAAAAAAAAGTTAAAAGATCATGCATCATGACCAACTGGTTTCATCGCAGGGATGAAGTTTGGTTCAACACATGCAAAACAATAAATGACACATCACATAAGTAGACATAGGGCAAAATAGACATGATCACCTTTATGGATACAGAAAGACACTTGACAAAGTTCAATATGCCCTTATGATAAAAAGTCTGAAGCTGCAGGGCAGTGGTGGCGCATGCCTTTAATCCCAGCACTTGGGAGGTAGAGGCAGGCGGATTTCTGAGTGCAAGGCCAGCCTGGTCTACAAAGTGAGTTTCAGGACAGCCAGGGCTACACAGAGAAACCCTGTCTCAAAAAAAAAAAAAAAAAAAAAAAAAAAGTCTGAAGCTATAAACAAATGGAATATACCTCAATATAATAAAGACAACATGTAACAAACCTGTAGCCAAGGTTAGACAGGAGAGAACTGATCATCTCCTTTAAACTCTGGGGCGAGACAAGGATGCCCATGGGTGGTCATTTTCTCCCTCATGTTCAGTATAGTGCCCCGAGTCTTAACTAGAGCATTCAGACAAGAGAAAGAAATGAACAGAATGAAAAAAAAATAAAAAAAAAAGAATAATAAAAAAAAGAATAAAAAAAGAATAAAAAAAAAAAAGAAAAAAAGAAATGAACAGAATGAAAGGAGGCAAAGAAGCAGCCACGGTTCCCACTTTCAGATGACATGATCCTATGCTTAAAATACACCTGGTGGTTGGGGCTCAGCTTTAGTCCCAGCATTCGGAATTCGAGGCCAGCCTGGTCTACAGAGTGAGTTCCGGGACAGCCAGGGCTACACAGAGAACACCTGTCTTGAAAAACAAACCAAAGAAATCAACCAACCAACCAAACAGACCTTACAGACTCCACCAGAAAACTTTAAGATCTGGTAAACATTTTTAATAAAGTTGCAAGATAGAAATATCAACATATAAAAGCCAGTAGCTTTTATATATACCAAAAAATGAACTCACTGAGAAAGGTTTAGGAGAAATATTCCATTCTCAATAGCTTCAGGATAAATAAATAAAGGAAACAATATACTCAGGACTAAACCTCTGCAGTGAAAACTTTAAGACATTGAAATGGAAGTTGAAGAAGACAATTGAAATGAAAAGACCTTCCGTGATCATAGTATGGCAGTCTCTGTACTTCAGACAGAGGTTCCTATATCTACATCATATAAAGAATTGAATAAAAGTAAGCATGCCAAAAACCCCCTGCCAAGTAATACATGCCCACTGAGCCAAGAGTTCTCAAAGGAGGAAACACAAAAGACCAATGCTTTGCTTTGCTTTGCTTTGTTTTTTTAAGTGTGCTCAACATCCTTAGCCATCAGGGAAACGTAAATTAAAATGGCTTCGAGAATTCTTCCCACCCTAGCCACTGGCTATCACCGAGAACACAAATGACAACAGATGCTGGCAAGAATGTAAGCAGGCGTGGTCCTTATTCACTGCTGGTAGGACTGGAAACTCACTGAGCCACTATGCAAACCTGTGCAAGGGTTTCTCACAAAACTACAACCAGCCACATGGCCCAGGTCTACTATTCCTGGACTCTATGTCATACACAGAGATCCTTGGCTGCCCATGTTGACAGCTAAACTGCTCGTAAGAGCACAGAATCAGCCTAGGCGTCCCCATCAGCTGGTGAGGGGACATAAAAATTCAGCATATATAAATACAATCTTATTAAGCCTCAAATAAAAATGAACTTCTCAGGAAAATGGATGAAACTGGAGAACATTATATTGAGGTGCTCCAGCTCAGAAAGATGAATACCTCACACTCTCTCTCATGCCCTGATCCTACCCTCTAATACTTATGTGTGTGTAGTTATGTGCTTATGTGCTAGTTATGTAAGTGTGGGGGTAGAGTAGGAAACTAGAAAGGAATGTGAGAGGAGAAAGAGTTTAAAGGAAGGGAAGGGGACTACCGGAGACAGAAGAGTCCAAGTGAGAGATGGGGAAAAGAAGAGGGAGGAGTGGGGAGGGGAGAAAGGAAGGAGGCAGGGTGGGAAGAGGAGAGGAGGGAAGGAGGGAATAGAAGAGGAGGGAGAGCAAAGCTTTGTATAGAGATATCTCAAAAAACTTGTTGCTTTGTATGCTAATTAAAAAAATAATCAGTTGAAGAGATGGATCACCTATTAAGAGCACTGGCTGCTCTTCCAGAGGATACAGGTTCAGTTCCCTCCACTCACACAGTAGTTTACAACTGTCAGTAACTCCAGTTCCAGGGATCCAACGCTCTCTTCCTGCTTCTGAAGGTACTGCACTTGTGTGCACATACCCACATACAGACCTATATCTCTATCTATCTATCTATCTATCTATCTATCTATCTATCTATCTACCTATCTATCCAAAAATAAATATTAAAAATTAAAAATAACAAAAATTCACTTGTTTAGGCAAGTGAAGGGGTACATGCTTGGGAAATGAGAGCAAGGGGATTCAGAGAGCAATTGAAGCTAATCTGGGATACAAAGACTCCACAGGAAAAGCCTGTCTCAAAAACCTACTTCTCAGGCTGGGTGGGCATGATGCTGTATGCCCTTAATCCCATAACTCAGAAGCAGGTATATATCTATGAGATTAAAGCCAGTATGGTTCATGTGTCATCTTTTAAGGCAGCCAGGGCTATGTAAGAAACTGTCTGAAAACAAAGTTTCTGGGCTGGCCAGCTAGCTCAGCAGGTTAAGACACTAGCCACGAAGCCTGAGTTCCAGGAACCCATGTTGGGGAGAAAGGATGAAACTCTAAGAAGCTCTACAAACTGCTCACTGACAGGCACCACACAGGCACCATGGCAGGCACATGCCCACACACATACACATACAATAAATGTAATTATAATTTTTATAAAATGTCAACGCTTCCTGCTGGCTCAGCTTTCAGGATCTGGCTCACTCAGCTTCCATTCTGTCCTCCATGCTTTGTGTATTTTGGTAATCTACTTGCCCAATGGAACCTCTCCATCCCTCCCTGTCCTCCTTACACCCCACCTCTCAGCACGGCTCTGCAATACTCAACAATGAACTCAATTCATTCCCTTCTCTACCCCAGACATCCCTCCTTCCTGACATCCCTCCTTCCTGTCCTCTCTGGGCTACCGGCACCATCATTCATCCAATGATCCATGTCATATTTAAAGCCAGGAACATTCCCAAATCTACCTCGACTATTGACTACAAGAACCAAGTCTGAAAATCCTAGCTGATAACACAGAACACTCTGGAGTCCAGGAATCTCCATGCCTAAAGCCACTCTGAGGCAGACAAGCACAGGAGACAGTTTAGTGCCCAACAATGCACTTGATGACCTAGGTCCTTTGCCTGCACACACTACACACACACACATACACATACTACTCTCCTATACACCTGGCAGCCTCAGAAGCCCCCCAGCCCTTCACCTACATCCAGATTTCCACAATTTCCATTCAAGTGCAGGAAAAATAGAACTGTGTATCCAGCTTGAACCATCTTTTGGATACATGGACTATAAGGCAAAACTATGCCCCCTACAGCCTTTGAGGGAGACTCCCCCTAGGTGGATGATTAAAATTAGATACATTATAGAAAAGGACACATGCAATAAGAAAATGAGACCTAATTTGTAAATCAAAATAGAGACACTCAGACCACATCTATCTTAACCGGGCCCTCCTTCTCTGGAAGGCTGTAAAAGGAAACCCTGAACAAAACAGGGTCTTCGAATACTCTCACATGTCCCAGTATCCCTTTTTTTCATGTTTTATTTTTAATTATGTATACATGTGCATGGGAGGAGGGGCTGTGCACATAAGCGCAGGTCCCCAGGGAGTCCAGAAATGGCTAGTGGATCTCCAGAGCTAGAGTCATAGGAGGTTATAAACCACCTACTGTGGGTGTGTGAGCTGAACTCAGGTCCTCTGCAGGAGCAGCAAGTACTCTTAATAGCTGAGCCATCTCTCCAGGTGCCTCCTGCCATGACACCCCGCCACCACTGTCAATCCTACCTCCAGAAAGTTATCTTGATTCTTTTGAAAATCTATCAAGTTTTTGTGTATTTCCTTGTTAATCTGTATTGTCTTTAACAGGGTCTCATGAAGCAATCCTGGCTGGCCTGAAGCACACAATGATCAGTCTATCTCTGTCTCCCAAGCACTGGGATTAAAGGTGTGTACCACCATGGCAAACAAAGGGGTTCTGATGCTTTGTTTCGCTTGTGTTTTATTTGGTTTTGAGATCTTTCTAGGTAGCCCTGTCTATCCTGGAACTTACTATATAGACCATGCTGGCCTTGAACTCACAGAGAACCACTTTCGAACCCTCATTTTCAATTCTTTGGGTAAGAGTTGTCAAGGACCTGAAAAATCACTCAGCCAGGGAGATGGCTCAGTGGGGAAAGTACATGCACTGCAAGCATAAAGAGCACAGTTTAAAGCCAGGCATGGTGGTGTGTGCCCATAACCCTAGTGCTGGGGGACGGTTAGAGACAGGAGAGGATCCTGGGGACTTACTGCCCATCAGTCTAGCTAAGGTGGGGACCCTGTCACCTCAGAAGTAGGTGGAGAGTGCCCAGGAGGAAGACACCTGACCTCCCCTGGTCCATGTGTGCAAAAATAGAACACGGGCTGGAGAGATGGCTCAGTGGTTTAAGAGCACTGACTGCTCTTCCAGAGGTCCTGAGTTCAACTCCCAGCAACCACATGGTGGCTCACAGTCATCTGTAATGGAATCTAATGCCCTCTTCTGGTGTGTCTAAACAGTGACAGTGTGCTCACATACCATGGGGGTTGCTGCTTATTGACTGTTCTTCAGGTTTTCCTCAGCCTGCTTCTTTAAAAAGTAAGCATGCCAAAAAAAACCCTGCCAAGTAATACATGGCCACTGAGCTAAAAGTTCTCAAAGGGGGAAACACAAAAGACCAATGCTTTGGAACCCAGGACCACCAGCCCAGGGATGGCACCACCCTCTATGGGCCAGGCCCTCCCTCATTGATCACTAATTGAGAAAATGCCTTTCAGCTGGATCTCATGGAGGCATTTCCTCAACTGAAGCTCCGTTCTCTGATGACTCTGGCTTGTGTCAAATTGACCCCAAACCAGCAGTAGACCCTCATCTGTCTTTTCTTTAGGAAGCACGCTCATTCTGACCCTGTTCAAGTCAGTGTTTCTCTGCTGACACCTCCCACCCTCTACTGATGTTCACAGATCTCCTCTGCTGAGCCTTCTTTGGACCTCATGTCGAGCCTGACTATCCTCGGCTCATCCAGCTCCTTCCAGCAGCTAACAAGAGGCTAGCTTGCCTGCCCTGTTGTTTTTCTTGCAAATTTTCATAAAATAAGTTTCCTGTGGAACCTGTTTCTAAGTTCCTTTTTTTTGTTTTGTTTTGTTTTGTTTTGTTTTGTTTTGTTTTGTTTTGTTTTGTTTTTCGAGACAGGGTTTCTCTGTGTAGCCCTGGCTGTCCTGGAACTCACTCTGTAGACCAGGCTGGCCTCGAACTCAGAAATCCGCCTGCCTCTGCCTCCCAAGTGCTGGGATTAAAGGCGTGCGCCACCACTGCCCAACTCTAAGTTCTTTTAACAACAATATATTTGCAAAATATAGCATATTTGTCACCTATAGAAGAATCATAAACAAAGACAAAACAGCTGACCAAACACTGCAACTCAGGAAGGTTCCTAATGGCGGCCCATGTGTACCTACCCTTTAGCCATTCTTTCAATTTGATCTCCAAGCTTTCTTTCTGTCCCTATGGGTTTTAGGGCCTTTGCTTTGGTGGTGGGTGGCATTTATTGGAGAGGAAGTGTATCAGGAACACCGGTGATTCTTTAGGTCTTGAGACATATTACCTAATGTACCAACTGGATCCTAAAGGGAATAGAGATTCCACTACAGCCATAAGCCTCCAATACATTTGTGCCTAGGATAAAAGGCTCTTCTAGGATTGTCTCCCACTCACTCTAGATTCTTCCAGGAAGGAAATTAAAGCCATATCTAAGAGGCAATTATATCTGCCTCGTGTGTGTGTGTGTGTGTGTGTGTGTGTGTGTGTGTGTGTGTAAAGTTTGGTCCCCACTGATCAAAGCAACTTGTGGATCCTGACCATCACTAGTTGGGGAACTTAGATCCAATTTCGGAATTGGGGAGAACATGTACCCAATTCCCAGTGAACTTTTGGGCCTTTATTCTCATCAGCCAGTGTAACTCAGACATTAGTAGTACACACTTGGCCACAGTTCAAAGGCTCCCTAACCTTCCTCCTCCTCCTCCTCCTCGAACACTGATTCACTCATCAAAGTGCTCTCTGTGATTAGAACAAATTTGATCTCCGAGCCTTAAAAACAAAGAAGTGAACTTGTTCGTGCGGTGTCCTTAGGAGTTTACTTAAGCTTGTTAGAGTTACCAATCACTGGCAATTTAAGCTTTCAGATGATACGGCAGTGGTGGTGCACCCCTTTAATCGCAGCACTCGGAGGCAAGTAGATCTCTGTGAGTTCCAGGACAGCCTGGTCAACAGAATGAGTTCTAGAACAGCAAAGAAAGAGAGAAAGAGAGAAAGAGAGAGAGAGAGAGAGAGAGAGAGGGAAGGAAGGAAGGAAAAAAGGAAGGAAGGAAGAAGGGAGGGAGAGGGGAGGGAGGGAGGGAAAAGAAAGCTTTAAGATCAAAATAATAATTAAAATATCTACTATCACCCTCCTGCTAGGTCGATCTGCCTTGTAAAAGATAAAAGTGATCAAATGTGCTCTCTGTCCAAGCTTCTCTTCAAGGCTGTTCTGACCTGGGGGGGGGGGGGGCAATCAAACTTGGACCGGAGCCTGTGAAGATACAGAGGCTAAAAGAAGAGCCATTATTTTGGTCCCTACCTGAGTCAACTGGGCTGCAAGGGACAACTGGACACTTACCAAAGGGTCCTGAAAGTTCTTGCAAGTTACCTGTCCTCTAGATTAGAGGTGTCATGGAGAGGCAGAGATCTAACTATTACACATTCTGCAAAGAAGATAGCCAACACAGAGAGAAACTCCCTCAGGACTTCAAGGGAAACAGCAATATGTCAAGAAGACTGACTTCTTCCAGCATATGGCTAAACTGTCAGGGGAAAGACTAACAGACTTAAGGGGATCTCCAAAGTCACTAAAAATGACCCTGAGGGAGCCCCAACTGACCTTAACAATGAAAAGAAAAATGAATAAGTTTTGGCTACCTACAAAGTCTTAACCAGCCAGCAGGAAAGTACAGCAAGAGTCAAATAACTAGAGAAAATAGAAAATAAAAGAGATGACTGGATTTGAAAAGGACAAGTCAGGCCTCCAGGCCTCCATGGGCTACGGACACACCAGGGAGGGCTCTCAGAGCAAAGGGCTCTCAGCTTTCCCTGGCCGTAAACAAAACGCTGTTTGTGCATCCCGATAATTCTGCAAAGTGGTTTATAGGCTTTACACAAATCAGTCCACAAAGACAATGCCCAGATTTCTGTGGCCAAAATGAGTTCTGCCTGCTTTAATCTTGGTAATGATCCCGTTCATCCCAGGAGCTACACTACTGTACCTCCTGTCTTTTCACAATGGATCCACCCTGTGATGGGCTTTCTTCTGTCTGGCTCCCTAGGATTACCTCAAGGGCCTGAAGGTCAGCAAGTGTGGGGATGCTGAGCCCTTCGGTGCCTTCATTTTAGATGGAAGAAACCCAGACGCACCATCCACCCATGTCCTAAATATTAGGTCTCAATTCTTGAGGGGCAAATATTAGGTAGCTAACCAGGCATTAACAAGCTTGGCAGCCACTGAGAATAGAACTCTCCCATAGATGAGGAGGTCTGAGGACTTCGCTGAGGCCCATTAAGGGAGAGCTCCTTTCTCAGTCATAAAATGGAATCTAAATCCTATCTACAGCCTTGGGAAACATGGCATTCTTCCCCCACCCCACCTTTCCTCTCGTCCCCCTCCAGAGACAGGGTTTCTCTGTTTAACAGCCCTGGCTGTCCTGGAACTTCCCCTGTAGACCAGGCTTGCCTCAAACTCACAGAGATCCACCTGCTTCTGCCTCTCGAGTGCAGAAGGTGCGAGTGTGCACCACCACGCCCAACTTCACTCTAATCAGTCCCAAGGATTATAATAATATTACACACTATTGTCCTCTCCCTTAAAATTAACCCAACTGGGCCTGTCAATCGTCTGGCCCAGGGACCAACCTGAAGGGAAGTAGACACACCTGGCACACGATGAAGTCATAAGAGGGAATAATTATGCCCTTAACGAGATCATTACCCCTGAAAAGTAACCCGCACCCCAAGTTACATATCTCCACCTCTGAGCCTCATAATTTTCTGAGTCCTCACTCAAGATATGTAAGCTTTAATTTCATCTCTTTTTGGTCTTCCTAGGACTCCAGATTAAATCCTAAGCACATCTGTGCTGATCCTCCAGGTATTCTGTTTCCCTGATAATAACACACACGTGCACACACACTCCAAAGCCTGCCCTTAGACCTCAACTCAAGGCCTTTCTCTCTCTCTCTCTCCCTCTCTCTCCCTCTCTCTCCCTCTCTCTCCCTCTCTCTCCCCCAACCCCCGTCCCTGCTGCCTATCTTGCCATTTTCTTCAAGCTCTAAAACAGTCCTCAAGCTTTAAAAAAAAAACAAAAAGAAAGAAAGAAAGAAAGAAAGAAAGAAAGAAAGAAAGAAAGGAAGGAAGGAAGGAAGGAAGGAAACCATCAAACCTTCACTGAACTGTGTTTGGTCAGATTCAGTCGAGCACACCTGTGATTTTAACACCCAGGAAGCTGCGACAGGTAATGTGAAGTATCTGAGCCAACACCAGTCTGCCCTACAAAGCAAGACCCTATCTCAAAACAAACTGCAACTCACAGGGGCTAGAGCTCCAAGAAGTCCCTAAAACTGACCAGATTCACTAGGCCCCTCCCTGCAGAAGCAAGCAATAAAAGCTGAGAGTGCCCCTCAGACTGATGGAAGCTGGGCTGCACAGAAGTCTCTGAGACCAGACCAGCTGCCTGGAAGAAACAGAAGCTAGCTGAGCTGCCCAGACCAGGTTTAGACCAGTTACTTGGAAAGGACACCTATTGAGTTATCTTCAGGCTATGACATGTGCTCAAGGTTCCCAGCTTTTGTGACTTGTCACCTGTGCTTTGATGATGCAGCTGTCCATGAGTCATGTATGCTCCTGTAAGTGACCCCTCACCCATATTCCCATAAATAACAAAACGCTCAGTGGCCCACGAAGCTTCACTTCATTGGTATCCACACTTCGTTTGGTCTGTCATGGACTCCCTATCCAGGTGAGTAGACGGGTGTGCTGCATCCCCCTGGCAAAAGTTTTGTCACACAAGGCCTCAGCCATTTCACAGAAAATGACCAGCCTGGACCAAACACAAGGACTGTCCATCTAAACCCTTCCAACTCATTAAACCAAAAATGCTTATGGTTTGTGGTTTTTAGCGTGTGTAAATTAGAGTGTAATTAAAAATTAGTAACTAAAGTGTAAGGACCCAAAATAATTAGAAAGCATATTCACTTCAAACAAAACATTTATACCTGAACTGCACCGGTTTAAATGCTCAGCCCCTACCCAATGCATCCTCCCTTCTGCTCTCCCCAGCCCTTCCCCTGGAGCCATGGCATCTGTTCCTTAGAGGTTTTCTAACCATGGTGGAGATGGCTGCAAATAGAAAGCGAGCAGCTGGGTGGTGGTGGCGCACGCCTTTAATCCCAGCACTTGGGAGGCTGAAGCAGGCAAATCTCTGAGTTCGAGGCCAGCTACAGAGTAAGTTCAAGGACAACCAAGGCTACACAGAAAAACCCTGACTCATACCAAACAAACAAACAAACAAACAGAAAGCACACAAAGCCTTAGAGACTGGCTGGAATGTATTCCAATCTCAGATTCGATCTAATCCCTGAGTGCCCATAAACCAGTGACTTAGCTTCTCCTAACTTTGATTTCCTTCTCTGTAAATCTGGCCAACAGTGCCAAGCTTATCTGTTAGGCTAAGCAACCTGGGAGACCCATGTATACTAAAAGTCTCCTTAAGACCCAGAAGCGCACAGGAATAAGACTTATGGTCAGCCTCTAGCACAGAAGTGTCAGAAAACCGGGAAATGGCTGCTCAGAGCCAGTATGGCCAAAGACAAGGTGGCCAGTCCTGCTCTGTGACTCAGAACACTTCCTGTAAAGTTTAGCCACTGGGAGCCATTGACAGCAACCAATTGATCTTCTCCTGCCTCCTGATCTCAGGCATTCCACTGAAAACTGGCCCTAACCCCAGGGAATGGGGATAAGAGGCCTCCCCAGAACATCCTCTGGGGAGTTCCTATCACAGAGAAAACTGAAGTGAGAGAGTTGGTTCTATGTAGAAGATCGGAGGAGCAGGCGCCGGGGCCTCCAGGTACCCCTCCTAGACCATTTCGGCCTGAGCCAATACTCAAGGCCTCTGGAACCAGGTAATCCAGCCCTTCACTGAGTCACCGGACACCTGTTACTTGCAAAAGATAGCTTGGACTCGCATTCGGCTCCCATCTGGAAGAAGCAACTACTCCCAAAAATAACTGTAAGGAAGGTAGTAAGCACTGTCAAAAGGCAGACTCCCATAGCCCCGATAACCCAACCCCTGGACACCCCGAGCCATGGCGAGCCCCCTCGCCTTTGCCTACCCAGAGTCTGAGAATGAAGTCTTCAGTAGAATCGGTATTTCTCATTCCAAGAAGAGTCTACAAGGGATGGTGTCACCCAGCTAAGAAAAGGCAAGACTAGGGCTCCACCCATAATCCCCAGCCTCCTGAGACACACCTATCTATCTCCGGGCAAATGAAAAAGGCAGTTAGAACTGTTCTAGGGCCGATAGTGCCCACCAAAAGGAAAACCACAAAATAAGGTCCCTGGGTTGTGGGTCCTTCCTGGGGAAGTAGCTAGTGGCGCTGACATCCCCGCCCTCCTAGCCTCGTCCAGGCCCCCGCAGCAAGGAAGACAGCAGTCTCTCCAGTCTCTCTGTCCTCCCTCCTCCGAGCCCCCAGCCCTGACATTATTTCCCGCTTTGCTGTTTCTTGGATGATTTTCAAGAGTTTGTGCAATCGCATATGTATGAAAATGTCATAATGAAACACAGTACTTTGCATGCTAACATAAAATAAATATAAAATAATGAAACGTGTGTGCATGTGTGTTCTGTTGAGCAGTTCTCCTGCCATCTTCAAATGCTGGATGGTGTCTCTTTGCTTTGGGAACGAAGTGGCTTGAAAAGTTGAGATTGCCTCCCATCACCCAACACTGCAAAGTTAGTGCCTGAGACTTTGCCCATGCTTGATTTTGGCTTGGTCCTTCCTTCGCTGTTAAGAGTCTGTGTATCACTCAAATTCCGGTGTCCCTCACTTTACCCCTACCTGGACCCCTTTTCCATCTTGTCCGGAAGAAGAGCCACCCCGCCCTGTCCTGTCCTACAGCTGGAAAAGATGTCTCCTGCTTTTCGACTCACCGGTTAGTACCGGCGGTCTCGATACCTGCCCTGCCCTTCTCTGCCCTTCCCTGCCGTGCCCTGCCCTGCCCTGACCAGCTTTTCTACTCGGATACCGAGGGAAGGGGGTGGGCGACCCCGGTAAGCAGACCAGCAGGCCCTGGTCTGGAAGGCTGAACAGATGCAGCGACACCATTCAGGGTGGGACAGAACCTGGAGTTCAGAAGTGGATACAGAGGAAATGTTCAAGTGAACGGGACAAAAGCAAGGACCGGGTTGGGCTGGGCCGGAGCAGCGGCGCTCCCGCTCGCCCACACCTCCTCCCCACGCGCGTGGCTCGTAGCTTCGGTGTCAGACGCCCGGCGGGACCCACCTGATCCGCAGAACTAGGCCGGGCGGGTGCGGTCCGCCACGCTGGGGACCGGACCACACGGGCGGGCGGCGCCCTGCGCTGCAGGAGACCCGGTTGCTGCTCCGCCGCGGTGCGCGCCTCCCGCCCCTGCCGGCGCCTCCTCCGGGCAGCGCGCGGCGGCCTAGGGCACCGGCTATGGCGTGCACCGACCCGGGAGTGGGAGCCTAGCCGGTCCCCGCCCTCCCCCACCCAGACACAGCGCCCGGCACGATGCACGTGTGATGCATCGGGTGTCCCTCACTTTACCCTTACCTGCACCCTTTTGCCATCTGTGGGAGGAGTGAGGTTGTTTCATCTCCACTCAAGCAGAAAAAAACCTGAAACCAGGAAGAAAAAAAAACCGATCACGGCCGCCTGTGTCTTCTGACCTGCACGTGGTGATGGGGTCTTGGAGGAGGAACTGCGGTGGTTACTGGGTGATGGGGTGGGGACCGACACCCTATACAATGAGGAAAGGCTTCATGGACACTGGCTTACAGCCAGACACCTGGAAGTGTGGAAGGTCTTCCCCCACCGCGTGTTTCTCAGGGAAGAAAAGAGAAAGGGCCACAGGCTACAGGCTAAGGACTGCCCATGGATGGTTACTAGGAGGCTAGGTCTTCCAGTCCTCAGCTCTGAGGTGAAAAGCTGGCCAAAACGCATGTAGACCATAGCTTGCTCGGGTGTCTTCTGACGGAGTTATATAGAGCCACTACGAACTTCTGTAATTATTTAGAAAGGAGCCCAAAACAATTGTGGCAGTTTGTACCTCTACGCCCAACAAGCACATCTGCCCTCCTCTGGTTTGTTCCACCGTCAGGCTCAGTTGGATCTGTTTTATCCTCAGAAAAAGGAATAATTTTGCTTTTGCTAGAACATTCACCATTGGACATAGTTTTAAAAAAAAAAAAAGATTTTTTTTAGTTTTTGTTTGTTTTATAAATATGGGTGTTTTGCATGCAGGTATGTGTATGTATATATACAACGTGTGTGCCTGGGTGTCCCAGGAGTTCAAAAGAAGATATTTGAATCTCCTAGATCTGGAATTCAATATCGTTTGGGCCACCTTGTGGGCGTGGGAACAGAACCCAGGTCCTCTATGTAAGCCCTTGGAGGCTTATGAGTAGCCAGGCCCCTCCCCTGAGCCAGGTTCCGCCCACAGACCACTCTCACTTCCCTAATGGTTGGCCAGACCCAGCTCGCTGCCCCTCCTCGTCCCCTCCCCGCCCCTCTCAGCCCCCCACCCCCACCCGCTCGCCAGCCATTCAGAGTAAAATGCCCTAACTATGGAAAACTCCGCCCCAAGAAATGCTGTGTCAACCCTGTTTTCAGCTTCCGTCTCTGCTGCTTCTCCTATAAGCCGCCTTCCTGGGTTCTTGTTTTGCTCCGCCAGAGCAGAGTTGTAACACTTGCAGTGGGGGAAACATTCCCCCCACCCTGGAGGAAGCTGTAACACTAGCAACGCTATTCCCCTCAGAGATGTAACACTTAGCATTCTACAAGAGCAAGTGCTCTTTAACACTGAGCCATCTCTCCGGCCCTTGAACATCATTTTCACAGACTAAGAAACTTATTAAAGTTTACTACAGCCAAGCTGTAACTTGATGTCGCGAAGATAGCACACACTGTTGAGGGTCCTTTGCCAAAGGAAAGGGAACACAAGGCTAGACTCCTGAGGTATGCACAGAGCCTACTTGCTCACCAAGTACTGCTGCAGGACTTGGGAAAGCCCAGTGGAGTAAAGCAGCGGCAGAATGGAATCATGGGCCCCACACAACCGCTCAGGAATGAGGAGCCCATGCAGCTGCACTGGCTAGTTTTTTTGCCAGTTTGACACAAGCTAAAATCATCTGTAAGGAGGAAACCTCAATTAAGAAAATAGCTCGATAAGATCCAGTGTAGGGCGTTTTCTTTAATTAGTGACTGATGTGGGAGGGCCCAGCCCATTGTGGATGGGGCCACCCCTATGCTGGTGGTCCTGGGTTCTATAAGAAAGCAGGTTGAGCAGCCCTTAAGAAGCAAGCTGGTAAGCAGCACCTTTCCATGGCTTCCGCATCAGCTCTCACCTCCAGGTTCCAACCCTGCTCGAGTTCCTGTCCTGACTTCCTTCAGTGCTGTGGAAGTGTAAGCCAAAGAAACCCTTTTCTCCGCAGCTTGCGGCTTGGTGTTTTATTATAACCCTGACGAGAACAGCAGCCATTACAATGGGCCCTTTGCTAAAGATAATCCTAGCATTGTCCTGCCGATGTGCTCACAGGAGCTCGGTAGTAACCATGGTTAAACAGTAAGCTGAGGTACCCAGTGCGTTATTTCCACTTCTCCTTACCACAAGAGAACATGCTGTCAGTTACACAGGATAAGATTTTGTTGTTGTTGTTTGTTTTCTTATTAAAATAATATTTTCGCCGGGCAGTGGTGGCGCACGCCTTTAATCCCAGCACTTGGGAGGCAGAGACAGGCAGATTTCTAAGTTCGAGGGCAGCCTGATCTGCAGAGTGAGTTCCAGGACAGCCAGGGCTACACAGAGAAACCCTGTCTCGAAAAAACCAAAAATAAATAAATAAATAAAAAGTAAAAATATATATATATTCATCCACTTCGCTGATCATGGTTTGCCCTCTCCATGTCTTCCCTACCAAAGCTTTTTAGTTTGTTTGAGAATATGTTGCTTAGCACTGGTTGGCTTTGAACTTGTTGCATAGCTATGGTTGACCCTGAACTTCCACCTCCCATGTATTTAGAATTACAGGGGAGCTCCACTACACCCTGCTTGGGGAGTGGGGATTGGGGAGAGGTTGAGGAGCAGACATAGTGCTGCATTCTATAATCCCAGCATTCAAGAGACAGAGGTGGGAGATTGCCTAAAACTCAAAACTTAGCCCAGTCTTTGTAGCTAGGGACTCTGCTCAAGACAGGAAAACAAGAGCTGGCCAGATAGCTCAGTGAGTAAGTTTGCTTGCTACTAAGCCTGAGTACCTGAGTTCAATCCCCAGAACTCATACGGTAGACGGAGAGAACTTACTCTACTGAGTTGTCCTCTGACTCCACACATGAGCTCCCTTCTGCTGACACTAAATAACTCACTGTTGGAGAAAACAAGGATAGTTCTACCAGAAATGACAGAGTCCCAAAGGAGACATATTACTAACGAAACTAAAGTCCAGTCCTGGGCTCTTAGTCTCATTAATAAAAATAATTTAAGAATGGACTCAAAAGGAAACTCGAAGACAACTTTATTAGAGTTTAAAAAACAAAAAGAAAGAAACAAAAGCAGAAACAAAAAAATCCAGGACAGGAGTCTTATAGTTGCTGTTCTGTTGCTGTGAAGAGACACCCTGACCAAGGCAAGTCTTAAAAAAAAAAAGAAGAAAGAAAGAAAGAAAGAAAGAAAGAAAGAAAGAAAGAAAGAAAGAAAGAAAGCATTTAATTGGGGGCTTGCTTACAGTTTCAGAGAGTTAGTCCGTCATGGTCAGGAGCATGGTTGCATGCATGGTGCTGGAGCAGTGACTGAAAGCTAGGTGCTGATCTGGATGGAAGGAGGGAGAGAGAGAGGAAGACAGAGACTGAGAGACTCTAGGTCTGACGTGGGCTTTGAACCCTAGAAACCCACCCCTTGTGATACACTTCCTCTAACAAAGCCACTACTGTTCTAACATTCTAACCTAACAGAGTTCCAATCCCTGGTGACTAAACATTCAAATATGCAAGCCTGCAGGAGGGGGAGGGGCATTTTATTCAAACCACAAGAGAAAACCTGTGAGTCTCAGCAGCTACCTAGGTGAAGAAAAGGTGAAAGACAGGATATCTGTCTCCTGCAGGTGGGATGGGATGGAGTTTAGCCACATGGCAGACAGTTACACAGCAAGGAGGGAACTTTAAGAAAAGCAAAGCCCGAAGCACTAGGGGAAACCGGTTCAGAAAACAGAGGAAAAGGAAGTCACTAAATTCTGAGTAATTGAAGACATGTCCAGACTTCACAATGGCTGCCTATCTGCAGCTCTGTAAGGAGTTGAGCTAGTGGGGAGGAATTCTGGGTAAGAAAAGTACACTATCTCATTAAAGGGATAATTATTCCTCCTATTTCTTGAGCACTGATTACGGTGGACCTGCCTTCCACCTTATGATTCCTTAGTCACACAACTGACAGGCCAACTGGAATCTTACGTCTCCATACAGACTAGAGATTCTGTTCTCTCTCTCTCTCTCTCTCTCTCTCTCTCTCTCTCTCTCTTTTTTTTTTTTTTTTTTTGGTTTTTCGAGACAGGGTTTCTCTGTGTTGCCCTGGCTGTCCTGGAATTCACTCTGTAGACCAGGCTGGCCTCGAACTCAGAAATCTGCCTGCCTCTGCCTCCCAAGTGCTGGGATTAAAGGGTGTGCATCACCACCGCCCGGCGAGATTCTGTTCTCTTGATTGAAGAAAAAAGTTTCCCTCTTAATGGGCCTTGTAATATATGATTGTTAGGTCCAAAGTTCCCCTCCCACCCCCAATGGCAGTGCTAGTGACAAGGTCCTAAACTGAAAGCTTTAGGGAGGGGGAACAGAAGAATTGACCTACAGGTGGCTTCCTGTTTACCAGGAGCATCCCTTAAACCACCAGGAACCTCTCTTAATTGACCCCAAAGGTCAACAAGTCGGCTACCTTAGGCCTCAGCGGTCAGTTCTCATTCAATCCAAGCAACCTGCATCAACTCAAAGACCCCACCCTATTGACAAGAAATCTGCATTCTTTCCCATCATTTAGCTCTTCTCTCTGCCCCCAGACAGATAGTCTAAACAGTGTGATCTCCAACAAACCTTCCTTTCTCCCCTTGAAGCGGTCTAGTTAAGTGATTTCACTATACCCTGGCTTACAGCGATGGAGCTCAGTTGATTGTCTGTTGTGATTAAAATCGAAAGATAAGGGTCAGGAAGAAGCTCAGCGGGTAAAAGTGCTTGCCACTCAAGTCTGAGGACCTGAGTTCAATTCCTAGCACCTGTAATCCAGCGCACACACAATAATATGGGGGAGACAGGAGAACTGGCCCAAAGCCCACGGACTTGCTATCCTAGAGAGCACAGCACAGCTGTAGGAATGAGAAAGGCTTTGGGCTTTTCCCCTGCCTTGGGCTGGGGAAATGGCTCCACAGTTAAGATTGCTTAGGAGTTATGAGAAACTTGTGAGTTTGGTTCCTAGCAGCCATACTGGGCAGCTCTAGGGAATCCAACTGGTTCCTTTAGGCTTTCACAACCACCTGGACACACACACACACACACACACACACACACACACACACGAGTTGGGAGAGAGAGAGAGAGAGAGAGAGAGAGAGAGAGAGAGAGAGAGAGAGAGAGAGAGGAAAAATCCCTGCCTAAACACAAGATAAGAAAGAACAGATTCCCAAAAAGTTGTCCTCTAATCTCTACACCAGTTCCTTAACACACTAGTACCTGTTCTCCTTCTTTTTCTTCCTCAGTGAATACATGACAAAAAGAGATGAAGTAAAGGGGACTAGAGAGAGGTCAGTGAGCAAGAACTTGCATAGCTTGCTTGTACCAGGCCCTGGATTCAACCCCAGCCTGATCACCATGACCACCAAAAAATGGGGAAAGGGTGGAAGAGATGAGGGAACAGGATACTTTGCAAACATACTTTGTTTGAAACCGTTATAAATGATATCTAATGCTTTATATATTGCCTTTTAAAATAAAATTAAGCCGGGCGGTGGTGGCACACGCCTTTAACCCCAGCACTTGGGAGGCAGAGGCAGGCGGATTTCTGAGTTCAAAGCCTGGTCTACAGAGTGAGTTCCAGGACAGCCAGGGCTACACAGAGAAACCCTGTCTCGAAAAACCAAAAGAAAAAAAATTAAAGTATAATACAGAAAAATGGTGACTCAAAACTTGATAACCACTACTATGAAGCACAATGTTACAAGTTGAATCTGTTCCTTGATTTTATGCTGATTTGAAAATTTTAAATTTGATGCTAAAGTTTTTATTCACGTTTGTGTTGTGGACTTTTTCAGTTTATAGAGCCAGGGGCATGCTTTGTTTAGATTTAAACTTGCTTCATTAAAATGTGAGCTAATGTCATGGGTCTGCTAGATTTGTTTTTAATTTTTTGAGAAAAACTATCAAGTTCTCGAAAGTTAAACTAGCCGTTCTACTGAGTAAAGGCCTTGTTTATTAGTTGCCAGATTTTCTGCGTGACACTGTTCCTGAGGAGATGTATGCAGACAAGTCATCCTAACAGCAGACCAAAGTTAAGGTCACCACTCACCGTGGTGAACCAACGGACAAAGTTAAGGTCACCACTGATCGTGGTGAACCATTACTGGGGTTACTCACAAGCATATGAGTGAGAGGTCAGTTACAGAGCAGACATGGCTTACAGACAACTGCATCACCAAAGCTCACCAGAGCATGGGAAGCAGCTCACAACATCCAACACATGGAGGCTGCTCAACAGGTTGTTGTGGGTCCTTTAACCCAATTGGTCTGAATTTCATCCAGGTAGCTTGGATGGTCTGAGACTCTTCTAGACATCCCATCTTGTCTCCACGTGTCTTCTGCAGCTCTTACTGCTTGGTCATGCCTGTGCAAGAAGAGGCCAAGTGAAGCTGGTCAGTTTCATGGTCTTCCAGAAGTAACTGTTCACTTCCTCAGCTTAACAGCTTCGATCCAGAATGAAATACATTATCTTACCTTAGAACACCCTGTGTCTTCATAAAGAGGGGAGAGTTTGAATCTTGGAAGACACTCCTTCTGATGAGTCATCCACTCTTCAGACTTCTTTGCTTCATATACAGATTTGGGGCATGCCAAGAACCAGCATCAGCTTGGGAGAGGATCCTGAGGAAGGGGTGTTTGGGAGCACTGGGAGAATGACTCCAAGTCAATGATGGGGTGAAAGCTGACAGCTCTGTAGTCTGCTCAAGATGACTCTCTAGATAGCTAAACTCCTGCAGACCAAAGCCCCATCTTTTATTTGCATAAGCTACTTTCTTAGGAATTACATATCAATTTAATCCTTTACCCCAGATTCTCTTTTGATTATCCCACAAATCACTGTTTTATGATCTTAGCCCCCTGATTCTTAGAAAAAGACAGCAACTACATTTTTTTTTTTAACAAAGCAAGCTCTATATGGTTTATTGGGCACAGCACTCATAGTTGCCAAATCTAGACATGGAGGCAATTTTTATGTAAGAAAATTAGCTTTCTGTTTTCCAACTCCTTCACAGCATAAGCATGGCTGTCCTGGAACTTGCTTTGTAGACAGACCTTGAACTCAGAAATTTGCGTGGCTCTCAAAGGTATGTACCACTAGGCCTGGACCTAAACTCACTCTATCCCAGGCTAGCCTTGAACTCAAAAATCTTCCTGCCTTTGTAAACACAGACAATAAGCTTAGCTGGGTGGGATCCTGCCCCAGGATCACCATTCCCTCTCTTCCTGGCTTCTTAATTACTTGAACCATAAACCTTGTTTTTTTAACTATTTCTTTCTCTTTCCTGACTCATTAGTGCAGCTGCCTTGGGTTTTTGTTTCATTTTGTTTTGTTTTCTTGTTTTTTTTGGTTTTGTTTTAGGTCCATGAATTCCCTCATATACTTCCTATTGCATCCTTGTATTTTACATTGTTGAGAAATCCTATTTATATATTCTTGAATTCATGTTTTCAGAGTTCTTTCCCACAAGAATGAGTCTACATCTTACTTGTGCCAATAAACAACCATGTTCTGGGTCAGCAGGATGGCTCAGCAGGTAAAGGTGCTTGCTGCCAAACCCAAGGACTGATTCAATGTCTGGGACCCACAGAGCAAAAGGAGCAAGCTATGACAAGTTGCCCTCCAATTTCTACATGCATATGTGCTACTCCTACATACTATATGTCCAGTGCACATCATGAGGTGCTGAATAAGTAACAAATGAAGTATTGCCTCTTATGAACGTACCAAATTAAATCAGGAACACATAGACACATGTAGGTGTATCAAAAGCACTCCAGATAGCCCAGGGCCCACCACAAGTGTCTCAAAACCAACAGACAAAAGAATGATGTAATTCTCTTCACATGAGATATAGAAAATGAAGTAGAGTATATTAGTCAGGGTTCTCCAGAGGAACAGAACTGAATTAATAGAATAAATATGTGAATTTGTGTGTGTGTGTGTGTGTGTGTGTGTGTGTGTGTGTGTGTGTGTATCTGTGTGTATCTGTGTGTGGGGTGTATGTGTCTGAGTATGTTTGAGTGTATTTAATGAGTCTAATCTAGATATTTTAATGTAGAGATTTAATCACTCTAATGAGTGACCTATAGGATGTCACTCTGAGTAGTCAGACAATGGCTATCTCCCAATGCATAGGTAAACAGCTGCTCAGTATATGAGACTAGACATCTGACAAGTCTCAGTCTAGTGGAGGAGTCCCAGGGGATTCCTAGAGAGCTGGTGGTCTTTAGTCTACATTGGAATCCTGAAGAAGTAGGTTCTGACACCAGTGAAGGAGTACCTTAGCAACAGCATAGATGAACCTGCCAGCAAGGGCAAAAGCAAGCAGGCAAAAGCAAAAAGCTTCCTTCTTCCACCTCCTTTTATGTGTGGCTGCCACCAGAAGATATGGCCCAGATATGGTGGATTTCTCATCGCAAATGATCCAATGAAGAAAATCCCTCACACGTGTTCCAAGATACTTGGGTTTTAGTTCATTCTCGAAGCAATTAAGTTGACAACCAGGATGTTACACTGAGGACAATTGCCTGCCAACCATCATCAAGTCATCTGATGCAGCACAAGATCTACAGAAGAGGACCTTATGGCATGAGTAGTCATGAGACGTGGTCCACTTGACTTCATCTGGACCCAGTAAACACAGAACCAACTCCCTGCCCTGAACCTGTCTGATCTTTGGCAGGCTGGTGCTACCGCAGGTGTGTGAACACAGTTATGTCAAAGTGTGATCTGTGGGGACTCTGATCGTGTCTTTAACAGGGCACCTTCTGGCCCCTTAGCCCTTTCTCAGCCATTCTATAATATATATATATATATATATATATATATATTATATATATAATTGTGTGAATCAGAACACGTAGACCTGAGAGTTAATATGAGCAGTTAGTCAATTTGTGACAGAAGACCCTGTGATTGCCAGGAACCATGAACACCAAGTGAAATCTGCAGTACTTGGTGAATTAGAACCAATGAAGCAGACATAGCTTGTGAATTTATTGTTTTTGATAAACTTTGACATTGTGGAAAGACATAAACACATCAATCCAGTTTCCCAGACAGATCACCCATAGCGGTTAACATGGCCAGTAGGATTCCATCTGTCCAAGAAGGAGACAGACATGTAAACATGCTGCTGGCAAAAATAATTGGTATTACATGGAGTTTTCATTTGTTTTTTGTGTGTTTTTTTTTTCAAGTAAAATAAACCATTTGGTGATAGAGATAAAAACTGAAATCCTACCAAAGTCACAAACGCAGTCTCAAAGCTTGCAGCTGTTACCCAAATCCTGGCTCACACTATAGTGTAATCCGACCCTGGTGAGAGTGGCACTTGTCTGCAGTGCTGCACGGAGGCATACAGAGAGTGATCGAGGTCAGAGAGCTCTGCCCTCCATGTAGGGCCTCATTGCTTAAGGAATTGGTTGACAAAAGTAGGACCAATGGAAAGCGTAGCAAGCCTCATCATGGTCCAAAATTTCATATGTAAGGCAGGCTATAGCCAGCTCTATTGACAGTCAGGCATTGGAGGCAGGAGGATTACTGTAGGATAAAGACTACCCTGAATTTTTTAGCCAGGCGGTGTTGGCGCACGCCTTTAATCCCAGCACTTGGGAGGCAGAGACAGGCAGATTTCTGAGTTCGAGGCCAGCCTGGTCTACAGAGTGAGTTCCAGGACAGCCAGGGCTACACAGAGAAACCCTGACTTGCAAAACCAAAAAAAAAAAAGACTAGCCTGAGATGCTTAGTGAATTCAAGATGGGCTTGAGTTGTCAAAACTTTGTACACACACACACACACACACACACACACACACACACACACACACGCAGAGAGAGAGAGAGAGAGAGAGAGAGAGAGAGAGAGAGAGGACTATAGAGTTCTGCTGTGCTATGCTGAGAAGTGATGTCAATAGGCAAGAAAGACATCAAGGAAACAACCCAGCTCTTGGAAGAAAGAAGACCTGGCACTCGTTAAGGAGAAGTAGAGGTCCTGAGGTGCTCCTGACCTCTGTCATTCGTGGGACCCAAAGAGAAAGAAGTTAGAAGAGAGAAGGGGGGGGGGAGAGGGAGAGAGAGAGGGAGAAGGAGCACAGTAGCAGTCCTAAAGAATGTAACACTAGATTTAAAGAATTCTAATGATGTAAACTCCTTAACACGTCAAGAGAAGAGCTACATGAAATGTTGTTTAAATGCTGCCACACATTGATCAGGACCATCACAAGGGCAAACAGCACTGAAAGTCTTTCAGAACATCCCCTCCCATGCTTGGGAGACATCTGTCCCCAGATAAAATAAAAACCATGTTAACAATGCAATAGACTACCCACTGGGACAACTAAGGCACCTGTCCTGGGGGCAGGTGGGATTTTAATGATCCCCAGAGAAGCTCTTTGTGGCATGACCAGCTAAAACCAGAAAACAACAATAGACTGTAACCATAAGGCAGAGGAGACATCATGGATGAATTCAAAACTCTTAGACAGATGTTGTGTCATCTAGAAACAGACCTCAGATGCCAGGTGGCTTTGATACCTGTGGGATAGAGGCACAGATATTGTAGTCCTAAGTGTCTTTGGAATGAAGCAGAAAAGCCAAGTCTAAAGCACAAGTTACTAAGTCTCAACAGCTAACCCCCAAATAGAGCTCACTCCTTAGGACAAGAAAGTGTTAAGAGCTAGGGGGATGGGGAGATATCTCCATGAGTGAGTGTTTGCCATGCCCATGCATGCATGAAGACTGGAGGCTGTGTCTCCAAAACCCATAGAAAGCTGGATAGCCATGGCTCTTTTGTCATCTCAATATGTGAGAGGCAGAGACAGGTGATCCCTAGGGCAAGCCAGCTAGATAGGCTAGTCAACTGGTGCGTGGGACTCCCTGTGTTCATCAAGAGACCTTGCCTCAGTATATAAAATGGATAATGAGCCATGTTGGCCTTCGTGTACATGCCCACACGAGTGTACCACACACACCTATATGCACATATCCACACAACACACATGTCTGGAAAGCAACACATCCTTACTGTGAGCTGACAAAATTTAGAGATAACTTAAAATAGATGGCTCTAGATCAGGCAACTTAAAACACCAGAAAGTGGGTCATGGCAACGATGATGGATAAGCAGCAAAAGCACGCTTCAGATATTAGCAACAGGTAAGTTACAGGAAGCATCATTAGCCAATAGTGACTTACACCTGCAGTCCAGCACTTGGGAGGTGGAGACAGGAGAATCAGGAGGTCGATAACGAGTTTGAGAAACCAGCTGGACCAAAAAAGACCTTGTCTCAAAGGAGGAGGAAGGGGATGGGGGCAAGAGAAGAGGAGGTAAGAGAAGAGGAGGTGAGAGAAGAGGAGGAGGAGAGAGGAAGAAAAGAGGAGGAGAAAAGGAAGTTCTGTTGACAGACTCGTAACTATACCAGAACATCCTAGTCACACTCATGAGTGTAAGCCAGCTGTCAGACCATGTGTGACATATTACAAACTCTTAAATTGTCATCAAAACTGTCTGGCTCACACAAGATAACTCAGACAAAACCCCTTTCAAATCAGGGCCACATACAGGTCAACTTTCTATTTCATATTTAATACTAGCACATGTGTAATACAAACTCCATACCAAGATAAAAATTACCACAGTAGAATAATACGGCACATTGAACAGGAGCAAAACACCCAGACCGTTCTAGGAATGTAGCCCACGGGACAGAGACCACTTCCCAGAAGGATCTCTCTTCCCTTGAAGAAATAAGCAAAGAAATGTTCCAAATGACACAGTTAGAAGCAAGCTGGGCACAGGGGCTCACTGGAATTCCAGAACTCAGGAGACTCAGGAGGCTTAGTCAGGAGGACTTCCCAGAACTCCAAGCCAGCCTGGGCTTCATAGTGAGTTCCAGGCCAGCCTGGGCTACACAGTGAGTTCCAAGTCAGCCTTGGCTACAGATGGAGATCATATTATTCAGAAAAAAAAAGAAAAAAAGGAAGATTATCTTTAGGGAGAGAAGCTACAAGGCCCCATCCCTCTCTGAGGGTCTGTAGGCAGTTAATGGTTGCTGATGGAAGGGGGAACATTTTATTCTTTGGTGTGGTCACTGGCAAGGTGCATGTGGTCCTGTAAGTAACCCTGATCAAACTCACTGGTACACCAACAAAAATCAATATGAAAGTTAAATGGTTGCCGGGCGGTGGTGGCGCATGCCTTTAATACCAGCACTTGGGAGGCAAAGGCAGGCGGATTTCTGAGTTTGAGGCCAGCCTGGTCTACAGAGTGAGTTCCAGGACAGCCTGGGCTATACAAGAAACCCTGTCTCGAAAAACCAAAAAAGAAAAGAAAACAAAGGAAATGGTAGGGTGCTCCATAGTTAAGAGGACTGGCCGCTCTCAGAGGACTTAGGGTTTACTTCCCAGTCCCGTGTGATGGCTCACAATCACCTGTAACTTCAAGTTTGGAGGAATCTTGTGTTCTGGCTTCCGTGAGTACCAGGCACACATGTGGTACAAAGACAGGCATGCTAGCAAAACACACACACACACACACACACACACACAAAATTTTCATTAAAAAATTGAACTAAAGCCAGACATGGTGGCACATGCCTTTAATTCTAGCACCAGAGAGGCAGAAGCAGGAGGATCTCTGAATTCGAAACCAGCATGGACTTCATGTGGATGGCACAAGGTTCTCCTGCTCACAGATAAACACTGGAGAAACCAGAAATGTTACTCATGAGAGATGTCTCCTCAGTGAAGGAAATAAACACTTGTTTTTCACACACAAAGACGTTAACGATCCAGTGAACTTTGCTATCTGTAGAGCCAGGCCACTCCCAAATCTCCCAGAATATGTATCCTGAGCTCTCTCCCTCCCTAAACCTTTATCCTTAGTTTCCCAGTTAATAAAACTCACCTTAGGGGAGATGTCACATGTGTTTTAGAGCCTGCTGACCTCTAGACCACACCAGATCCTAGGCCCTTTGGCAATTGAACCCACCCTCATGGTCACATGTGCTTTCCAAAGGAGTTTCTATGTAATCATGCTGTAAGCTTTATTGTGCACTTGAAACTGGAGTGATTGTTGCCTGCAAACTTTCCCCCAAATTGCACTGTGTTTAAATATGCTTGCAGTGAACTTCCTGGCACCAGACTCTAGAAGTTTGATCCAGACCAACTAAGTTCAATGAATCTGGTTTTCCTTCTCCTTCTGATGCTTACAGGGACCCCAGGATATGTAGTAAGTTTTGGAAGAGCCAGGACAGAGAGACCTTGTCTCAAAAAAGTAAAATAGAATGATAGATGATAAATAGAAAGATAGATAGAAAGAAAGAAAGAAAGAAAGAAAGAAAGGAAGGAAGGAAGGAAGAAAGAAAGAAAGAAAGAAAGAAAGAAAGAAAGAAAGAAAGAAAGAAAGAAAGAAAGAAAAGAAATATAGAAAGCATGAAAACAGAAAAGCTATACAAGGTACAAACCAAAACTAGAGACAGTGTCTCCCCACGGGAAATCTTGGCACCGAGAGATGCCAATGTGATGAAATGACATATGGGAACATTACAGCTATAGAAAATGGACAGTCACTGACCTTATAACTAGGAGTATAGATGAGTTTACCACATGGACCCTACTGGTGTCTTAAACATGGAAACCTTGGTGACATGAAAACCTGTACCCAGTAGAAAAGCTATTCTTTTACCTGTAATCCTATCTGCAGTTGTGACATTTGTGTCAAAGCACGACATATATCTCAGACAAAATGTAATGGAGCTGTCAGCAAGGTAGCCTCTGATGCACACTCACATCCTAACCCTGTGTGTCTGCATAACTATCACACCCTCAGACCAGTTTTCCCCAGAGAGCTGTTGTTGCCCATCCACTGGTTAATCGACCTGCGCTTGCTGCTAGCATGACCAGTGACTCCCATGTACAGATCAGGCCCTTGCAGCACAGATGCACACCTCTGCTGGAGCACATTAACTAGATCCTTAGCAAAGCAGAGACATGAGTTATAACGTCTTAGCCATTAGTGAGGGTTTCTATCGCTGTGATAAACAGCATAGCAAAAACAGCTTGGAGAGGGAAGGGTTTGTTTCAGCTTACAGTTCCACATCACAGTCCATCACTGAGGGAAGTCAAAGCATGAACTCAAGGTAGGAAGCTGGAGGCAGGAGCTGAAGCACAGGCATGGAGGACTGCTGTGTACTAGCTGTCTGGACTGCTCAGCCTGCTATCTTACAGCACTCAGGACCACCAGCCCAGGGGAACCTCCCACAGTGGGCTGGGCCCTTCCGTATCAACCATCCATCAGGAAACTGCCCCGAAGGCTTGCTCACCAGTCAGTTCAGTTGGGCATTTTCAGTTGAAGTTCCATCTTTCCAAATGATGCACACTCACATCCTAACCCTAACAAGCTTGTGTGAAGTTGACACAGAACCAGCCAGCACTCCCAGCATGATAGCTCATACCCTGTCATCTCAGAACTTGAGAGAAGGATTTCCATCAGTTCAAGGCTAGCCTGAGCCACTGTGTGAAGCCCAGTCTCAAAACAAACAAACAAAACAAACCCTAGGTATATGCACAATATCTAATGGACATGTTATAAAAACCAGAATATAAGCATCTGACATTTATGGGCTTTCAGTTTTTTGTTTATGTGTATGAGTGTTTGCCAGCGTGTATGCATGTGCACTATGTGTAGGCGTTGTCAATGGAGGCCAGCAGAGGGTGTCCCCTTGGGAATGGTGTCTCTTCATAGCATTAGGAAAGTAACGGGAATGGCTCCCACACTTAAGTCTAACACTGTGACACAACATTACAATCTTACCTCAGGGCACAAAGCTTTGATTGTCACAAACTCAGAATGCTCAAACTGATGTATGTTGTGGTGGCTTAGCTGAGAATGTTCCTCTTAGGCTCATAGATATGAATGCTTGGTTACCAGGGAGTGGCACTATTGGAAAGGATTAAGAAGTGTGGCCTGTGTGAAAAAGTGTGTCAGTAGGGTAGGTTTTGTTTAAGGTTTCAGAAGTCCAAACCAAGTCCAGAATCACTTCCTGCTGCCTGTGAATCTGTATGTAGAACTCTCAGCTCCTTCTCCAGCACCATATCTGCTTGTGTGCCACTATGCTTCCCACCATGAGGAAAGTGGACTAAATCTCTAAAGCTGTAACTAAACATCAATAAAATGTTTTCCTTTATAAGAGTTTCTGTGGTCATGATGTCTCTTCACATCAATAGAACAGTGACTAAAACAGAAGTTGGTACCAGGGAGCAGGGTATTGCTGTGACAGCCTGACCATGCTGCTTGTTGATGAAATGTGGACTTTGGAACTTTGGATTAGGAAAGCAGTTGAAAGCCGGGCGGTGGTGGCACACACCTTTAATCCCAGCACTCGGGAGGCAGAGGCAGGTGGATTTCTGAGTTTGAGGCCAGCCTGGTCTACAGAGTGAGTTCCAGGACAGCCAGGGCTACACAGAGAAACTATGTCTCGAAAAAAACAAAAACAAACAAACAAACAAAACAAAACAAAATGGAAAGCAGTTGAATGCATTAAGCAAGGGTTAATGAGCCATCCTAGTAGAAGCATGGAAGACAGTGCTAAGGGCAATTTGAACATCCCAGCTCAGGATGTTTCAGAGGGGAAGAATATTAGTAATTGGCCTAGAAACTGGTCTTGCGATATATTGACAAAGAATTTTGGCTGGGTTTTGCCTTTGTTCAAAAAAAGTCTGGGGGGCTGGAGAGATGGCTCAGCGGTTAAGAGCACTGACTGCTCTTCCAGAGGTCCTGAGTTCAAATCCCAGCAACCACATGGTGGCTCACAACCATCTGTAATGAGATTTGATGCCCTCTTCTGGTGTGTCTGAAGATAGCTACAGTGTACTCATAAATAAAATAAATAAATAAATCTTTAAAAAACAAAACAAATCAAAAAGTCTGCCTGAGGCTAAATTAAAGAGTTTTAGATTAATGGCTTTGGCAGAGGAGCTTTCAAGACAGACTGGTGTTGACTGTGTCACCTGGTTACTAGTGGTCACTCTTCTGCAGATCTCTAATAAAAAAACAGCAAGTAGGGCAGGGAGAAACACAGAATTCACAGCTTGAAGAGAAAAGTGTCACCAGGAGCTAAGAGTTAAGTTCAATTCTCAAGGAGATAAAGTTTAAAGAAAAGCCTGGTGCTAATTAAAAGGAGTGGCGACCCTTGCACAACCCTGCCCAGCTAAGCTTCCAGCTTGTGGAAAGGAATTAAAGAAAACCTGAAGCAGTCAAGGAAAACATTGAAAACAAAAAGCTGAAAATGTGTTTGAATGAGGGGGGCCATGTTCCAACCCCAGCAAGCAGCAGAAATTGGTAGCTTCAGCCACATGGTTCTGGCTTTAGAGTCAAGGATACAAGAAGGAGTTGTAGACTCTCCCTCCACGGCTAAGGAAAGCTACTGAACCAGGCATGTATCAGGGGAGTCCCTGCATGGAGACCAAGAGTGGCCATTGTGTGAAGCTGAGAAAGTGAAGACTGGATTTCATTGGAGACACCAAGATGCTGGAGATGCCAGGGTTGTGGGGTATCTGGCAAGGAGAGCTACATGGGAGAGTGGAACTGGCCCAAAAGAGAGAAGTGTGTTGTAGCCAACAAACCTGAAAGAAGTTAGAGATCTGAAGAACACTTTGACATCAGACATGAAAATGTAGAACTTGGAGTATGCCCAGCTTAAAGTTTCAGAGGGTTAGTCCATTATCATGGTGGGCCATATAGCAGCATGCAGGCTGACATGGTGCTAAAAGTCTTGCTTCAGTCCAGAATTTCATCAGGATGCTCCCTTTCCTCCTTTTGGAATGATAATGTATATCCTCTGCCATTGCATGTTGGAAGTACAGGATCGGCTTTTTTATTTTGATCTTAGAGAACTTAGAGTTAGGAGGTTGCCTTGAACCTTAGAAGAGGCTTTGAGCTTCTAAACAGTGTTGAGACTGCTATAGACTAAGGGGACTTTCGAAGTTGGACAACATGAAGTCTTGTATTATGATGTGGCTATAAAGCTATGGGGACCAGAGAGTGGAATGTGGTGGTTTGAGTAGGAATGGCCCCTACAGGCTCCTGTATTTGAATACTTGGATACCAGCAAGTGGCACTATTTGAAAAGATTCAGAAGTGTGTTCTTGTGGAAGAAATGTGTCACTGGGGGTAGTTTTTAAGGTTTCAGAAGCCCAAGCCAAGCCCAGGATCTCACATTTCCTGCTGCCTGCAGATCCAGAGGTAGAACTCTCTGCTCTTTCTCCAACACCATGTCTGCCTGTGTGCCATCATGCTTCTCACCATGAGGATAGTAGGCTAAACCTCTGAAACGCTATCTAAGCCCCAATTAAATACTTTCCCTTATAAGAGTTGCCGTGGTCGTGGTATCATCGGGCAGCAATAGAACACTGCAGGAGACATGTGTCACCTCATATATTCAGCCATTGTCGCAGAAAAGCTTGCCTGGGAGAATCCTGAAACTCCTGTGGATTGACACACAGACATTGTCATTGAAACAAACCAGAAGGAGCTCAATATGCATGTGTGATGGTTTATATAGGTGTGCCCCACACAGATCAGATGTTTGAATGCTTGGGCATAGGAAGTGACACTATTAGGAGGTGTGGCCTTTTGGGGGTAGGTGTGGCCCTGTTGGAGGAAGCGCATCACTGTGTAGGTGGGCTTTGAGGTCTCCTAAGCTCAAGCTCCACCCAGTGTGAAACTAGAGCCTCCTCCTGGGTGCCTGTGGAAGATAATATCCTCCTGTCTGCCTTCAGATCAAGATATAGGCACTCTTGGCTACTTCAGCACCATGCCTGCTTACATGCTGCCATGTTTTCTGCCATGATAGTAATGGACTGAACCTCTGAAGCTGTAAACCAGCCCCAATGAAATATTTGCCTTTATAAGAATTCCCTTGGTCATGGTGTCTTTTCACAGCAATAAAACCCTAACTAAGAGAGTATATAAAACAAATGTAAAGTGTTCAGTTAGATACTGGGCATGGTGCTATACTTCTGTCAATTAGATACGGGGCGTGGTCCTATAATTCTGTTATCCTAGCAGGAGGCAGAAGGAAGAGGTGCTCAAGGTCATTCTCTGGTACCTAGTGAGTATGAGACCAGTCTATATTACAGGAAACTAATTTTAGAGGAGAGACTGTTTAGTATAATCTGACCAGTACAATTTGATTCCATCTGGAAAAAAAAAATCAGGCTGGGCATGCTGGTGCATGCCTGTAATTCAACACTTAAGAGAAAGGGACAGGTGGATCTCTGTGAGTTCAAGACCAACCTGGTCCTGGATAGCAAGATCCAGGTTAGCCAGGGCTACATTGTGAGACCTTTCTCAAACCAAAACAGACAGAAACAAATGCACTAAACATTGTTCTTATTACTCACAGTTAGTGTGGATCCTACTTACTTAAACTGTAAAGCATCTTGTAAAAAGAACAATGTTAATTTTCTCCATGTGACCCACCTGCCTCCCTCTCTCAGGAATCAGGGGGTAGACTGGGAAAGCTGTGCTTTGTAACATATTGCATAGAGGAGCTTTCAGGCTAGGCCTGGGCCTGGGTGACTCCATTTTATATGACTTCACTTTGCTCCATTGTGAGTGCAAACTCTGAAATAGAGTAACCCACATGTCATTTGTGACACTAAACAATTGCTCTCTGCCCAGAACAGATGGAGGCACAGATGGAAGCCATCTTGAGGACAGACTAAGGGATAACTTTTTCTACAAACATTATCAGCTCTGAACTTGTCAATGAAACCTGGAGCACAGGAACACAGAGATGCAGTCGATCCACATCAGAACGAGGTAGACTCATGAGTGTATGAGCTTATGCATGAGCTTGTGCAACCCTTCTTAATCCTATAAAGCAAGGTACCCGAGCACCCATCAGCCCATTCTTAGGCGGTTGGTGCAAGGACCACAGTATCCTCAAGGACACACTCTGTTGGTCACCAAGGCTTTACCTTAGCTTGACCACTACATCCACACATTTGCCATTTGCTTGGATCCAGTGAACCTGGAAGCCAATCATTCCTCTTCAACCTCCTCTGTGATTCAGGGTCTTCATGGCAGAAAAGCTCTGGGCCTGGCTTTGCAGTGACTCTCTTTTCAGCCCCATCACCTTTCCCATCTTGCTTTCAACATGGCACCTTTGAGCCTTTCAGCCACTTTAACTCTCTCAGCATTCTGTAATGTACATTTAATTGTGTGACATGTGTTGGGGATTGGTTCTAATGCTTTGATTTGATCAGGATTCTGTGTGTCCAAACGCTGAAGGTCCTTGTCCCCAATTGGCTTTTGATTGATCAATAAAGAGCCAACGGCCAATGGTTGGGCAAAGGGAGAGGGGGTAGGACCTTTAGATTTGCACAGGCTAGGACAGAGAGGAAGAGAAAAAGGAGGATTGCCATGATGAGGTGGGAGACAGATCAGATCTAGAGATGCAGGAAAGAGAGCCAATGACCCATGTAAGAATGCAGGTAAGCAGTCTGCCTGGGGTAGCAGGCAGAGGATTAGGACTGCCTAATTGAGCAAGACAGCATAAAAATAAGCTAAGGTGCGTGTCTTTCATTCAGGATCCAGGGAGCTGCTGGGCGGGTGTCTGGAGGAGCTCTACCCGCCAGAAGCACAAAGCAGTGTAGCCAAATTCCACGCTACAACTTGTGAAGTGTGACCTGAGATTGATTCCACTAGTTAAGACTGGAATAAAAACCCAGGCTTAGTGGCTCATGCTTGTAATCACAACACCTGAAAGCCTGAGGCAGGAGGATTGCTCTGTATGTAAAGCTAGCCTGGGCTACATGGGACTCCAGGCCAACTTGAGCTCCAGAGTGAGAGTTTGTCTGAAAAAGGACAAATTAGAATAAAAGAATCTACTGAAGCCAGCAGGACTTGGTGAGTCAAAGGTGAGGACATTGATGGCATTGTTTGTGAATTTACCAGAATTCTAGAAGCCTCAGCAAAGTGGAAAAATAAAAAAAATACAAATATGCAGAGAGAGAGAGAGAGAGAGAGAGAGAGAGAGAGAGAGAGAGAGAGAGAGAGCTAGAGAACACAGGCCTTACAATGCAGAGGCCTGGTATCCAAACAATTACTTTTCTTCCAGCCCAACAGTAAATCACACTGGAAGAGATGAACTGCCTGTCAACACCTCCTTCCCTTGCTGCCCCCAAGAAAATGCTGTTCAAATCACCACTGCTCTCTCTTTACCTATCTGTGACTTGCAAGGCCTTTGTTTTCTAATGCTATTAAACCCCACCTCTGGTACTTCCATATTTCTAATTTTAAAAGGCAGACACAGAGAGAAAGCCAGGTATTTTTATGCTTTTGGGATTCATTTAAAAAGAAAAAAAAAAAGCAACTCTCAGGCTTTCGGGGGCCAAAGAATTCCAGCAGTTGACACAAAAATCTTACCTACTCAACCAAAACTTTAAAAGTTACATTCCATTCTGTTTTAAATGTTGCTTCTCCTGAACTTTTAAGAAAGGTCACATAGGAAATTCAATACACTTGAGTAGAGGGGACGCAATTCTAGATTGTTCTTTTGTACGAATGCATTATTTAATTCTTAAATTAAGTACGTGATATTTTAAAGCACAAATACAAAATGTGAGTAGGCTGGGCCTTCTCAAGAATTTGTGTGCAGTAAAATTAGATTCTAATAGTCTAAGCCTGAAATTAATCTAGGCTCATATTCTGGCCCTGCAATTATACACACTGTGCAACCTTAGGGGAAAATTATTACGCAACTACTTATCTCCAAGTGGGTGTAATCCTCTGTCTCTCAGAGAACCTACAAAAATTACCAAAGACGTTGTACATTCTTGCATTAGGCTCTAGATACAGGTGCTACATGAGCCTCTCTCTTCACTTAGGACAGATATGAGACGATGCTCCAAAGTCTTCAGCCACCAGATCCTACAGGTTCCCACTCACATCATGCAGTTGCTGGTGACGTGGGATTCCCATGGTCCTAGAAATAGAAGCAGCACACTGGGCATAGTGGGGCACATATATTCCGAGCACTTGGGAGTTGCAGGACCAAGAGGATCAAGGTCATCCTTGGGTACTTAGCAAGTTCAAGGCCAGCTTGGATTACCTGGAATCCTCCTTTTCTTTTATCAAACACCACCGCCACCAGGGGCTCACTCTATAAGGGTGGCCTTGAACTTCTAATCATCCTACCTCTACCTCCCAGCTGTTGACACTATAGGTCTGTGCCCACCGCATGTGTGTGGTGCTGAGGATTGGACATGGAATTCTTTGTCAGGTAAACCAACCCACTCATGTTCAGAGCCCTTCCTTTTCCTCATAATCATTGTCCATTTCTACTTTGTTTAGACTCTTTACTCCTCTGTGATCAGGTTGAACCTCCGTCCTTTTTCCCCTCTCAGAATTGTGTAACCAGTCATAATGCTGAGCAGCACAAGAGGCCGAGAGCACAGTGAGAGAGGAAGTTACTAACCAACAGCTCTGTCCTGGGAGGTTATACACAGAAAAACGAGAACACAGAGCTCTGAGGCCAGCACTGGGAGGATTAGCTTGAGTAGGAGGTCAGTCTGGGCTACATGGTGAAGCTTTTTCCAAACAACAACAAGAAGGGGTGCTCTGCAGGGAAGAACAGTGATCCCCCAGATTCCCACACAGCCCCTTCTGGCTCCCTGACCTGAAGTCCCAGGAAAAGCTGACATCTAGGCAGGGAATTCAGCAGAATGAGTAACTAGAAGTTCTGTAGTTAGAGTTGATAGGTTGTAAATAGAGAGATAAAATTCTTCTGGGCTATCATTAGTCCATAGCAGTTTACCAGAGACATCCTTTTTACACTCTGGTGACATTTTCAGAATGCATTCCTGGAAATCACCTGACCCTACCAACTCCAGAGCTGAGAATGTCACCAGACAGTCGGGAACCTATAACAATAGTCCCAGGCATGGTTGTGAGCTGCCTAGCTGCTGTCCCCTCCCCAACAGAGTACTCTGTAAACGAATTGATCTGTGTTTCATTTGTTTCCTTCTGTGACTATAAAAGTTCTGCTAACCCCTCCAAAGGGTGCCATTCAGGGTAACCTGAACTGATCCCGGTTGTGGTCAGTCACATCTGGCTCCTAATGGCCCTTTCCTATTGTCCCTGGGGCAAGAGTTGTGTTTTGATGTGACAACTTCTTTTTGCTTCTTCCCATTTGTCACAGCAATTGTCAAATGCTAAGAGACATAAAGCTAAGAGGAGTGTCATGAGCAAATGGAAGGGATCATAACGAAGTTTGAAGGATTCACTCCAGTAGCCATCTTCCATGCAACAGGCTGGGACTAGTCCACTGAGCAGAAACTTCTAGCCTTCTGGGTTCCAAGAGAAACAGGCTTAGTGCAGGGTGTTTCCATGATGTTCTGTAGGCAACAGAGAATTGGAGTAAGGTTCTTGTAGAGTACTGTTGGGTTGCTCATATTGAGCACAAGCTAACACACACACAGACACACACACAAACACACACACACACACACTCTAGACCTCAGGGGATATCCCTGTAAGGTGGATGTAACTTCTCCATTCCCACAGCAGGAAACAAAGGCTCCAAACAATATTCTCCCCAAGCTCTCTAGCCTCCAATTCCAGAGATGGCTTTGCCCAGGTCTGCAAGACCCCTAAGATCCCGGGGAAGAAGGCTTCTCCTGCCACAGGCAAACAGGCAGCATCCTGCTTCTCCTGTGCCATACTCTGCCTGTTGCTACTTTTGGCCCTGAAACTGGGTTCTTTGTCCCTCTCAGAATTGTGAGGGGAAAAAAACAAGATCAAGGGCCATCAAGCAGTGAAGGAGACTTTTCATTCTTGGCCAAGAATGGGATAAAGGAGGCAATAAATGTGAAAAACAGCTTCTCAGCAGCCCAAGGGGCTTGATGGCTATAGTTGTGGAGTGAAAGAAATGAGGGGCGGGGTGAGGCTAATACAGGGAGGAATGCTTGTGTGCTTTCTGGGAATGGGCACAATTTTTCCAGGAATGTGGGCACTGCCCTCTTTCGACCTTTTTATGGTTCTTTTGGTCCAGTTGTTGTCATGGCAATTGTGAGTTGACAAGGCCATGGGGGTTATGCCATTTTGTATGTAAATGGCATAGAGATCAATTGAAGATAACCATCTGGAATCTAACCAGTTTAAACTAACCCATCTAAAAAGGGATTCCCAGACTTCAAGCATCCAGTCCTCAGAGATAAACACAGTCAGGGTGGAGTAAAGATTCAGTTAGCTCTCCTAGGCAGTCTTCAGGGAAGCATGCCCTGCTCCCTCAAATTCTGGGATTGACTGACTGACTGACTGACTGACTGACTGACTGACTGATTGACTGACTGATTGATTTGGAGGCAGGGCATTGTGTGCTTATGGAAGTCCAAGAACAATTTGCAGAAGTTTATTCCCTTCTTCTGCCATGTGGATTCCAGGGATGAAGCCCAGGTCATCAGGCTTGGTGGCAATCCTTGTTACCGGCCATCTTCCTGGGGTCCCTCCATCAACATAGTCAAGAGGATAAGGGAGTCACTCTGGCCCCTGTCTCCCATAGGCCTTGCTTTCTACCCAGCTTTCTTATGCTATGGCCATTTTCCTTTTCCGTTGCTTTGTTTGTTTGTGTTTTTGAGATAGGTTCTCAGAACAGCCCAGGCTGACTCCAACCTTTGTGTCCTGGGAGGAAGAATTTGTTGATTTTTCTTCTAAATATTAGGGTGATAGGTGTTTGATATCATGTCTGGTTTGTGTATTACTGGGCATCCAACACAAGACATGGAGCATGTTGGACAAGTACCCTACAACTGGGCTAAATCCCTATCCTCGGGAAAGTTTTTTTTTTTATTCTTTTAAAAATGATTAGTGTGAGTATGGAAACAATATGGTCTGCACCTTCGCTGTGCAGGGTCCTGCAGGAAGTGAGGAAATAGGTGGTGGACTGAAGGGAGAGAAAGAATCCAGCAAGTAGATGCTGGAGAGGTGGAAGACAAGAGGCCGTTCATGCACTATGGAGAGAGGTGGAACTGGAGACAGGAAGGCCATTGCTGTTCTTGTTCCTTGGGAAATGGTGAATTACACTGTCCATTAATAGAGCCAGTAACAAATGCAAGAGCCAGTGGCCTATGTCTTCTTCCTTTGAGAAAACCAACCACCATGTGAACCACTGTGACCCCCCCAGAGCTGCTTCCTAGCCCAGGAAGAAGAGCAGGACCTGTAGAGTGGAGACCACAGCTGTATCAACAGGTCCTGCTGTGTTGAATTCTCACTGTTGGCCTATCTGCTCATCTCTCAACCATGAGATGGGACGAGTCTATGTCTAATTACAGTTTTTCTGTGCTCTGTTTAACTTTGGCCATGTATTTATTTCCTTTGCAATCTTAAGGTTGGACAAACATTTTACGACACCCAGAGACTCTGCACACCATGTGGCCTGCAGCTCGAGCCACTACAGTATGCAAATATGGGGTGGAGAGATAGGAAGAGAAGAGAAACAGTTTGAGCCCTGTGAAGACAGGTGGATCCGGAGACTTGAAGGTAGAGAGAAACACCATTTGTGAGCAGCCTGTGATGTCACCTGAGGCCATGGTGAGGTCCTGGCCTGTGCTGCTGCTGAGGGCCATGTCTGAGTCTGTGACCATGCAGCAGCAGGGATCTGCATCAATGTCCATGGCCCAAATTATCACCAAAGACCATGCAGACCTTGGTCCCTGGTCTGGGATGTCACCTGGGACCGTATTAGTACCCAAAGGCTGGGTAGAGATGGCCCCTCCCCTTACTGGCTGCAGCATTTAGGAGAGCAGAGCCCTGGTGGGCAACACAGTAGAGCTGGCCCTGGTGGTTCAGGCACAGGAAAGCTGGTGGAGTGACCAACTCAGCTTCCACCCAGGCCCAGATCCAGGGCTCTGAGTTGGCCTAGCCCAACATCTACCCCATCTATGAACTGCTGGAGCCTGTGAAGGGACCAGTCCTCAGATCCAAGGCTGCAGGACCTCCATGACACAAGGCAGCAAAAGGTTATCTGAGAGGAGTCCCAGAGAGGATCCAGTAGTGATAGTGTAGCAGAAGCCAGAGGCCTTGAGCCAGACCCTGACTCATTGCAATGAACATTTCAGCTAAAGACGTGTGGACAAGGGCAGAGATCAAATAAGAAAGGGGGGGATGAGTGGGATTGGGGTTCATGATGTGAAATTCACAAAGAATCAATAAAAAGTTTTTTAAAAAGAAAATTTGTGTGTGTGTGTGTGTGTGTGTGTGTGCACGCGCGCGCTTGTGTAAGGTTCTGGGTTCCAGCACTGCCAAAAGAAGATGAAGGCAGGGCCACCAAGATGGCTTACTGGGCAAAAGGTGCTTGCCACCAAGCCTGGCAACCTGAAGGTAAGCCCCAGAACCCAGGGTGGAAGGAAACCACGTGGCTAGTGTGTGGGTGAAAAAAAAAAGAAAGGAAGAAAACATGACTTATTCCTAGATATGGAGGAGGAGAAGGTTTATTATGGATAAAAGGGAGACATAACCAGAGGCAGGGACATCTGGGAGAGTCCAGAGTGGGCATGATCAGACTGCGCTGGGTCATGTGGGGGGAGGGGGGAGGGGGGAGGGGAGGGGAAAGAAGAGGGAGAAAGAAGAGCCATGTGTAGCAGCCAAGAGGCTAACGGTACAAAAGGGCAGGTAACCAAAATGGCTGCGTTATGTAGGGAAGGGCAGTTTAGCCCCTAGGCTGAAGAAGTTTAGGGGAGGGGACGGGGTATGCCAGCCATATACTGTTAACAGGTAGGGACTCGGGGGTGCTGGGAGAACCTGCTGGCTAGGTCCACTTAGATGTGTTAAAGATGCACCTCAGTCAGATGCACCAGTCATTTGTCCTGGGTTTGAAACTTAACAGTATATACTCAGCAAAGACATTTCCTACACCGGTTACTGGTGGTCCACATCTTGAATTCCAGCACCTAGGAAGCTAAGGCAGGTGGATCTCCATGAGATTGGGGCCAGCCTGATCTACAGAGCAAGTTCCAGAAACAGCCAGGGCTGCACAGAGAAACTCTGTCTCCAAAAAGCAAAAACCATTTTTTTAAATTAAAAGCAAAACAACATTTTTGCATTAGGCCTTGAGTTCGGCTTGTGGGCTGCCACATGCTGAGAACCCAGTCTGTTGGCTTGTCAGGGGGTCCCCACGCAGTTGCACTGAGCTGGGTCCTTATGTCTCCCCTGAGACATGTTGGCATAACCACACAAGTTGTATCAACTGGCTATGAAAGTGTGTTGCCGTATTCTCAACTGTTAATTGCTGTGCCCATAGGCTATGTGTATGTTTGTCACTTCCTTACCTGCCCCAAAAGAGGATTCTCTGAGATTATCAGGTTAAAAAGCAAGCTGCCCTAGAGGAAGTCACAGATTGTCCTGATGTCTCAATCTGGCCAAAAGGCCACATACAGACTAAGCATAAATGGACGAAGATATCAACTGAGCCTTGTCCTGCTGCCTATTGGCCCAGAGTGAGTAAACTCTCCCGCTTTGCTAATTGCTTTTTGTTGTTGTCGTTGTGAGAAATGAACGGGCTTTTGGTAAATAAAGAGCTGACTGCCTGGAGGTGGGGGGAGGAACAGACACCAAACAGGAGCCGGGCTGGGAGGCCTGGCGGGGTTAAGATGAGTGGCTGAGAGACTGTCCCAGCAAACAGGACAACAGCCTTGTACTACACAGATGACTCCATATCTTTATTATTGAACCCCAAGCGGAACCCTGCAAAAGCTCCCCCAATAGACAGGTTGTGGTTCCCCACAAGCTTGGCTCTTTCTCCCCAACCACAGAGCCCCTGGGCTCCCCAGAGGTCTTCTCACTCCTGGAGGTACAAGTCACAACCTGAAGGATCTGAGAGTGACAAGACAAGAAAGTTCCGGATTCTAAAAGGGCCACCTCCTGCTCTGCTCAATCTTTTCTAGCTGGGAGCTTGGAACAAGGTGGTGCCCTTCAGAGGCTTACCATCCCACTGGATGTGGTGGTACAGCCTACAGTCCCACTAAGGAGCTGGAGATAGGAAGATCAGAAAATCAAGGCCAGCCTTGGCTATATAGTAAGTTTTAGGACAGCCTGGGCTACATGAGACCTTGTCTGACCAAAAGTAAAGCTGGGAGTCCTTATTTGCTGCACTGGTTAGTTTTTGTCAACTTGACACAAACTAAAATCACTTACAAGGATGTTTTTTTTTTTGGTTTTTCGAGACAGGGTTTCTCTGTATATCCCTGGCTGTCCTGGAACTCACTCTGTAGACCAGGCTGGCCTCGAACTCAGAAATCCGCCTGCCTCTGCCTCCCAAGTGCTGGGATTAAAGGTGTGTGCCACCACTGCCCGGCACGAAGAATTTTCAATAGAGGGATTGTCTTCATTGGATTGGCTAGAGCAGCAGTGTTTGAAGACAGGATCTCACTGTGTAGCTCTGGCTGTTCTGAAACTCACTATTTAGATCAGGCTGGCCTGGAACTCATAGAGATCCACTCGCCTCTGTCTCCCAAGTGCTGAGCTTAAAGGCATTTGATACCACTGCCTGGCTTCTTTTTTAAACATTTTCTGATTGATGTAGGAGGACTCAGTCTACTTTGGCTAGGCCATCTATAGGCGAAGAGGCCTGGGCTGTTTAAGTAACTGAACAAGCCAAGAGAAGTAAGCCAGTGGGCAGCAGTCCTCTGTATTCGCTTTTGGCTTCAAGCTCCAGTCTTGCCTGCCTTGACTTCCTTCTAGGCTGGACTGGAACTTGTAAGATGAAGTGAACCCTTTCCTCTCAAAGTTGCTTCTGGAGAGTGTTTTATCACAGCCACAAAAAAGTAATTAGGGTGTGTAGACAGCCAGGGAGGAACCTGGAGAGGAGCCACAGGCCCTTGGGACTTCTAGCTGTGGACTGGGAAGGTACAATGGGCTGATGGGCCGAGTCTCTGATTGGACTATGGGCAATAACCAATGTCTCACACCCAAGAACCTGGCCTTGACTTTCTCACACAGGAAGATGTGTTTTGTGTCAGCCTTCATCTTAAAGGTTACAGTAGGGGCTCGTCTCTCCCCTGCTGCCCACTGCCTAAGACAGAACCGGACTGTTTACTGGATCCTGATTATTTCCAGAAGATCTTGGAGATTTAGTCTTGCTATGTAGCCTCAGACCTGCCTCTAACTGGTAGTTCTCCTGCTTCTGTTTCCTGAATGCTGGGATCACTTCAGAGTGGTAGCACTCCCAACTATGGCTTTTTTTCCCTCTAGGAGTGTTGAGTCCTACTAAATGCTGGACTCTAGAACTGTGCTAGGCGCAGCAAGTGCCACCCTTTTCTGGCCCTGTTTCACAGGTATGCTTGTGCCCTGGCATAGGATGGAGCGACAGTGGACCTATGCTGTGTTTTTCATACATACCTGAGCATTAGTAGCCAACGCATTTGATGGGCAAGGACAGGTTTTGGGGTGTGTAGTTACAGGCTGAGAGTTCAGGACAGGGTGTAGCATGTAGTTACAAGTTTCCCTCAGCTCATTTCTGGATGCGTGCACCATGGTGTGTGTGTGTGTGTGTGTGTGTGTGTGTGTGTGTGTGTGTGTGTATGTGTATGTGTGTGTGTGGCCTCAGAGCTTGCATGCACAAGGAGCAAACAGGCTCTGGATGTTTTTCCTACTGAATTGAGAAACCTCTCTCCCTCCCGGCATGTGCCCTCAGGGCTCCAGTGGCTCTTTCCTATCTCACTCCTCCTGTTGTTTCTGCTTCCTTTCTGGGACCCATAGGAGCATGGCCTCAGGAGATTAGCCAAAGCATGTCGGCATCCTTGATGTTATTGGGAGTCTTGGAGGTGATGGGGACAGACCATAGTTCCAGGGAAGGTTCTCAGTCCCTCCCTGTCACCATTTTGAAAAGTTGCTCCAATTTGGCTAAATGGTGACAATTCCCCCAAAAACACACTGGTTAGCCTTCCAGACTTGTTTTCTGGATTCCTGTCAGTGGCCCAATGCAGAACCCTGATAATGGCTAGCCATAGGAAACGTCTGCCAATCACTGACATTCCTTACTCACTACTCACCCTTTCTTTGCTCACTCCTAGAAATGTCCAGTGTCTGGCCAAAAGGGGGGAAGTTCGACGTCCTCCCTTGCCCTGTGACTACCCTAGCTGTGGACGGCTCTCATTCTCACAGATTCTCTAGCACGGTCTTTCCCCAAATCAGGCCCTACATTGTCTTTTTTTGTTTGTTTGTTTTGGTTTGGTTTTGGTTTTTCGAGACAGGGTTTCTCTGTGTAGCCCTGGCTGTCCTGGAACTCACTCTGTAGACCAGGCTACCCTCGAACTCTCGAACTCAGAAATCTGCCTGCCTCTGCCTCCCAAGTGCTGGGATTAAAGGCGTGCGCCACCACAGGAGTATTATCTTCTAAAGTCACATCTTTCTATCCACTAAATCTACCCTACCCCACCCCACCCTTGTTTTTGAGCTTGGGCTTTAATATATAGCCAGGCTAGCCTTGAACTCCCAGAGTACTAGAATTTCTGGCACGTGGCACCACTTTCGCTGGCAAAGTGGTTCAACAAATAAGAACACCAACGATCAAGCCTGCCAACCCACAACCGTAGAAGGAGAACCTGAGTCTTACAGGTTGTCCTCTGGCTTCCACATGGGTGCCAACACACACACACACACACACACACACACACACACACAAACACACACACACACTTATATATGTTTGTTTTTAAGTTTATTTTATCCTGAGACAGGATCTACATAGCCCTGGCTGGCCTGATACTCACAGAGAGCCACCTGCCTCTGCCCTCTAAATTCTGGGACTAAAGATGTGAGCCAGCATTTAAAATAAATAAATAAATAAATATTCTTTTTTTTGGTTTTTCAAATAAATAAATATTCTTAATTACTCACTATGTAAAAACAGGAAGAAGAAGATTTATGGGAGAGAATAAACACCAAGAACCATCCTTGGAGATTTCAAAATGCAACCCTGAGTAGTGTCGAAAGGCAGGCATGGGTGCCTGGAGGGCTAGTGAAGAAATCTAGAATTGTTTGAAAGGACAGAGGAGCCCTCAGTGGGGACCTGATGATTGAATTGGCCTCTGAAGGATATGGAAAATGTCACAAAGGGGATGAGGGAAGGAGGGAGGGAGAGAGGGAAGGAGGGAGGGAGAGAAGCATTGAAGACAGCAGAACAGCATCTTCGAAGGTCTGCGGCAGGCAGCGATGGAGGAGGAGAGGGGTGTATGGAGCTGACAAGAAAGAGAGGCTGACAGGAAGCTAAAGGAGAACGGTCAGGAGCCCAAATGCACCTTGGGCACCCAGCACCCAAGACTGGGAAGGCCTGAGAGGGGTTCCAAAGTTTCCTTTTTATTCCTAGGACCAAGGATTCAACTTGCCTGTCTCATGATGAAATGACTGCTCTCCACCTGGCTGTGACATTTCCTGGCTCCTAGCATTCTTGGGCTTGTCCTAGCAGGCGCTTTGTATGTACCCCTCCATGCCAGGTGACTCACAGAGACACACCCAAGGGTGACTGCTGACTCTGCAAACAGCAACGCCCAGGGTCTCATTCACTGCACGTGCTGGCAGATTCTTTTAACAATTAATTTAGTAATGAAGTAATTTGTGCATATGCAGTCTCCAGAGGTGCACCACGATACAGGGAAGTCTGAGAAGAGCTTGCAAGAGTCAGTTCTCTCTCTCCACCTGGTACCTTGGGCTTGGTGGCAATTGCCATGCCTTTACATGCGAGGTCATTTTTCCAGTTCCAGGATGGGAAGTCTTGATTGTCAATTTGACCTAATTTAGAATCAACATGGAAACACACTTCTGATTGTGTCCAGAAAGGTTTACATAAAGAGGAAAAAACCACCCTGAGTGTGAGCAGCACCACCCTTATAGGCTGGGACCCCAGACTGAATGCAGAGGAGAGAGTGAGCTAAACCACAGCATCTCTCTCTCTGATTCCTGTAGAGTCAATGTAACCAGTGCCCTTGAGCTCCTGCCTCTGTAACCTCCTCACTATGACTCAGCCTTTCTTCCTAAAGTGGCTTCTTGACAGGTGGTGCTGGAGAGGTGGCTTGGTGGCTAAGAACACTGGATGCTCTTCCAGAGGACCTGAGTTCAATTCCCGACACCTACATGGTGCTCACAACTATTTGTAATTCCAGTTCGGGGGAGGGGGATCCAACAGCCTCTTCTGACCTCTGTGGATACCAGGGACACAAATGGTGCCCAGACATTTGTTCAGGCAAAATACCCCTACATATAAAATAAATTTAAAAAAAGAAAGAGAAGTTAAACACCAGGAAGGTGACCAGGTAGCTCAGGGGACAGAAAAGTACATTTCTAGCAGTCAGAGGAGCCCGTGTGAGAAGCCTCTCTAGCCCCATGTGTCATCTACACAAGTTGTCACACTTAAGAAGAGGACCCAAAGTGTGCTGATCAGGGATGTGATGTCCACATCTTAATCCCCAGACCCAAGACTGTGTGTGCTAGGGTACATACCAAGGGGGAATTGAGGCCCTGTGGACTGAAGGTTTCTACCTAACTAAATTTAAAACAGGACTGTAGAACTGGGATGTAGCTCAGTGGCAGAGCTATTAGTATATACAAGGCTCGGGAATCTAATGCCATCATCATAAATAATAATGACGATGAATCAAGCAGAACTTCAAACTTCTGGGTTACTTGGGTGAAATGGACTGGATAAGGCATTTTAAAAATGTATAAGATAGACTTTTAAAAGTGTGTAAGTCCCCATGTGATGGTCAGAAGCTTTGGTGACTTTGGAAAGTAACAGAACATGGTGGTGACTCCATATACTGTAGACCTTAGCAGAACGCCATTGAGGCATGATTGGACCCCCTATAAGTAGAATTTCTGCCCTTATGAAAGGGAGGAGATAACAGGGAGAAGCTTGCTGTAGCTGCTAAGCCCCAAGTCTTCAGTGTATTATGCCCCTCCCAAGGCAGGAGTCTTTCAAAGCAGCAGGGGGAGGTAGAAGAAGAGTCTGTTCAAGATGGAAGCAGGGGTTGGCATGTTGCAAAGCCAGGGCTCCTCCAGTGACTCCTGGATCCAAGGCCAGAAGGAGGTGGTAGGTGAGGGATGCCAGCAGCTTCTAGAAGCCAGAAAGAGCAAAGAAACATACTGCCCCTAGAACTGAAAAGAACACGCCTCTGTGACAAAGGGCAGAACTGAAGAACCATAGGGTAACAAATGAGTGAGTCCTAGGCACTACCTATTTGGTGATGGCTATAGCAGCAGTGGGACATGGACAGCCATGGGGTAGTGTTTCTGAGGACCACTGGGCTGCTCCAGCCAGGCTGGCTACACGGTAGCAACGGGCTCCTACCCAGGTGGAGACAGGCGATGGGAATGGATCTCTGGGTGTAAGGATACCCCCAGGAATGAACTTGGAATGAACACAGACACTTCCCAAGCTGCATGATGTTCTGTCTTAGGTTACTGTCCCTACCAGCTACCAATACAAATCTGTGCTACACTGAGGAGCCTAGGAACACAGAGACAACTAAGCTCCTAAAAGGTTTATGGGGAGGAGGAGCATCAGACGAAGAGACAAGTCTGGATTCAAAAGTCATTGTGACTCAGAATACCAACGTCCTTACAGCAGAGGACATGGCAGACACAGTGACCACACAGAAGGCCGTCATGATTCCTCACGAGCCACATGGTCTACCTGGGAACAAGATGACCTGGTGGCCCAACCTTATCTCTGAGGAGACATAGATACGGGCAGCTCCTTCCTTCCTCTGTGTTAGAGAACAGGCACCTTCCTTTTCCTGCCTTCCTTCATCCTCCAAGCCATAGGACAGTCAGTCAACTTCACATGCCTCTGAGCACCTACTGCGTGCTAGCTCTGGCTGGAATGGTCACATTGGTCACATTCTTCAATGATTCTTCAAAACACCCTGAAGCAGATTATGCTGGAGGAAGGGTGGAGTGGATATTTTACGGTTCGCCTTTTACATGGGGTGCTTGGGAAAGACAGGAAGCAGCAAGGTAGGTGTAGAAGACAGTGTTTGGGAAACTGAAGAAGTTCCTCTGGACGAAGGTGACAACTGATGCAGCGAGTGTGTGAAACTGGATGGTCAAAGCCTGTTTGGAGTTACACATTTTGTAGTCTTTAAAGATTTTTTAAATTAGCACCTACTTATTTAGTATGTGTACACATATGGAAGTCAAGGACCAGCTTTTGAGAGTCGGTTCACTTCTACCATGTGCATTTTAGGGGTGCAACTCATTGGGTTATAATCTATACTTTTACCTACTGAGCCATCTTGCCAGCCCCCTCCCCCAATTTTAAGCACCCTCAATTGGTATGACTTGAATGCAAATGTCCTTCCAAGCCTCTTAGTCCCTGGCTGGTGGAACTATTTTGGAAGTGAGTGAGGCTGGGATGGCAGGAGTAGGCTTGCCTCTGCCCGCTAAGCCCCAGATTAAAGGCAAGCACTACCACATCTGTCAGAAAACAAGGTTTTCAACACCTGAAAACAGAGCTGCTTCGTTTCCTTTCCAGATGAAGGAACAAAGGCTCAGAAGACGTCCTCTTTTCCTAGCACCTCACAGCAGAGACAACAGAGCTGGGACTTGAACCCCAAATCCAGATTCATTTCTCTGTTTCCCTGAGGTACCACAGAAGTAAGGGAGAAATGAGGTTCAGGGGAGGTGACAAGGGACATGCGGGAGAGGCTTAGCTCTGGGTCCTGGATAGGCTGTCGCCAGAGCAGGGACCAGGCATTTCACCCCACCCCCAAACCCACATTGCCTGCTGCTCTGCGTTTCCCTTGACAACCCTTGCTTTCTATGATGACATTGGAAGCACCTGGCCCAAGAGAGCAGTAAAGGAGGGAGGAGGAATTATGGACATCTGCTGTTCTCCGTGGCAACAGTAACTAGCTAGCATCCCTAGCAATCTTGCTATCCAGAGGCAGAGGACAAGCCAGCGCTCACCAGGGGCACCCAACAGACCCGCAGAGGTTTTCAGAATTAGCATCTTTCATAACCCAATTTCTGCGTGGATCTTCACCCTCCTCTGAACTAGGATGCCCAGAAGACAGCACAGAGAGAAACAAGGGGTGGAGTGTGACAGGCAGGATCTGTCTCTACCTGAGGAGAGCCCAGAACTCAGGAGTGGAGTACTGCTTAGTTTCTGTTACAAGTTTTTGATACAAGCTAGAGTCATCGAGGAAAAGGGCAACTGAGAGAATACCCCAGCAGGCAAGGCTGTGGAACACTTTCTTTTTTATGAATAACTGATGTGTGTGGGTCCATTTCACTGCGGGTGGGGCCACCCCTGGGCTGCTGGTCCTGGGTGTTATCAGAAAGCAGGCTGAGCAAGGCATGGGGAGCAAGCCAGTGAGCAGCGTTCCTCTAAGGCCTCTGCTTCAGCTCCTGCCTCCAGGTTCCTGTCTTAAGTTTCTGCTTTGCTTGTTTTGCAGTTATCAACTGTGGTTGGATCCTATAAGCCAAATGAACCCTTTACTCCCTGAGTTGCTTTTTTTTTTTTTTTTTGGTTTTTCAAGACAGGGTTTCTCTGTGTAGCCCCGGCTGTCCTGGAACTCACTCTGCAGACCAGGCTGGCCTCGAACTCAAAAATCCGCCTGCCTCTGCCTCCCGAGTGCTGGGATTAAAGGCATGCGCCACCACCGCCCGGCTAAAACAGTATTTGTTATGTGTTTATTTATTTTATTTTTATTTTTATTTATTTTTTTATTGTTTTATTTTTATTTTTTTTGGTTTTTTGAGACAGGGTTTCTCTGTGCAGCCCAGGCTGTCCTGAAACTCACTCTATAGACCAGGCTGGCCTCGAACTCAGAAATCTGCCTGCCTCTGCCTCCCAAGTGCTGGGACTAAAGGCGTGCGCCACCACTGCCCAGCAATCTTTTTTTGCTTTTTTGTTTTTTTGGGTTTTTTTTTTTGTTTTTTCGAGACAGGGTTTCTCTGTATAGCCTGGGCTGTCCTAGAACTCACTCTATAGACCAGGCTGGCCTCGAACTCAGAAATCCGCCTGCCTCTGCCTCCCAAATGCTGGGACTAAAGGCGTGTGCCACCACCGCCTGGCCCCTGAGTTGCTTTTGGTCATGGTGTTTATCAGAACACTAGAAATCTAAGTGAGTCAACAGGTATCTAGAGAACAGACCTAGTGGCGACAAGCACAGGAAACAGAAGCCTTGGGAGGCATGTGACCTCTGCAGGCAACTTTGTCAGCACAAGGAACACCAAACCTGGTACAACAGTTTTCTGTGACCGTGTCACAGATTACTCAAAGCTGAGTGGCTTGAAACCACAAGCATAAGATCTCAGTTTCCAGGATCAGAAGGCTGGGAAGTGGCTGAGTTCTCTGGCAACTCAGAAAGGCCTGGGTGGAGGAAATGTGTGTCACGTACATGAAGTCACAAGGCATTGTCACGAAAGGTACCCATACATGAACCACTAGATCTAAGTCTTGGTGCAACCACTTCTGTCTTAGCTGCCTGCGTGTTCTCCTCAACCCCATCCCCTGCTCCCACACCGCTCCCATGTTTCAGAGTCCCGGCATTCCTGAATTGTGCCACAGACAGACACCTCTGATCATGATTGTTCGGTCTTGTTTTTGTCTTGAAACGTGCACACACATGTATCATGTTGGATGTCTTCTGGAACCTTCCTTTCCCCTTGACATTTTGCCTTTGAAATTCAACCTCACTCTTGCGTCTGGTTTCAGTTCCTCTGCTTTCATTGCTATACTAGTCACTGGTAAGAACCGGAAATAGGGCCATAAATTGCAATGTATTCACTTGAGGTTTGGGGGGGTTTTTAGTATGCAAATTGGGGAGGGCTGTAAGTAAGTTCTCCCTTTGTCTGGTTTTAAACTTAAACTGGTGCCCAGAATGACTTTCTTTGAGTTTCCAGGTGTCACAGCCTTGAGTCTTCAGCAAGCCCAACAGTTAAACGCCACACCTCTGTGAGCTGTCCTATGAGACTGTGTACTATTTCCTGAAGGACATGAAGCACAAGACTGTTCTTCCATGAACTGTCTCCCTGGTCTCTGAGTTCTCCCTCCTCCCTTTCCCCTCTTTCCCTATAGAAGGTAACAGCCCTAGAGAAGTTGGCCATGACTCTACCCCAGACCATACCCTCCCTTCTTATAACACAGTTGCCTTCCCTCCCCCTCTGCCTTCTCAGAGCCTACATTTCTACACCCACTGCAGGAATAAGACATACATCTCTCCCACCCCATGTGAACACTGCATCATAGCAGCTCTGGCTTGCTTGGGTTTAACTGTTGTCCTCACCAGGGATATGGAAAATCACTCTGGCAGCTAACCCTCAGCTCATGTCAGAAGGCTCCCACCCACTCCCACGAGGACTGCAGGCACATTATACAAGTCATCCTTGGGTCAGTCCTGCTTGCTGCTTCATGACGCAGCCAAGGATCTTGGCAGGCAGGAAGTGACTGAAACTAACCCAGCCTCACTGCTAGTGGCATAGCTGTCCCCTGAGCCTTTCTGAGGCTCTGCCACCAAGTTTAGCATGTTGCTGTCACCCACACTCACAGCTGTTAGAAACCACCAGAGAAGAAACTACCCGCTTTCAGGACTCCCGTCTACTTCCTGGCCCAGCAGGAACTCTAATGTGCTAATGTGCTGCTATGACTCCCTGGGTGCCTACCAGGACCACCAGGATGAGGACAAGTTCCAAAAGCAGCCATCCTGAGCACTCTCCAGCCATGGTGGGGTGATCCCTGTTCCCCTTGAAAAAACCTGTGTTTCCTTTTTTTATTTTTTTAAAGATTTATTTTACGTATTCACCATTGCTCTCTTCAGACATACCAGAAGAGAGCATCAGATCCCATTAAAGATGGTTGTGAGCCACCATGTGGTTGCTGGGATTTGAACTCAGGACCTCTGGAAGAGCAGTCAGTGCTCTTAACCACTGAGCCATCTCTCTAGCCCCAAATCTGCGTTTCTTGATATCCGTCCTGTTGTGTTCTTGTTTGCCACACGGCATGTATGTCTGGACTTAGACTATAGACAAGGGTTTCCTTTAGGCTTCCCCTCAGCCCTAGCTGAGGCAGTGGGTACACCCAAGCTGAAGGCCGAACTTGGAGGAGACATTGACTGAATTAAAAACGCGTAGAGGCAGGTATAAAGGGTTTAAAGGGGATGGTCTCTTGGTCCCCATTTCCTGATGACAACCAGGTTCTCCTTAATATACGCACACACATCATGTGTGTATCATATGATGCGTGTGCCCGGTGGTAGAGAGGAGCTCACACTACAGTGTGCATGCAGAGGTCAGAGGGCGACCTTGTGGGGTCAAGTCTCTTTCCACATTTACACGGTCCCTGGGGATTGACTGAAAATAGCTAGGCTTGTTCAGCAGGGGCTGAGTCATCTAACCCACTATTTTTATGCAACTGAAGGTGACAGTTGAAAAGATGACACTCGAAACCTTTATTAGTTCCTTATCAGCCCCAAGAGGTTTTGCCTTCATCTGAAGAAAACTGGGACATTTTCAAGTCTATGTGGCAACAGTTTTGTGCACTCAGTCCCAAGAGAGGACATACAGAATGTTGTCACCCAGCAAAGGGAATGTTCTGTGTTGTCATATCTCCTGTCTTGTCATGACTGTTGTGGAACAAAACTTTTTCCTGGGGAGACACAACACACATATTTGCTCACCTCAGATAAGAAACCCATGATAGACCAAAGTACAGATACCACTGAAGTGCAGCTTGGTGAACCAATGAGTTTTATTGTGGTTATTTATAGGAATAAGGATGAGGGGTTACTTATGGGAGCAGACATGACTCACAGACAGCTGTATCACCAAAGCTCACCCAGCACAGGTGACAGTTCACAAAAGCTAGAAGAAATATGCCCAGGCTGCAGATAACTCAACAGGTTGAAGTGTCCTTTCCGAGTAACTGATCTAAACCTGGTCTAGGCAGCTCAATTGGTTTCTGCTTCTTCCAGGCAGCTGGTCTGGTCTCAGAGTCTTCTTTGTAGCTCAGCTTCTGTCAGTTTGAGAGTAATTCTTGGCTTTTATTCTTTATTCTGGCATGGAGGGGCCTAGTAAATCTGGTCAGTTTCAGGGATTTCCTGAAGCTATTTTGAGTTGTTACCTTCTTGTTTAAAGAGCCACCCTATGGGATGGACTGTTTCAATCTGGGAGGAAACTGTCATGCAACAATGACTGCTCTCAGCCTTGGAGTCCTTTGTATGGGCAGAACTCTATGAGACCCTTAGCATCATGAGAGGTGTCTGATGCTTCCTGCATCTCTCCCACCATTTGGTTCAGACTAAACACATAGTGATGGGAATTGAGGGTGTTAGAGGGCAAGGGTCATCTGGGATTCCCCTGCTCTATAACCTTCAAGGGCTCTCCCTTAGCTGCAGGATGCACCAAAGGTAATGGTCTATGCCCCAGGCCTGGTCTATCTCTATAACCTCATTAGTATGTGTGCCAAACAATTGTCCAGCCCTTGTCACATGGGACACAGTGTATAAGTTGGGACTCATTTGAAAAAGCTCAATCATTCAGTGTATAAAGAAGACAGGTTATAGCAAGCTGACCTTATGTGGGATAGGTGCTTGCCCTCCTGCACTGCAATCCCCAGAGTTCTGTGTCCAGCAGAACGGAAAGCTGAGAAAGAAATACACACAGGTGGGGAGACAAACAGCACCCAGCTGGAACCCACACTGGTCTCCCATTATGTCCCAGCCATAGCTCCTGTGTCAGGGTTGACCCACAGGAAATACTGGAAATGTTGTCAAAGAAACGGTTTCAGGAGGTGAAGAAACGTTTGCAGAAGATCAAATGTGGCAAGAACGGATGCAGAGGCAGCTTTCATGTCATTCCATGTGACCAGGTGGACAGTGTCAGGATGCTTGGGTTCCCTCAGGGTCTCTCTGTCCTGGCTTTCTGATTATGAATATGGCTGTTTCACTTCCTCTTTGATACTCTCATGCAGATCCCTCTTATGGACAGCCCTAACCCAAAGGAGATTTCCAGAAACACATTGCAGCTCTTTTTGTTGTTGTTGTTGTTGTTGTGTTGTTTAATGTTTTTCTAGACAGGGTTTCTCTGTATAGCCTTGGCTGTCATGGAACTTGCTCTGTATACCAGGCTAGCCTTGGACTCAAAGATAACCACCTGTCTCTGCCATCCCAGTACTGCTCATTCAAGTTTGAACAGACACAGTTCCTCAGACATCTTCCTTTGCCTAGAATATTCCATATTCCTCCTCTTCTGTATTTGCCACAGTGGTGCTCAGCTGGCTCTTCCCTCCCTAGCTTGCCCAGGACAGTCAGTCAGTACCTGCAGGCCTGTAACTCAGCACACTGTCTTCTAGGAAGCTATCTAACATCTATCCTCTGCTCTCGAATTTGAGGTCTGGGACTGCTGGGGTACCATTGACACTGTGTCAGCTGGTGTCCTAAACACTTTGAGGCAGATGTTGCCATGACCCATATTTTGCAGACAAGGAAGCTAAAGCCTCTACAGGCAAAAGTGCTTCAATACAGTGTCATGAGTTACCCAGAGGCAGAGTCTAAACTCTGTCTGATCCACAGCCCAAATTCTTAACCACCTAGCAATTCTTTTTAGAATATCTTTTATTTATTTTTTGACATTTTCATACACATGAACATATGTATTTTGATCATAACCATCAAGACTCCCCTCTCACTTCCCCTAGTTACTTCCCAGTATGTCCATCAAGAAATTCTCTTTTTATTAATTGCATTTATTTCTGTGCTTGTGGTGTGGGCGCACACATGCCATGGCATGCATGTGGGGGTCAGAGGACAAGTTGGGAGAATCATGCTCTCTTTACAACATGTACCAAGGGATCAAACCACACTGTCAGGCTTGGTGGTGATTGCCTTTATCTGCTGAGCCATCTCCCTAGTCTGATCCCACCAGTTCTTAAGTAGGAAGTCTAAAACATGGTGGAAAAGATGAGCCTCTATTAGATTGGCCAGGATGGGGCCTTCAAATCAGGCTAGCTTTGAACTCATGATCCCCCCACCTGTATCTCTGGAATGCTGGGGTTACAGGGGCATACCTCTTGGGAACTTTATCTTTAAAATGCAGAACTGGGACACATGAGTCACCCCAGGAGAAAGTGCTCTGTGCACTGGAAGGCTGGAGAGAGCTAGAAGCCAGGGTGGGGTCCAAGGCTCACAGATCTCGAACCATTGAACTTATGCATGAGGGACTGGTTTTGTAATTGGCCTTCTTCTTCAGTTTGTCCCTCCTTAGGACCAGGCCCTCTGTTAGTTAGAAAGCCATTTTGGACAGTCACAGTCAGTTAATGACAGCACCTGAGACCTGGGGTGTGGGGTGGAAGGCACAGTCTTCTTTCCTATATGGTGTGGTGGTTTGAATGAAAATGGCCCTGTAGGCTCATAGGGAGTGGCACTATTAGGAAGTGTGGCCTTATTGAAGGAAGTGTGTCATTGAGGGTGGGCTTTGAGGTTTCAGACACTCAAGCCAAGGCCAGTGTCACTCTCTTCCTTCTGTCTGCTGACAGTTTCTACCTGCATGTCACCATGTTTCCTGCCATGACAATAACGGACAAAAACTCTGAACTGTAAGCCAATTAAATGTTTTTCTTTATAAGAGTTGCCGTGGCCATGGTGTCTCTTCACAGAGTCTGGGACAAGAGCTCAAAGCTAAGACTCACAAAATTTTCTGGTCTGAATGACAGACTTCTCTGGGTAGTGCCCCATTGAGATACCCTGGATACCCAAGCAAGACCAATAGAAATAGAATTCAGGTCTCCTAAAGGAACACGAGGAAGGTCCAATCCTGCCCTGCCTGTTCAACCCTGGGAAAAGCTTTGTCCAGGATCACAGTTGATGGAGAAGAGGACAGTGGTTAGAATCAGGTCTCCAGGCTCTGGGTAGACGGGAGACTTCAGTGCCAAGCGCAAGACCCACTCCAGGCAACTCCTGTCCTCTGATACACACCTTGTAAGACAGGGAGAGATGCCCAGGGTAAAATGAACATGAAACTCAGCAAGCATGCAATTGCTTTCAAAGCATCATACAGATGCCCTTCCCTGGCCACAGCAAGGTGGTATGTTCTGGGGCCAAGCCAGTGCCTCGCCGAGCAGCTGTTTCACTTGCTCATACTTTTCTCCTCTGGTGTCTGTTTCTTTCTGGGTAAACTGAGATCACAATGAGTCCCCCTGGAGCTACTGAGAATGTGAACAAAAGGCTAGAGTAAGTGATCTCTGGAGCCCACCTCTTGCTGCAGCAGCTGGTAGCTGCTTTTACACTTGATCAACACCAGGTCAGGCTCCTTGGCCAGGTGCCTCAGTCTGGATGTCTGTGTCAGAGCAGAGGAAACACTCTCCTGGGGGTGGAACTCTTGGGTTGGAGTGGGAGGGAGGGGAACTAAAGATGAGACTGGCAGCAGAGCCAGCAGGAATGATTGAGCCTCAAATTAGGGAGGTAAGACAAACAGAATCCTACCCAGGCAAGCTATAAGAAATAACCGAAAGGTGATCTGAAGTTGCCCGAAAAAAGCCACACCTAAACAGGACAGCTTGATGCATGTCTGTAACCCAGCACGTGGAAGGTAGAGATCGGTGGATCAGTGCTTCAAGGCCAGGCCAGACTACATGAGAATATGCCCACCTCCTCCACTGTACACATACACACATACACACACAGAGAGAGCCAGACTACATGACACCATGCCCCACCCCCAATCCCAGCCATATCTATGTTCAAGAGTGACTAATTAGAATGTTGTGACTGCAGAGAGCCTGAGTATTACAGACTCAGAACCAAATTATCTTGAGCTGTCTTTAGTCTCCTTAATTGCTAGCTATTTACTATTCTCTTTGGCACCAGACCGAACATCCTCCTGTGTCTGTCACATTTTGGGATGTACAAATAGACCGGTTCCTAAACAAGAATGTCATCAGATATCTAAAACCTACAGTGGAGATTTCCCCACTTTACTATAGCCCTCCTACCTGATGTTTTTGGCAATTTATCTGAAAAATGCCCAGCCACTTATCAGGAAGAGAAAACCAGGGATTTGTGAGAGCTGAGACCACACGTGCACACACATAGAAGTTCATTCACTTCCTTTTCCCTGGGCCCATAGCCCACTGCACTCCCAGCATCCTTTGCAGGAGGCAGTAGAACCTGCCTTGGTGTAGCTGTCTTAGGTCACCCTGTTTCTGGTCAGGGTTGTGGGTACTCTTTTGAAATAGTTCAGGTGACAATTCCCATTTTGCTGAGCTTTGCTACTGGGGAACCAGCTTTGCCGAGTCCCTTCTGTCCATAGGTGTCAGAAGCGGTGAGGGAGAACCAATCGCTCTGTCCCCAGTCCTTCCAAGAGCTCCAAGGAGGATGTGCACCTAGAAGCATTCAGGGAGGACTCTGCCCCTCTCTTCAGTGAGAGCTCAGAACAGGAAGGCTGGAACTTTGAAACACAGAGGGCCCTACTCTACTTCATAGCTCTACCCCCCAAGGGGGCAATGTCTCCTGTGTCTTCCTGAGGTAACTCCCCCTTCTTGCTTTCATCAGATCCTGCTTAACTCAATGAAGGAGAGAAAATTGCAAAAGCGAAGCTGAACTCTCTAAGGGCCTTTCCTCAGCCAATAACTCATCCACAGCCCTGTGGGCCCCTCAGCTCCATGGAAGATCCAGTCAGTGAGGCGTAGGATCTAAGCTTAGTACCGAAGTTCCAAGCCCTCCCCTAAGCTAGCTGCTTCTGCTGGCAGTTATTTGACATTAGGTTCAGAATGCAATAGCTTGCTTCTCTCTCTCTCTCTCTCTCTCTCTCTCTCTCTCTCTCTCTCTCTCTCTCGCTTATTTTTCCAGGTTGGGAGTGGGGGTTGGCTCCCAGGCTGTTTGTGGCTCTGCCATTGTGAGCATATGACTCTCAAACCATTCCAGGCACTGGGAGGGGCTGGGACCATGGGATGGGAGGTTTCCTAAGGGAATGACAGCAAAATGGGAATTGTCACCTGAACTATTTCAAAAGAGTACCCACAACCCTGACCAGAAACAGGGTGACCTAAGACAGCTGCAGTTGATAAATACTGGTAACTGTCACTGGCTTGGGGACTAGAGACTGGGGGCTGGGGCTGGGGAGAACAACATGAAGCAACAGGGCCGCATAGCATAAGTTGAAGGGGCATAGTTGTGGTTGGCCTCCAGGATACTGGTGCCTCTCAGTCCGAGAGCATAGTGCAGGACTTCCTGTACAGCTGGTGCTCGTTAACCTGAAGCCTTGACATGGGAAGGGAGGAGTGAAGAAGTCCAGATGTGTCACAAGCATTTAGAACAGAGGCCTACTGGAGCCTGGAAAGTAGAAACAGATTATGTTTGCCAGACTGTACCCAGTGGCCTTCTCCTACCCACTTTTGTCTGTGTGTACTACCTCAGCCTCACCAGGAACAAACCAGGCCTAGGCAAACTGGAGATCTTGGAGCAGGCTCAGCCCCCAAAAGGTCTTGGCTCTGAAACAAAGGCAAGTAGGGGGTTGGGGGTGGGGGATCCCAAGCAAGAGCAGAAGGACAAGGACATGAGCTACAGGATTCTGTGAAGATTTGGAATGGCTGATTTCAGAGCTCTTGGCTGGGTAGGGAATCTTATCACCAATGCAATACCCGAGAGCATGAAGTCCAGATTCCATCTGTCTCACAGACGGCCGGTGTCTCCACAGTCAGAGCTGAGAAGCTGACCAAGGAAGGTAGTCAGGAAGCCTGGTGGGAAGTCACCCCTTCTGGTTCATTGTTCCCCAAAAATCCTTTCAGAAAGTTTCTAAGGCGACTTCAGCTCATGTCACCATGGAAGGGGTTTTACATACTAGCCTCATCACTTACCTGGAGATTTCTGAGCCCCAGTGCCTTTCAGATGGGATCACAGCAGTTGCTAGGCAGGTTCACCGTGAAGAACCAAATGAAAAAAATGTGAAAGCTATGTGTCTTAGTCAGGGTTTTACTGCTGTGGAACAGACACCATGACCAAGGCAACTCATAAGGACAACACTGAATTGTTGTAAGGCTAGCTTACAGGTTCAGAGGTTCAGAAGTTCATCATCAAGGCAGGAGCATGGCAGCATCCAGGCAGGCATGGTGCAGGAGGAGCCAAGAGTTCTACATCTTCATCTGAAGGCTACTAAGGAAAGACTGACTTCCAGGCAGCTAAAATGAGGGTCTTAAATCCCACTCCCACAGTGACACACCTACTGCAACAAGGCCACACCTACTGCAACAAGGCCACACCTACTCTAACAAGGCCACACCTACTCCAACAAGGCCACACCTACTCCAATAAGACCACATCTCCAAATAGTGCCACTCCCTGGGTCAAGCATATACCAACCACCACACCATGAGTCACCATAATGACACAGTGACTTTAACATTGAGTATCAGACCTCAGCCTTTGGCCTCATTCATTAGTCCTACTTGACAGCTGAGAAACTTGGGATCCACTGGGGCAGGGGGCAGTGTGTGGAAGAGTCTGGCCTAAAACCCAAAGCAGGACCCCAGTGCCCAGGCTTGGGTCTTCCGTGTGCTTCCTAGGCAGAACAGTTCGTTCTCAGTGCTCGGGGTGTGGCCGAAATCTACAGTGGGATTGTGCCAAAGGAACTACTCAGAGAAAGATTCCAGGAGTGGGCAGAGTTTGAGCTGAAATTATCTAAGAAAAACTGTGTTGCCCAGAGGAGGAAGGGGAAGTAAGGGGAGACTCTGCATGCAGTGGCAGCAAATGGAGGCAGAGTCCAAGTGCAGGGAGGGGAGACACACGGGGCAGGTCCAAAGCAGAGACATGGAAGCCACGGCACAGGTGGCTTCCCGAAAGGACACCAGAGCAGAGACCTCAACAGGGGCAGAGACCTTGGCAGGGGCCTCACAGCAAGCAGGTTTTTGTTGTTGTTATTTTACAAAAAGAAGCCATCAGTTTGGGGAGGGGAGGAATTATGGTCTCATGTAGCCTAGGATGGCCCTATGTAGCTGAGGATGTCCTTAACTCCACCAGGACCTCCCATCATCACCTCTTAAATGCTGGGATTACATGTGTGCAGGAGCCATCACTTTTCTCCCTGCTCCTGACAACTTTATCAAACAATGAGCTTTATTGGGTCAAGGACCTGGGGTCTCTCCATTACCCAGTCCAGTTGCTGGCCGGAATCTCAGACACACATTCCATAAACAGAAACTGGAAGGTACATATTTCCTTCCATCTCTTTTCTTTCCTTATCAGTCTCTGTTTTTGGCAGGTTTGCATGCCTGCTATCAGACCACCTCATCTTCCTCCTGCAAAGCAGGCAGGCTGACAGGGCAGAGAGCTGGCGACAGACAGAGAAGGAATACCTCAGCCTCCCACAAGGGTCTATCTCAGGACACACACTGCAATGGAAAGAAGTCACAGCCTGTCTCCCTATCCCACACCTGCACACTGAGCTGCTGTTGGGAGAGGATCTGCCAGAGCCCCCCCCCCCCCGCCTTTCCCCAAGTTTTACAGATAGAGCTGCGCTGGCTACCGCTGTTATAATCCATCTTTGAAAGGACCCATGACCCAAAATCAGCTTTGGGAGACAGAGCCAGCAGCTCACTCTAAAGCAAAAAGCAAGCATGCTTACTGCCTTTGATAAAATACTTGTGTTCTACCGGAGGACACACAAGTTATCTCAGCATTTGGAAGGCACAAGCGACGAGCTGGTTGTGTGCTGTCCACCTGTAATCCCAAAATTTGCAAGCTGGATGCTGGAGAACCAAGAGTTCGTGGCTGAGGGCTGGAGAGATGTCTCAGCAGTTAAGACCACTTGCTGCTCTTGCAGAGGACCTGGGTTTGGTCCCCAGCAGCCATGTGGCAGCTGTAACAATCTGTCACTCCAGTTCCAGGGCATTCTATGTCCTCTTCTGGCCTCTGAGGCCATTGTCACTGGACAATGGATACATGCAGGCAATACACACATAAAATAAATCTTAAGAAAAAAAGATTTGAGCTAAGTTCTTCTCTAATACAGTCTAGTGCAGTCCCATGACTAGATCTGTTTGCCACCCCATGTAGAGGCATCTGCTAAAACACAAGGCACCAAGTAAAGTTTAAATTTGAGGGGGAAAAAATTAATACTTTTTAGAATATGGATGTATTGTCAAATATTTAAGACATACTAAAACATATATATATATATATATATATATATACATATAAACATATATAAACATATATAAACATATATAAACACACACACACCATTTTAAAGCAAAAATTCAAATTGAGTTTGAATTCTGTGCTTTTATTTTCTGAGTCTGGAAGCTCACTCTGCATTCTGGCAGTGGGGGCCAAGGAACACATTCATTCTTTTTTTTTTCTATCTGTTTTTTTCTTTTCTCGAGACAGGGTTTCTCTGTGTAGTCCTGGCTGT
>NW_021620848.1:6331602-6334680 GCF_004785775.1 Grammomys surdaster | reverse complement strand
TTTTCTCGAGACAGGGTTTCTCTGTGTAGTCCTGGCTGTCCTGGAACTCACTCTATAGACCAGGCTGGCCTCGAACTCAGAAATCCACCTGCCTCTGCCTCCCAAGTGCTGGGATTAAAGGCGTGTGCCACCACCACTCGGTGAACACATTCATTCTTGAGTAATCATCTCCTTCCTGTCTTCTGCCAGAGACCAGGTTAGCTCCTAGGTAAGGAACAAAGTCACTCTTCCTAGCCCTTGACCAGTGCCTCCCCCTCTCCATCCTTCCCCTCCCCCTCCACCCCGGCCAGCCACAGCCCTTTGCAGTGTGAACGGTTGTCCATCAGTCCTTGGGAGCTACTTGCTAGCACACAGCTCCTGGGGGATTTAGAAGGTGCTAGTGGTGGTAGGTGCTTCAACTTTCCATCTCAAACAAACAAAACCCAAAAAACAAATACACATACACATACACACACACACACACACACACACACACACACACACACACACACACAAAACCAAAACAAAAAAACCCTTGCTGTTGACTGTAACTAGAATTCTGCAGCATCCAAAGAGCATGTTCATGCATTATCTCATTCAGTGTCCTGATGACTCTGAAATGCATATGATTACTTTCACTTTAGGGATTAGAAACTGAAGCTCAGTGTCTGAGAAGATTCTGCAGACACCCAGCCCTGCTAAGTGGCACAGCTGGAAGTCACTTAACCACAGAGGAAGTACCCCGGTCTGCTGTGTGCTTGGTGTAGGCTAAGTGCTTTATATGCCTTATCCAGTGAAGCCTCAGAACTCCTGAAGAGTGCATAGCAGCCCCAGGGGATCATGTGACATACCCAGACTCCAATGACTCAGGAATGTAGTGTTCAGAGTGAGATTCCATTGCTGTCTGTGGTAGAGCAGCCTTGGGAAGCAAGGCAGTGCTGCGGATCGAACCAGGGCTCCAAACATGCCCAGCAGTCTGCTGACTGAGCTTCGCGCCCAACCCAGCCAAGATGTCCTTGAAAATAGCTGGGGATAACCATATTCCCATAGTGATTGTCTTTTTTGTTTTAAAGATTTGCTTATTTATTTTATGTGAGTATGCTGTCTTCAGACACACCAGAAGAGGGCATCAGATCCCATTTACAGATGGTTGTGAGCCACCCTGTGGTTGCTGGGAATTGAACTCAGGACCATTGGAAGAGCTCTTAACCACTGAGCCATCTCTCCAGCCCCTCACATGGTGATTTTCATTTTTCCTTCTTATACCTAAGCTGTCATTAGGACACTTTGGTATGGAGACAGACAAGATGACTCACTCACTGGGTAAAGACATGGGCATACAAGCCTCATGTCCTGGCTTCAATCTCCAGTAGTTACGTGGTAAACAAATGAAAAGGAGTTGTCCTCTGGCTTCCACATGTGCTGTGGCACATGCATCACACACACACACACACACACACACACACACACATGCTAAATAAATAAGAAAAAAACTTAAAAGGTAGCCTAGAATGGTTAGGCATGGTGGTTCATGCCCGTGATCCTAGCATTTGTGTGTGTGTCTGCAGAAACAGCAGGGTCACTCTCAGCTCAAGTCTAGCCAGAGCTATGTGGTGAGACCCGGTCTCAAAACAAACAAGTTGAGAAGAAAAGAAACTGCACTGTTAGAGCTTGCTCACTTAAGGCCTTCTGCTTATTTCCCATGTAACATTGCAGGTGAGTATCTCTGTAATGGCAGCAGCAGAGAAGCCATGTTTAGCACTTCCCTCTAGCCATGTAAAAGTGGAAAGAACATCATCGCAATGTTAGAACTATCCTCAGGAAGCAGAGGAAACAGCTGCTGGGCATGTTTGATGTGCAGTGGATCAGGCTAGCCCAGATGCCTGTCCTGTTCTACCAACTCTTCCAAGACCTGTTTCTTTCTGTGGATGCTTTCCAGGCTGCAAGCTTCTTTGGAAAGTCACCAGTGTCCCCTCAAAAGGACCTCTTGGACCATACTGTCTGCAACTACCCAGGGGTGACATCAGTTATAAAACACAGCCTTCCCAAATGAATGCCTGGGATGCTCTCAAATATCACAAGAAGAAGCGGGGAAAATGGCTCTGAGCTTACTTATGTTCTGTTCAGGCAGCTGTGTTCTGCAGGCCCTCTGTGGGGTGTCTTCTGGAGTCCTGAGGGAAAAAGGCTTTGACTTATTCCAGCACAGAACAGCTATTTATAGCCACCTAGCGTGGGAAATACTGGGTGTGGGACACTTGGTTGACAACTCAGTAAGACTCAGGCTTGCAGGAACAGGCCACAGAGACCTGCAGAACATTTGACAAAGTTTGTGCTCACATGGACTCTGGCCACCCACAGACACAGACTAGGTACCTTGGAACAAGTTACAGAACTGTCCTGACCTCAAATCCCAATGTAGAAAAGAACAGAAATTCCTGCCACATGTGGTTTAAGAACAAATGAGATAGCAAATGAAATACAAAAGGGACACTCAGTAATGCAGTGGGTGCTTGTCTCCATGACCTGTGAGCCCACGGCTTCCCCATCCCCGGACTCAGTCAACCTCGGAGCAAATATATTATAAACCCCAAAATCACACTGCAGCCAGCATGTGCAATGATAGCCCCTCTGTGCTGAGAATGGACCTTAAAAAAAACAAAAAACAAAAAACAAAAAACAAAAAACAAAAAACAAAAAAACCCCGAGAATTTCCCAGATAATACACTGTAACATTTAGTTTCTTAACCCTTTCCTTGTATTAGGAATTAAAAGTAAACTTAAATTATGACTTGAGTAAACGGGGGTGGGGGAGATGCTCAACTTATGTGGCAATTTGCCATCTTATCTAAGGGACTAGATGTTAGCATTTTGTCTAGGCTCTGCCCCATAGTTACCTGGCAACAATCAGGTATCCTGACTCACTATAGCCCCCTCCTCTCTCTCTTCTTCTTGCTCCTGCTCTGTCCTCTTGTCCCTTACCCTCTCTCTCCTCATTCCCCTCCCTCTCTCTCTTCACGTGTTCGTGGTGGCCTCTACTCCTCTTCTCTCTCCGTCTCTCTCTCTCTCTCTCTCTCTCTCTCTCTCTCTCTCTCTCTCTCT
>NW_021620848.1:6328715-6331592 GCF_004785775.1 Grammomys surdaster | reverse complement strand
TCTCTCTCTCTCTCTCTCTCTCTCTCTCTCTCTCTCTCTCTCTCTCTCTCTCTTTCTCTCTCTGCCTTTCTCTGCCTCTACTACCCTCTTAGCTCCCCTCCCCATCTCCCCATGCCCTGAATAAACTCTATTCTATGCTATACCATCGTGTGGCTGGTCCCTCAGGGGAAAGAGTTGCCTAAGCATGGGCCCGCAGAGCCACCCCTCCCCCACAACGGGCACATCCACCAAACTTATTCCTTCTCTCCTGTATTTTTATAAACACAACACTAGAGCACCCATAGATGTTGGCAACCCCAGGGAATCCTGGAACCATGTATTTGTGACTGTAAGTGTTCACAGTGGGTAGGTAAGAAGATAGAATTGGGGAGGTGCGGGGGGGGGGGGCCGGGGACGGTCGTCAAGTAGAGAGAGGGGCCTTCTCTGAATTCATCTTTCACACAGGTTGATTCTTAGAACCATGATGGCATTTACTCCACATACATGCCACTCCCACCCCCACCCACCCTCCCCATGGATCAGTAAGTTGGCAGGGAAGCAGAAGAGTATCTGAGACCTTGGAACTAGAGTTAAAGGCACTTAGGTGATAGGAACTGAACCCAGGGCCTCTGTAAGAGCAGCAAGTGCTCTTACTTACTGAGCCATCTCTCCAGGCTCATCTTTTTACTTAAAAATGTTTTATCTATTTGCGAGCATGTGTGCGTGTGTGCAGGCCAGAGATCAGCATCCAGCATCTTTGTCAATTGCTCTCTGAAGGGCTCTCTAACAAGCCTAAGCATAGCAAACATGGCACCTACAGGTTTTGTCTTTTACCCTTCTCTCTCCCTAACTGTTAGATTACATTCCTAAAGCTGTCTGTGGTGAGACAGGCTGACTCCACGACAGGCTGCAGATTGATAGTTCAAGAGATTAGGCCTAAAAGCCCAGACTTCAGGCAGCTAGTCAAAAACTGTCCAGCCATCAGAAACTGTCCCACCACCTGACCTGAAGCAAGGACAATGGGTCAGCAGTTTCCAGTTGGCCCGCCTGGGTAATGGAATGCCCTTAGAGTAAGACAAAGCCCACCCACCCTGGGATTCCTCTAATGTGCTTTAAATCGGGCCTACAAGCTCACGTCAGGGTCTCTATCTTGGTAATGGGAGACCCCAGCATGCTGGACTTCTGCAGAATAAAACCCTCTTTGCGTTTACATACTATTTGAGTTCAGTTCATTCCAGAGACAAAGCACCAAAGTCCAGCAATCAAAATCCACTATTTTGCTAACATGTCCAATCAAGACTTAGCAACTCTCCCTCTCACAGACTCCTTTTCTCCTTAAAAACCCTGCAAAAACACCTGCTGCTGCTTGCCCCTGCCGCCCCATTCCCCCATGCCCTCCAGGGTAATAAATCTTCTTTGTGCAGAGTTGTGCTGAGAAGTTGGTGTCTGGTTGTGTCCTGACCCCCCAGGGGCCTCCCCACCCCTTTTACGCTCCACTTTTGTTTTTTTGTTTTTTGGGGTTTTTTTTTTTGAGACAGGCTCTTTTGTCTAACCTGAACCTTACCAATCGGGCCAGAGATCCTCCTGTTTCTGCCCCTCTCCCCAGCACTGAAATTGATTACAGGGCTGAGTTCTAAAATGGGTCCCCACGCTTGTGTAGGAAGTCTTTCTGACTGAGCCATCTCCTCAGCCCTGTCGTGACCGGTTTTTTTCCCCACACATATGATAATTGCCTTCGATACAATTCAGCCTATTTATCAGGTAGGCAGTTCCTGAGAGGCAACCTTTGAAAGAATTTCTTAGGTTTTCTAATTGTCTCTCTTTCCCTTGAAAGAGACAGGAAGGTGTATGGAGGGTGGCTCCTCTGATCCCTTTCCTTGATCAGATAAGCTTAGGGCATAGCTGCTTCCTGATTAGCCACCACCACCACCCCTAGCCCTTCTGATTACAGCCCTTCCCTTCAGGGAGCCCAGGTCTTCACCACCAGGCAGACATCTTGCCAATAAAGTCTACAAAATGCAGGGGCCCTCAGGGTTGGGCTCTCCAGGTCCTCAGAGGACCTACAGCTGTGGTTTTGGAAGCCTTCCAACTAGTTACTGGCTCCTGCAGCTGGCTGGGCCAAGCTCCCTCCCCATCCCAGCTTTCAGAGTGGTGTTTACCTTTTACCTCTAGTCTCTGAGGATCTGAAACATTGATTTTCATTCTCTCCTTCTCCCTCTCCCTCTCCCTCTCCCTCTCCCTCTGCCTCTCCCTCTGCCTCTCCCTCTGCCTCTCCCTCTGCCTCTCCCTCTGCCTCTCCCTCTCCCTCTCCTCCTTCTCCCTCTGCCTCTCCCTCTGCCTCTGCCTCTCCCTCTGCCTCTCCCTCTCCCTCTGCCTCTCCCTCTGCCTCTGCCTCTCCCTCTGCCTCTGCCTCTCCCTCTGCCTCTCCCTCTGCCTCTGCCTCTCCTTTTCCCTCTCCCACTGAACCAGAATTCATCACATAGCCCAGGTTGGCTTTGAACTCATGACAATCCTCCTGCCTCCAGCTTCTAAGGACTGGGACTGCAGGTGTAAGTCACCATGCTCAACTTTTTCTTAGTGGAAGAATGGTAGGGGTGACTTCCAAGCTCTTAACCTAATGTTGGAGTGAAATTAAAAGTGAGCACATGCGAGAGTGTGGTAAAGTGTGTGTGAGTGTGTGGGGTGTATGTGTGTACTTATGTGCCTCTGTGTGTGCCTTTGTGTTTGTTTATGTGGCGGTAAGAGTGTAAGCGAGGTTAGAAAGTGTTCATGTGTCCACTCAAGAGCCAGTGTGTGTGTGTGTGTGTATACATGTGTCTGTGTATGGAAGCATGCATGTGGTATGAATGACTGTGTGTGTGTGTGTGTGTGTGTGTGTGTGTGTGTGTGTGTGTGTGT
>NW_021620848.1:6275939-6328705 GCF_004785775.1 Grammomys surdaster | reverse complement strand
GTGTGTGTGTGTGTGTGTGTGTGTGTGTGTGTGTGTGTGTGTGTGTGCTTAAAATTTAAGTTTTAAAGGTTTGGAAAGATGGCTTAGCTGTTAAGAGCACTGTCCCCTCTTCAGTGGTGCTGAGTTCAATTCCCAGCAACCATGTGGTGGCGCACGACCATCTATTTTGAGGTCTGATGACCTCTAGTGGCACACAGGTGTACATGCACATAGAGCACTCATAAAATAAATCCTTAAAAAAAAAAAAAAGCTTTAAAATCAAGTAAAAAGTGCACTCCTAAGATGGTTTTATAAGGTGCACTGTGTTTAGGTTTAGGGGTGGGAGCGCCATACTCATGTTTACAAACACTCTTGCCCAAAATGGCATTTACTTACTGAGGATTTTTTTATAAGATACTTTTATTTTTATGTACATGGCTGTGTTAGCTACATGCATGCATGTCCAGCATATGTGTCCCTGATGCCTGCAGAGGCCAGAAGGGAGCATTAGATCCCCTGAAGCTGGAATTATGAATCATTGTGAGCCATCTAATGGGTGCTGGAAACCAAACCCAGGTCCTCTGCGAGAGCAGCAAATGCTCTTAACCACTGAGCCATGGCCTCAGCTGTGATTTGTTGTTTGAGATGTCTTTGGGAAGATGTCTGTTGGCAATGTGGGGCTGTCAGGCATCATGTTGAAGTTTCTTGAACATTAGTCAGCAGGAAAGGCAATCTGGACCAGAGCGAGGGCAGCTTCTCTCACTTTCGCTGTCCAATTACATTTTCATCTTTGTATACTGTCTCACTTCCATATTTATTTGATTAAATCAAGGACAGAAAATATTCTGATGGATAAGACTACATGCTTACTAAACCATCCTCTCTCATCATGATTCCTAAACAACACTGTGTAACAGCTGGTCACACGCCATTCACACGACAAGCATCATGAATAATGTAGGCATGCTTGAACCTAACAGGAGAGGAGCTTCAGTTATAGACAAACACGGTGAGAATTCTACTTCTGAGGAACTGTATATCTGCAGAGGTCCTACACATCCCCAACAGATACCGAGAGATGAGTGTACATATGCAAAGGAGACAGTCGCTCCTGGCTTTGAGGCATCTATCGTCTAGAACAGATAGAAAGCAATCAGATGACCACTTAGTTTGTAAACGCTATTGGTTAGAGAGGAGGTTGAGGTGGGCCACAAGGAGGGCTACCAGGGTCAGCCAAGATGGCTCTGCTGCAACCACAGGGACTTAGAGGGCCCAGGCAGAAGAAAAATGTTCAGAGGACTGTCTTAAAAGGCAAGGGGCTTCCAGCTTTCCATCTGCAGCCCAGACCACTCCTTTTGATTCATCTCCGTTCATTCTCTCTTCCTCTTAGCTCGGTTGTGTCCACTTGCGGTGAGATTAGAGGTCATTTTGGCCACCGGATGTTCCCTGGGGCCTGTACTGAGGAAAGAGGGTAGGATCTAGCTGGTGAGTCTGGGGTGAACTTAAGAAATCTCTGGTCCCATGGCTTGCTCCCAGGAGTCATAGAAAGGCAGAAGATTGCTCCTGTGTCCTGGTGAGTGTGAGGTGGTGTTCCCCACCCTAAAGATAAGTGCCAGGATCCTCTTTTACAGACAAGAAAGCGGAAGTGCAAAGGGATGATGTAGACCTGCCCCCAAAAGAAAGATGCAGGGCTGGGATTCAAACTTATATCCTGACTCACTCCCAACTCCTTCTTTTTCAGCCACACCGGGGGCCCAAGCTAACTCAGCATGGCTAAATCCCACTCTTCACTGCCTCAGCTGCTGTTGCCTGTCCCCAGATGTGCAGGCGGAGTCTGTGGATGACTTGGCAACGGGCCAACTGGAAAGTTGGCCTCAAGCCCCCATTGTCTCAGCGGTTTACAACCTGGTCCTGGGTAGGGGGCTGGGGAGGAGGCCACTGTTCATGGGAACTCTGGCAGGGAAAGAGGGTGAGCCCTGTAACTGGGACGAAGGCCAGAGAACTGGGAGGAAGCCAAGGCTCTGTGCCTCTTCCCCGGGGAGCATCCAGCTGTGGCACAGCCAGGCAGGCCGGACCAGATGTAGGCTAGGGCGAGGCTGGGGTGAGGGGTGTGCAAAACTGACAGTGATGTAGTGTGGTCTGCAGGAGAGAGACAAAGAATAAAGGCCCAATGAAGATCCAAAGGGCGAGGCACTGCTGTGCAGGCTTATGGGGACTTCCGGTCGGTCCGAGGCTTGTTGGAGAAGAGGACTACAGTGTTCCAAGTCCTGAGAGGTGAGCAGGAAGGGGCTGGCCTCCCTGGTGGGTCAGAGAGCAGGGAAGAGGAACAAACCCGTAAGCAAACACCTGGCCCTCTTGGAACAGTTTTAAGCAGTTCAATCTGTCTTAAATTTATTACCCAAAGTACAATATAATAAGAACAAAGTTAGGGGCCGGGGATGTGACCCAGTTGGTGGAGTACTTGCCTAGCACGTGCAAAATTATGGTTTCAACTCAGTCAAACTGAGCAGAATGGTGTACACCTGTAATCCCAGTCCTTGGGAGGAGGAAGCTGGAGGGCAAAGAGTCTAAGGTCATCCTTGGGCTACGTAATGAGTTCGAGGCTAACCTGGGATGCATAAGACTGTCCAGAGAGAAAAAGAGAGCTGCAGAGATGGTCAGTGGTGAAAAGTCCTTGTTGATCTTGCAGACAGTAGAAGTTCTATTTCTGGTAGCCATGTTGGACAGCTCACAGGTGCCTACGAATTGAGTTGCCGGGCATCTGATGGCATCTGAGGGCAACTTACATGTGTGTTCCCTCCTAAATGCATGTACATGTAATTGAAAGCACAAACTAAACCTGAAAAGCAAACAAGCCTGGTAGTGGTCACTTGCACCTTAATCCCAGCACTTGCTTGGGATACACAGGCAGGCAGATCTCAGGGTTCAAGGACAGCCTGGTCTACAGAGTGAGTTCTAGGACTAGGGCAGCACAGAGAAATTCTGTGTGGGGGTGGGGGTGGGGTGAGGGACAAAAACAAAACAAAGAAAAGAGATGGGGTGGGGTGGGCATGCTGGGGGTATGGAACCCGTCCAAGGCTTAGAAGGTCCCGCTGCATGTGACGCTCGTGACATTCTCATACAACAAAAACAGAAAACATCCATTGTTCAGCCTGACTGGACATCCTGTAGTTTTGTTTGCTAAATACAGTCACTCTGGCCTTGGGGGCGATTTCCAGTAGAAGCCACCAGACACTGTTATGTAGAAAACGCATCATGGGTTCTCATAGGGACCAAAAAAGGACAGCAATACGATGGCTCAGGACAGGCGTCTGTTGGGAGACTGAGGCCAGAGCTGTTGGGATGACACGTGTGGACAGACGGGGATTTGTTAGAACAGGTCAAGTCGATGGGCCTCAGTGAGTCATTGAGGGTAGAAACTGAGAAACCAGGGCAGTCAAGGGTGACGCTAGGCAGATGGTGGCCACCTTTCCTGAGCTAGGAAAGAGAAAAGGAGAAACGTGGCCTGGCTTTCAGTGCAATGATCCTGAGTGGCTGAGCCTGGTCGCAGGGGCAAGGTTTGAGACCGCTGGAGACCAAGTGTAGAGGGCAGGTTCCCCGCCAATGCTGGGGGTAGACTCAGTGAGGGAAACTGAAACCGTGGATGAGAGTGTGTGGAATGAGAGAAGGGACCAAGATGGGAACCCAGGGTGGGGGTGGGGGTGGGGGTGGGAGTGGGGGATAGACACAGTCTGGAGAAAGCAGGAGAGAGGCCAAGCCAGCGTCAGAGCCAGAGGCCAAGGCAGACATTCAGGAAAACTGGACCATCTCTTTACGACACTAGAAGTCAAAATAGGAGAGCAAATGAGCTTGAAGACTAACAAAGCAGCAAGGAGCACGGTGTGGCCAAGGTGCAGCTCTGTTGCTAGAGGGCCTGCTTACCACACACAAAGCCCTTGTCCATGGCCAGCATTGGAGAACAGAGTGTGGAGGTGCACCCAGTACCCGGAGGGCCAAGGTAGGAGGCCTACCTTGGGTTTGAGGTCTTAAAAACAAACAAACACCCCAAATACGAGGATGCCCATCGATAAAATATAGTCCCCCTGGCTGTGGCTACTAATACCAGGAAAGGGAGCTGCAGTGGACCAGTGGCTACAGGACCTGGGTACAAGAGATGAGGGGACAGCAGAAACGGAGACCGCGGCTAAGCAGTTAAGAGCATTCGCTGCTTGTCTTAGTCAGGGTTTCTTTTTTTCTTTCTTTTTTTTTTTTTTAAGATTTGTTTATTTATTTTATGTATGTAAGTATACTGTCACTGTCTTTGGACACACCAGAAGAGGCCAACAGATCCCATTACAGATGGTTGTGAGCCACCATGTGGTTGCTGGGAATTGAACTCAGGACCTGTGGAAGAGCAATCAGTACTCTTAACCACTGAGCCATCTCTCCAGCCCCTTAGTCAGGGTTTCTATTGCTACAATGGAACACCCTGACTAAAAAAGCAAGTTAGGGAGGAAAGAGTCTTACACATCCAGAACATTATCCACCGTTGGAGGAAGTCAGGACAGGAACCCAAGCAGGGCTGGAATCTGGAGGCAGGAGCTGATGCAGAGGCCCATAGAGAGGCACTGCTTACTGGCTTGCTCCCCATGGCTTGCTCAGCCTATCTTCTTATAGAACCCAGTGTAGGAGGAGCTAATGTGGGAGGGGTTAGGAGAGGAAGAGGAAAAGGAGGAGAGGAGGAAAAGGAAGAGGAGGAGCTGGGGGGGGAGAGAGAGAGAGACAGAGCGAGAGAGGAGATGGAGGCGGATGTTCACGTGTCTGTAGCAGTCAAAGGCAGTTGGTATATCTAGGTTGGATACTGGGTTACACTTCTGATTGTATGGGTATCTTATTACTGATCATTATCAAATATATACCTTTGACTAATCTTTAAGCATTAGAGTTTCATCTTTCTACTGGGCCCGCGTGGATGGCGGGATGGTCTAGGCAATGCCCAGCCTTGTGGAGACAGCATGGAAGATTGGCAGAGCCATCTCCCACTCTGGCATCTGTGGGTGGCAGGGCTGGTGTTTCTTGCTGGCCAGTTCTAGTGTAGAGTGAAAAATTATAGATGCTGGGTATATAGAATCCTTTTTAGACATATAAAATATTCTTTAGGCTTTCTTTATAAGGACATGGAAATTTTTCTGAGAAACAGAGCCATGAAGCAAGTTAAGAATGTGGACAGGCTAGTTACCGGAACTGGCTAGAATGCAAGTTAGCCAGCTGGGAACCAAGCTGAGAACCAAGCTGGGAACCAAGCTGAGAACTGCAGTGACAGGGCAAGGCCACAGTGACAGGGCAGGACCACATTATTGAGAAAGATAAGCGTACAGAGCTTTCACCTGACCCTGACTCACGTAGGTTGGGTTCCTTTAGAATGTTCCACTATTTTTATGTTATGCCACCTTAACAACCCCTCATCCCCCTCCCCATTCCTTGGTTTGTGTTTTTTCCCTTTAAAAACCCCTCTCAAACTGGCTGTCGGGGTCAATTCAGCTCCTGCATGGGCATACGAATTGACTGGCAGCTAGCTGTCACACACCCTAATAAACCTCACTTTTGCTCCGGTACACGGTGTCTCGAGCAGATTACTGGGTGGTCTCAACTTTCTGAGACTTGAGTGAGGGTCTCCCCTCTGTGGAGGTCTTCACTAGCTGCTGTGCACACGTGGCCTCTGGCCATGGAACGTGGCGGCTGAGCTAGGCAGAGCTGCCGCAGCTTAGATAGTCGGCTTGACCAGCGGCCGTTTTTAAATATTTACTTCAACAACCCAGGACCACCAGCCCAGGGATGGCACCACTCGCAATGGGTCAGACCTTCCCTCATTGATGACTAATTGAGAAAATACCTTACAGCTGGATCTCATGGAGGCATTTCCCCAACTGAGGCTTCTTTCTCTGTGGTGCCTCTAGCTTGTGTCAAGCTGACACAAAACCAGCCAGGACACTATTCTTGCAGAGGACCTGAATTCGGTCCCAGCACCGAGACCATTCACAACAGCCTGCAGTTTCAGGTCCAGGGATCTTCTGATCCCCACTGGTACCTGCACTCACACACACATTTCCACATACAGGCACATTTAAAAATAAGAAGAATTCTTGAAAAAATACCCCAAGAAGCCCTCTCAATAGACGAGCCTGGTGTGACATGAGTCTGAACACTGAGCTGTTGCTAGCTCTTTGTGCCCCATGCCAATAGATGGTTATACCCACAGGCCTAAGGACACATTGTCTTTTTTAAAGCCAGAAAGAAATAAACCAAAAGAACCCCAGACCTGCACAGGTCAGGCAGAGCAGACAAAACTGCCATCAGGGACTGAGACTGGTCTCATGAATGAAGGCACTTCAGGTCTTCCTCCATGACCTGCCCCCAGATGCCCACCAGCCAGTGAATACCAACCATGCCACCACAGGTAAGGGACTGAAAGTCTTTTCCTTGAGTTCCAGAGAGTGGAGACTACAACTGAGGATGGTGATGATGATGAAGATGGTGGTGGTGGTGATGATGGTGGTGATGTAGTGATGCTCTGCCCAGCCTTCATTCTTTCACCAGAGCCTAACTGTGGACATCAAATCTCCAAGCTTTGAGAGCCTTCCAATTGAAATGTGAAGTCCAGGTTGGGGAGATGGTTCAGTGGGTAAAGCACTTGCCATGCTCACTTTGAGTTCAAATCCCCAGAGCCCACGTTAAACTGCACATGCTGGTGAATGTCTGTAGTTCCAGGACTGCTACAGTGAGGCTGGAGAAGGACACAGAAGAATCGCAGGAAGCTCATGGGCCAGCTAGCCTGGAGTACACAGTGGTGAATGACAAAGAGACACTGCTCTAAACAAGAAGGTGAAGGCGATGGACACCAGGTTTGTCCTCAGACTTCCACACCATGGTGCACACCAACACATTCACACACACACAAACACACATCCAGCCATGTGTGAGGTACTTTAAATAGCCATATGGAAAAGCCCCTGGCCCACCTACCATCCCAGACACTAACCAACATCAAAGCTTTGAGACATGTGAATGAGGAGAGGCCAACGTGTAATTTCAAGTCATCCTCAGCCAGTATCTGAAGAAAGGAAGAGAAGCTGCTGACAGTAGTGTGACACAGAAACACTAAGATGCGGGTGGCTGTGGCACATGTCTTTAATCTCAGCATTCCAGAGGCAGAAGCAGGCAGATCTCTGTGAGTTCGAGGCCAGCCTTGTCTACAGAGCTAGTTCCAAGACATCTAGGGCTACACAGAGAAATACTAACAGTAAGACCTGCTGCAGCCAGCGCTGCACTCATGGTGGGTCTCAAAGTGCTGCGCTCATGGAGCAGGGACTAGAGGGTGCTGTGAGGGTCTGGGGAGTGACAACGATTCTCAGAATTTCACATTAGCCAGCTGGAAAGGTTCTGGCCAGCTAGAGTACAGCATGACACCTGTACTTAAAGACACTGAGTTGCAGCCTTCAAATAACAAAATCAATAACAAAACCTGTATCTCAGACTAAGGTTCTGGCTGTAGAAATGGAAACCTTTGACAAGGATGGTCACATTTGTGGATGTGACTGCTAGTACAGTTCTATATTGCCTGTGTCCAAACTACTCAAATAGTTTCTGTTAAACATGGCAGTCCTTTGTGAGATAGTTATTCTCCCAATAAAGATGTTTGAAAAACCCAAAACCCACGAAAAGTCCAGAAAGAAGTTTCTAGTCTGTATGGCTTGAGGGAGGTAGAGAGCAATGGCCAGAATCAATAGAGGTGGGATGCCTCACCATAGGCCCCCAGGGATCATGAAGGAGATGTGCCCTACTGTGTGCCTTCGATCACAAGCTGAGCATTATGATCTGGGACTGCACAGGATGGGCAATGCTGAGAGAAACCCAGTCACCTGAGCATCTTCTCTGAAGGAAGGTCTCCTCAGAGCCTTCAGTTTGTTAATTGCACAAGACTCTCCAAGAAGGGACAGTGTTCAGCGGTCTCAGGATCACTTTGATGACAAAGCTCCCTTTCACGGTTCCTTATAGGTTCTGGACCCATCTGCAATGACTGTTTCAGGAGAGAATAGCCTGGTGCCCCTGATGCACAGGAAGTGCCTGCGGGCACTGATGTGGGATTCGAGAGTGGTCAGCTGGAGCTGAAGCATCCAGGTGTAGGGGTGGGCTGGGAGCTGCGCAGCGTGGTGGTGGGTGTGGGAGCTGCGCAGCGTGGTGGTGGGAGAGGAAGAGGGTTCATGGACTCTCTATGAGCAGATGAGGCCACGAGCTGACTTGGAGTGAGGCAGAGTGTGTTTGGAGGTGGGGGAGTTAGGGGAGACCAGTGGGGTGTATCCCCAACACAGCAAGCACCTTCAGAGAGCAGAAACTCCAGGACGCTCCCCAAGTGTTATGAGGAGCCCACCAGCGGTGACCACTTAGACACAATTTATAGCCAATTGAAAAATCTTTATTCCAGCTGACTAGCACTACACTCAGAAATCAGGACTAAGTGTGGCCACCAGCATGCCATCCAGAGTGTGGCTTTTTTCCTCAGCAGCTGCAGGGGAGCTTTGCAGAACTAAGCAGTTTAACAGAAGCTAAGATAAGAGGTTAGCTGGAGGAGGTTCTACCCAAGCAGGCAAGTTGAGATATGTTAGCTAAGATAAGCTAAGTTAAGTTAGTTGGGACACCCGGGTTCCTAAAATAGAGTTGGGTCATTTTCCTTGGGAGTCTCAAGGACATCAAAATCTAGCTAAACACAAAATGGCCTCAGCAAGGATACAAAATGGAGGAAGCTCTGTGCTGTCTTTGTCGGCTTACAAGGATTCTGTTAGGCTCCTCCCAGGGACCCAGCAACAGGGACCTAGCAACAGCTTGCATCATCACTTGCCGCCACTGTCAGCCAAAGGCAACCATTGCCGTATATAAAAACTCTGTGTTCCCACTTGTTCCTGGGTGACCTCTCTTTCTCTCTTCTGTCCTCCCTTTCTCTGCCCTTGTGGCTCTGTCTCTGTTCCGTTCTCCAGGTCCTCACTGCCCACCCCCTTCTCCCAAATAAATTTCCCTTATACCAGGTCTGTTGCATGGCATGATTTCTCAGTAGGACACTTTGGCATGAGCCTGCCAGGTACCCCTTACCCCCACCACTGCTGCATTGTATTTTCTAACAGTCTTTCCCTGTCACAAAAGGAAAGCTTGTCAATGAGAACAGCAGATAGAATTAGGGAGAAATGAAAGTCCCCAACTGAGCTGAGAAGCCTGACACCCTGAAACTGGCAGGGTAAGAGACAGAGGAGAGTTGGCCAGGAACTATGGTAGAGGCAGGAGGCCTCTTCCTGGGGCACATGGTATAAACCCAGATTGGCTTAAACCAAAAATGGCCCACAAAATAGCCTCAGATATAAACTGATTTATGACCAGAAAATATTGTCACTGCGGTCACAGGCCCCGCCTGTTGTAGCTAGTTGTTCCCATCACATAGCTCCCTGGAGTTGGCCCCCAATAGTCCCTACCCCTAGCAAGTCTAGTGGGAAGGATCACGCTTTCTCTCTCAACTAAAGCCGCAGTCATGAGGTGGAGGCTCAACAGGCCTAAAAAGATAAACATATCTTGACAGATTCTAGAGCCTTCTGGGTAATGGCCTCGGGGCTAGTTCATTGAGGATTACTCTGATTAGTTTAAGCGTTGTGGGAAGGCCTGCCCACTGCAGGCAGCACCACTCCCTATGTGAGGATCCTGCCTGCCTGGGCTGCTTAAATGGAGAAAGGAAGTCAAGCCGTGCTGTGTATTCATTCACTCCTGTCTGCTTCCTGCTTTTGAATGCCTGTGAGCAGCTGCTTCAGGCTCCTGTCAATTTGACTTCCATGCTGTGGTGGTCTGTACCCTTGAACTGTAGACCAGAAAAAAGCCTACAATTTAAGGTAAGTTAACTAAAATAAGCTAAGTTGGTAAGTTAGCTGGTACATCTTGACCTCTGATTCCTAGAACAGAGTTTGTTCATTTTTCTTGGGATTCTCCACCAAGGAGATCAAATTCCTGATAAACCTGAAATAGCCTCAGCGATTTTTTCCTGTGTGCACATGCCGCACTCTGCACACAGAGGCCAGAGGACACTTTGGAGGGGCCGTTTCTCTTTGCACTGTGTAGGTCTCTGGGATTGAACTCAGGTTGTCAGGTTTGACAGCAAGCTCCTTCATCCACTGAGCCATCACACATAGACAGATGCTGATGATAATGATGATAGTGATGATGGTGGTGATGATGATGGTGGTGGTGGTGGGTGATGGATGGGTTGATGGATAAAGGCCTTTTTTTCCCCTAGCTCCCAGAGACAATAAGTTCATTGTGCTTTCTGGCCCGGTAGTTGTGGGAAAATTAGGGCAGCAGCGTTGGAGTCCGGGAGGCTTCCACGCTGTGGCGGGTCCCACATGCAGGAGAAAAGTCTAACGTTCCAGCGGCCTGGAGGCTTTGGCAGCGGCAGGCCCCAATGACACGAGGAAGTCCTTGGTTCCAAAAGGGTTTATTGTCATGGCGGATGGTGGATGGATCTGGGCGTACACCCGTAAAACTCAGGGCAGTCCCAAATTAAATAGGGAGGGAGAAAGGGGGAGGATTGGGGAGGCATGCTTAATTTGCTCCACCCTCTGGCCTTCGTTAGTATGTAAATCCCTAGGGCCTGAGGCCTCTAGCCACGCCCTCTACCTGTGCACTTTGGGAGGGGCTGTAATGGCTGGCCTGAACGTTGTAATTCTATGGAGGCTAGACTGCTTTTCAGGACCCTGGGTTCTGGGGGCACGCCAAACTCCTGCCGGTTCTCACGAAGAGTCTCGGGGTTCTAGGCACATGCCCAGCCATGAACCAGAATACCCTTATGCAGTCCCACAGTATTTACTCTTTTTCTTTTTTCCCCTGAGACAGGTTTTCCCTGTGTAGCCCTGACTGTCCTGGAACTCATTCTGTTGACCAGGCTGGCCTCAAACTCAGAGACTCACCTGCTATGCACTACCACTGCCCTGCTGCCTGCATTCACTCTTATGACTAGCCTAGGGCAAATATCTGACTATTGTCTTGTTCATTGCATCTCTAGCTCCCAACACAGAGCCTGGTGTAATCAGGGGCTCACAGAACATCTGAGCAAGAAAAACACTTCATCTATCAGCAAAGTCCCCAGGCTGACTGACCACTTTGCCCTCTGAGCCTACTTCCCCATCTGCAGCCAGTGGTTATTGTTGCTCTAAATAGCAGGCACCATGACCACACATGCAGTGCCTCTGAGAACACGGACTCTGGCTGCGGACATCAGCAAGACAAACATGTTACACTGATCTCCAGCTTCCTGGGCAAATTCTGGCACCACAGGAAGTAGTTTCCCTGCCTTCCGATGCTGGGAGAAAATGCCAGCAGCCAGCTGCTCACCAGGTTCAGAGTCTGATCTTGCAAGGGTTTTTGGGTGAACGAGGAGTTGGCAGTGCCCCTTGGAGGAGATGGGTGTTAGAGTATGCTCAGCTCCTGGGTAATGGCTGTTTCTGGGTGAAAGGTGGAGTTGAGCAGGCTCAGGAGTGGCGGTACTTCCTCAGAGGTTAGAGACCCCTGTTATTAAAGGCCTTCATGCAGGGAAGTGCCTTGGTTGGGTGGGTGGGGGTGTTGGACAGATGCTAACATGAGAATGCCATTCAACCCTGAATTCCTCAGCTCTCACCAGTCCACATGGTAAGGGATTCTTCTAGGCTGGTCACTGTCCTCAAACCATGCACAAACTGGCCCTAACTTTCCAACATGCAGAGAAGAAAAGCAAGATGTGGTAGGTTCTCAATGTTTGTCCTTATCACCGGCTAACAGTGGCAGTAGTGATCTGACACACAGCATTGATCTGACCAGTGCCCTGGTCACAGACTCTTCCCTTGTGCAGGTAAGAAAACTGGTTTAGGAAAATTAGGACACTTACCTGAGGTCTGCAAGCCAGTAAGCTGCAGATACTAACCTTGTTGTGGACTTGGTTTGGCCTGGTCTCACTGTGCAACCTCAGCCCTGACCCTAGCGTGACCCGTGAGAGCAGCTCTAATTCAACCCCCTGAGCATGGAATAGCCCTGGTGTGGCACAGGGCATCACATGGAGAGAAATTATAAACACATACATGTGGTCTGTGGCTTCTGGTCCTCTCCTCCTTTTACTTTTTTAAAAATTATTTTATTTCATGTGTATGGGTGTTTCGTACATGTAAGTCTCTGTACCATGTGTGTGCCTGGTGGACAATGACAGAAGATGACATTTATTTGCCTAGAGCTGGAGTCATAGATGGTTGTGAGAAACCATGTGGGAACTGGTTTTGTGTCTACTTGACCCCAGCTGGAGTTATCTGAAAGGAGGGAACCTCAACTGAGAAAATGCCTCCATAAGATCCAGCTGTGGCGGATTTCTTAATTAGTGATTGAGGGGGAAGAGGGCCCACCCCATTTTGGATTTTGCCTTCCCTGGAAAAGTGGTCCTGGGTGCTATAAGAAAGCAGGCTAAGCAAGCCATGGTGAACAAGCCAGTAAGCACCTTCCATGGCCTCTGCATCAGCTCCTGCCTCCAGGTTCCTCCCCTGTGTGAGTTCCAGTTCTGGCTTCCTTCAGTACCAGACTACAGGGTGGCAGTGTAAGCCAAATAAACCCTCTGCTCCCTAGTTTCTTTGTCATGGTGTTTCTTCACAACAATAGAAACCCTAACTAAGACAATGTGGGTGCTAAGACTTGAAAGCCAAGAACTCTGGAAGAGCAGCCAGTGCTCTTAACCACTGAGGTGTCTCTCCTACCCCTTCTTAAAACTTGTATTTAATGGTCATGTGTTTATGTGTGGGTGTGACCAGCACACATGGGAAAGCCACAGAAAAGCTTACACAAGTCAGTTTTTCCCTCTGTCATGTGGGTCCTGAGGATGGAACTCAGGTCATCAGGCTTGGCGGTAATCACTGAGCCATTTTGACAGTCCAGCCCCTATGAGCTCTGTGCTTGTTAGTCTGTGTGGGGCATGAGACTCCATCCTTCTAATCTTGTCCCCTGGGCAACAGAGCCAAGAGCAGGGCCACCCCCCCCCCCCCCCGGGAAGCAAAAGCTGACAGCTTCCCCAGATGACGCACCGAGGATGGTGAGCACAAATCCTGGTGGAGAACAATTTGGCAGTGACTCAAAAAGTTAACCAGGATCACCCTGGGATCCTGCAAAACCCGCCCCTTCCTACGGGTGCTCTCACAGCTGACTGCAGATGCCCAAGCCTCCATCGCTCCCAGCAGGAGGAGAAGTGAATCTCGTGCTCCACGAGGAGAAGTGAATCTGAGTGCCCATCACAGGAATGTGCTGGACATTGAGGGGTGCAGAACATGCTATCTGCAAATACAGCCCCTGAGTACTTGAAGCTGAAAGCCATTGTAAAGTGACCTGTGTAGGAAGGATTTCCTGTTGCTCTTCTGAAGCCATTCCCAGAACCTCCCCATGAGAGGAGTCTTCCCTGTCTCCATTGGAAAACAGAGGGACACCAAGAGGAGCCAGAACGAACAAACCTGTTGACATTTCCCCACTGGTGACATGTGGCCATTGATCCACCACTGTCTTCCATGATGCCCCACCTTCCCCCAGACTCAGAACACACCTTGTGCCTGCTTCTTCAGCTCCTCATTTCCTTCCCCAGCCTCCCCACTCCCCATCTCTATCTCTCTCTCTCTCTCTCTCTCTCTCTCTCACACACACACACACACACGCACGCACACAAATGTATATAAAATTCATGTAAAATGAATGTGCATGTTCCTCTTGTTAATCTGTCCTCTGTCGTGAGGGGCCCAGTTGGGAACTTAGAAAGTCAGAAGGAAAATCTATCTTTTAAGTCAGTCATGAGGCTCACACCTGTTGTCCCAGCACTTGGGAAACTGAGACAGAAGGATTATGAGCTGGCCTGAGCATCACAGTGAAACTTTGTCTTAAAATACCAAAGAAAGGCCAGGAACTAGGATTGGGGGCAGAGGTGAGTTCCAGGCCAGTGTGGTCTACATAGCAAATTCCAGCCAATTAAGACTGCATAGCAAGATTTTGTCTGAAAAGGGAAACAATAGCAATAACAAAAAAGGGAAACAGAAAGGTGTTCGTATTCTGTCTAAACTCCACCTCCACAGTTACCTGGCAACAAGCAGGTAGGCCTGCCCACTATAAAAGGAGCTGCTTGCCCCTTCTTCTCTCTCTTAATCTCTTGCCCTCTTGCTCTCTTGCCTAGCTTCCCCCATCCCCTCCTCTCTCCCCCTTCCCTTCCCCCTCTCTCCATGTGGTCATGGCTGGCTTCCACTTCTTTCTCTCCTCTCTCTCTCTTTCTCCACCGTCTTCTCCCATTTCTCAGCCCCTACTTTTGCCCTATCTCCTGAATAACCCCACCCCCCCAGAACCATTTGGTCTGGTGTTGTCTGTTCTAAGCTGTGCACCGAAGTCTAACACTGGTACATTGGCTGGGAACCTAATACTTCAGGTACCGCGACCAGCTGTGCAGCTCCTGCCAGCTGCTAGCTGCTGTGACGGTGCAGGACTGAAGCCACATGGTTTGCTGCCTCCATCCTCACCGCACCTGCTGCCACCGCTACACCACGTGGACTCCATCCTCTGGTACCTGCCATCACCGACTGCGTGAATTTCCCTCGCTGCTGCAGACCAACTCCATCCACCGCTGCGAGGTTCACAAAACTTCCACCATGTGAGCCTTGCCACTGTGGCCCCCACGTGGTACTCTGCCATGTGGGCTGGGCAGCCAGACAGGCCTACACAGACCTCACGGTTCTACCTTTCCTGATACCAGACTGCACAAGCCCACAAACACACACCAGCATATTAATTGGTAAGAAGCTTCCAATTGGTAGGAGGGACCCTGAACACCCAGGTAGGGCCTGGCCAGCCTTCCCTGGGCTGAGTGGTTGGTGATTTACTGCCCCAGTCCATATGACTGGCCTCTAGCTGACCTACAACTTAGGACATTGGCCGCTTTGGGTGACTCCTCTCCTTGAAAGTAGTTCACAGCCTCCAAAGCTCTTGCAGCAGCTGGAAATCCTAGTACCAGGTTGAACTACTTTCTGGTGAACTCTGGGAGTTCACCACAGCCGAGGCCCCTAGATACTCTCGTGATAACCTGATATCTAGGACGTTTCTTTCGGGATGCTGATACGAATAGCCCAGTAACAGCCCCCCTTCTCTGTCACCCAATGGGCAATACATTGTCTTCGACTGCACCCACAGATACCCCACTGGGTTGTGTCCTGAAAACCCTCAAATCTCTAAAGTTAATGCCTGATTTGAGGCCTTCCAAATTGATACAGCTCTGCAATAAGGTCTGGATTCAGTACCCTCTAGATAATGGTTTAAAGTGGCCACCTGATGGCACACTAGACCCAATCATTTTAAAGGGTCTCCACACATACTGCCAGCAGTCTGGTAAATGGAAAGAGGTTCCCTACATCCAAGCATTTATCAACCTTCGTTCTAATACCTCTATGTGTTCTACCTGTTCCCCCATTCCCCACTGGTCAGAGTAACCATCCACATGGTCCCAGGAAAGATTTCTTGAGCTTGGAGCTAACCCTGTGCTTCCCTGACCCTCATTCTAGGACTCCCCCTCCTTCTCCATCATTTGCAGCCAGCCGGTTTGCCTGAAGCAGCGGGTCTGGGACCAGCTTGCTCCCTTCCCCTCTGTGGTTCTTAGCTCTGCTCTGGGTCTACTCCTTGCATCCTGCCAGGGACCCTCTCTGAGACTTGCTTCCCCACGTGCGCAATGACCGGCACAAAGGGCTTGGCTGCCAGCACACTCGAGGGAGGCTCTCTCTCTCCCTCTCCTCCCGAGACCTATAAAACTATCCGCCAGAGTCACTGGGCAGTGACTTCCAGCAGCTAGTAGGAAGTCCCACCCTACTGCCTCAGCTGCAGACCTGACCCCCAGCACCTATGCCCTCAGCTGCGGGCTCATAGCACAACCCTGGATCATGACCTGTGGCCCACAGCCCTAATCCACCAGCTTTCTTATTCAGGTCCTAGCCGAATGTTTCTTTGCTAATACAAAAATGTGCTTTTCTTTTCTCTGCCTACACAACCCGCCAAAGTTACTTAAGACTCTTTCCTATCCTGTCTTAATAGATTTTTACTACTGCTATTAAATTCTATTCAGTTACAACCAATCCTTGTGGCTCTCAATCTTGTCAGAAGTCTGGTAATAGTATATTTAAGCTTATGGCTGACAGAATTCCCAAAGCCTCTAACAGTTGACCCAAGATGGTTTCAGAAGATGGACACCAGACACTTAGAAGATACAGCCTGGATTGTATGTGATGATATAGTCACTAACAAACGCAGTGGGCTAGACTGGATGCTCTGAGCCAAATGACTTAGCTAAGTCAAACCAAAGTAAGTCGTTTCTCATGTCACATGTATCCATTCCACAGAAAAAAGCCCTGTGTCTTCTGCGCTTGGAAGCCAAACTGACTTTGCCCAAGAGACTATGGAGACCATGGGAACTGTTGGTTAGTGGACTCTGTCATTTTTTAAAATAATATATAACTGGTAGATTATTGTTTACTCTTCAGACTTCTGACTACACTGACAGCTAAGTTTTCACAGATTTAATCTGTTACCTCATTACCTAAACTCAGCTGCCATCAATTAAATGCTTCATATTTTCTCTTCTTGCTATGTCACTGTCCTAATATCTAAGTTCCTATAAACTTGCCTAATTCTAATAAAACATTCCACTATACAATCCAACAAAGGCTCATCTTAAAGACTGCTCATGTTGTTAACTCATGCTGTTATCTCTTTTGTAAACTTATAAGCTACAGGAAATCCACTCAGATCTACCTCCCATGGACCAAATAGATGCCATCCAGATAAGTACATCTGCCTAAAGTTCCCACTTACTACCTATTCCAAAGGGTGGGATCCCTCTGGGTTTCAAATGTACATCTTAGAAAAAAGTTTCTTTCTCCCAAATGTACTTAATCTTGTTCCCCTACATCTTGTCAAGTCCAGACACATCCAGAACAGCTCCAGAGAAGCAACCTCCAGATGTTCCATCTCCTGTCACACACACAGCGGCTTCTACTGGACCTGTTCCTTCTGACCTATCCTCAGATGGCTCGCTCCATAGACCCTGGACAGCAGGAAACAGCCAACTTGTCTAAGACTGGACAAACATCCCCCATACCCATTCTTCTAGGTTCCCCCTAGAGACATGTTGCCCCCCAATGCCAGCAGGAAGAAGCCAGATATCAAACAACCCTATTCCTGCTTCGCTGTCACCTCTTTCTAATTTTTCTTTTTTAATTAAACCAAAATGGGGGAATGTTAGTATTCTGTTTAAACTCCACCTCCACAGTTATCTGGCAACACCCAGGTATGCTCCTCCCCACAGTTACCTGGCAACAGCCAGGTAGGCGTGCCCACTATAAAAGGGGCTTCTTGCCCCCTCCTCTCTCTCTTAATCTCTTGCTCTCTTGCTCTCTTCTAGCTTTTCTCTGTCCCCTTCCCCCTCCCCTTCCCCCTCTCTCCATGTGGTCATGGCTGACCTCCACTTCTCTCTCTCCTTTCTCTCTCTCTTTCTCTGCCATCTTCTCCCATTTCTCAGCCCCCACCTTTGCCCTATCTCCTGAATAACTCCGGCCCCCCGGAACCGTTTGGTCTGGTGTTGTCTGTTCTAAGCTGCTCACCGAAGTCTAACAAAAGGGAGCAGGGGAGATGGCTCAGTAAGTGTTAGTTAGCTTCAGCCGTCAACCTGGGAAGAGGGAACCTCAGCTGAGGAATTGCCTCCATCAGATTGGCTTGTCAATGAGCATGTCTTGATTACTAATTGGTATGGGGGTCCGCAGCCCATTGTGGGGTTTGGGTAGGTGGACCTGATCTGTACAAGAGAGCAGGCTGAGAACACCAGGAAGGGCTAGCCAGTGAACAGTGTCAGTCCATTGTTTCTACTTCAGTTCTTGACCCCAAGTTCCTACCCTGAGTTCCTGTCCTAGCGCTCTCAGTGATAGACTGTGATATGGAAATGTAATCCAGACAAACCCTTTCTCCCCGAATTGCTTTTGGCCATCACACAACAACAGGAACCAGGAGCAGTCAATACAGTACTTGCTATGCAAGTGTGGTGGTCTGAGTAAGAATGGCCGCTATGAGCTTATATATTTTAATATTTGGTCTTCAGGAAGCAGCACTGCTTGAGAGAAGTTAGGAGGTGTGGCCTTGTTGGAGGAATTCTGTCTCTGGGGATGGGTTGTGGGGTTTCAAAAGCCCAAGCCAGTTCCAGTGTCTCCTGCTGCCTTTGGATCCAGATGTAGAACTTCCCCAGTACCAAGCCTGCCTACATGCCACCATGCTCCCCACTGTGACAACAGACTAAACCTCTGATATTGTGAGACAGCCCCATTGCCATGGCCACGCTGTCTTCCACAACAACAGAATACTGAACAAAAATGCCAAGCACGAGGAACTGAGTCTAGATCACAACACTTGCAAGGCAAGGTGGCGCACATCTGTGTCTTGAGTTTGGGACATCTTAGTTACTTTCCTATCTCTGTGATAAAGCACTGTGGCCAATGCGACTTATAAATGATCATAGTCCACTGGACTATGGGTTTCAGGGAGGTAGTGCCCATGACTGGTAGCATGGTGTTGGCTGGAGCAGCAGAGAGTTCACATCTTCATCTAAAAGTAGAAGGCAGAGTGAGGGTGAATGTGTGTGTGTGTGTGTGTGTGTATGTGTGTGTGTGACAGACAGACAAACAGACACACGAGAGGGGGGGGGAGAGGGAGAGTGAGAGAGAGATATCATTGGAATCTAGTGCGTCTTTTGAAGTCTCAGAGCCTACCTCCAGTGACACACCTCCTCCAACAAGGACACACCTCCTAATCCTTCCCAAATAGTTCCAACAACTAGGCACCAGGCACTCAAGTATATATTCTCATTCAAACCACCACGGGGGTAGAGACAGATGTATCAAAGGTCTCTCACTGGTTGGTCAGTCTAGCTGAAATAGGCTTCTACATATTCAGTGAGAGACCTTGTCTCAAAAAATAAAATGGCAAGCTGTGAAGATGACTCAGTGGTTTAGTTACTTGCCCTGTGTGAGGACTGGGGTTAGGATTTCCAGAACACTTGGAAATGCCGGGGAGGGTGGCAGCTTAGTCTATACTAACGAGGACCCTAGTCTATACTAGACTTAGATCCAGCACTCAGGTGGAGACAAGATCCCTGGAGCAAGTTGCTTCATCAGGCTGACTTTACCAGCTGCTCTGGGTCTACTGAAAGACCTACTGAAAGACCTTGCCTCAGTTAATAAAGTGGCAATTAAGGAGGACTTCTGACGTTAGTCTTGATCCTCCACATGCACGCACACACATGTGCACACATATTCATACACACCCCTCCCACACTCAATATACACCACACAGAAAATAAGGTACAGTTCAGTAGAGAAATGTGTCTCATGGTACAGCTATTGCTTACTATAGACCTGGGTTAGTTCCTCAGCATTAAAAAATACTTTTCTTTACCTACTGTACTGGCTGCTTTTGTGTGTCAACTTGACACAAGCTGGAGTCATCAGAGAGGAAGGAGCCTCACTTGAGGAAATGCCTCATGAGATCCAGCTGTAAGGCAAATTCTTAATTAGTGATCAGTGGAGGAGGGCCCAGCCAAGGGTGGGTGGTGCCATCCCTGGGCTTGTGGTCCTGGGTTCTATAAGAAAACAGGCTGAGCAAGACAGGGAAGCAAGCCTGGAAGGAGTACTCCTCCATGCTCCCACCTCCTGGTTCCAGCCCTGCTGGAGTTCCTGTCCTGACTTCCTTTGGTGATGAACAGCAGTATGGAAGTTTAAGCCAAATAAACCCTTTCCTTCCCAACTTGCTTTTTGGTCATGGTACTTTGTTGAAGTAATAGAAACCCTGACTAAGCAATTGGAATCAGGGATATTGCTGAGATTGGCCTGTACGTGCTTTTGTTTGGAGGAATATAGAATTTGGGATTTTGAATCAGAAAAGCAGTAGAATGCTTCAACCAGGGCTTAATGTGTCAGCCTAGTAGGAACTTGGAAGACAGGGGTGCTGAGGGTGATTTAAACTGTGGGGTCCTCGTTAGTATTCTGTTTAAACTCCACCTCCACAGTTATCTGGAACACCCAGGTATGCTCCTCCCCACAGTTACCTGGCAACAGCCAGGTAGGCCTGCCCACTATAAAAGGGGCTGCTTGCCTCCTTCTTTCTCTTGTTCTCTTGCTCTCTTGCCTCTAGCTTCTCTCTGTCCCCTCACCTCTCCCCCCTTCTCTTTCCCCCTCTCTCCACGTGGTCATGGCCAGCCTCCACTTCTCTCCTCTCTCCTTTTTCTCCGCCATCTTTTCCCGTTTCTCTCCCCACCTTTGCTCTCTACCCTGAATAAACCCCCTTCCCTTTGGAACCGTTCGGTCTGGTGTTGTCTGTTCTAAGCTGCGCGCCAAAATCTAACAGTCCTGGCTCAAGAGGTCTCAGAGAAAAAGAATACTAGTATTCTAAAGACTGTTCACGTGATATTTTGGTGAAGAATGTGGCTGCTTTTGCCCTTGTCTGAAAAACAAAATCTGCCTGAGACTAAACTGAAGAGTTCTGGATTAATTGCACTGGCAAAGGAAATCTCAAACTAGCCTAGGATAGACCCTGTCGTGTGGTTCCGGTGTTTGATTTTATGAAGAGCTAAAACAAAGGGGAGCAGCTAAGCAAGGAAAAATACAAGACCTACAGACTGCAGAGAAAAGAAGCACTAGGGAGTGAAATGGAGCTAAGTCCAGTGTTCAAGGAGATAAACAGATTAAAGAAAAGCCCGGTGTTAACAGAATAAAGGGGATGGTGACCTCAGGGCAAGACCCAGCCAGCTAAACTTTCAACTTCTGAAAAAAGAATTAAAGAGTGATTTAGGTCTAGGTGTGGTTCTTGTCTTTAATCTCAGCACTTAGGAGACAGAGGCAAACAGATTCCCTGCATTCAAGGCCAGCCTGGTCTGCAGAGCGCGTTTCGGGACATCCAAGCTTAGGCAGTAAAGGAAGCCACTGAAAACAGAAAGCTGGTAAAGATGTAGTTGAATGAGGCGCCATGTTTCAGCCCCAGCAAGCAGCAGAACTTGGCGGTTTCAGCTACATGGGTCTAGCTTTAGCGTCAAAAGTAAGAGAGAGAGGCTATTGGAATCTTCCTCCTTCACTAAGAAAAGCCACTGAGGTCAGACGTGTGTCAAAGTGTCCCTGTATGGAGGCCTGGAAAGACTACTGTGTGAAGCTGCGATGGCAAAGCCTGGATTGCCTTAGCAACCCCAAAGTGAAGGAGATGCCAGAGCCATGGATACCTGCCAAGAAGACTGCTCACAGGGAGTGGAACCAGCCCAAGAGAAAGAAGTGTGGTGCAGTCAACAAAGCTGAAAGGAGCTGGAGGTCTGGGGAGCATTTGTCATCAGACACGGAGATGCAGAGTTAGGAGTTTGCCCAGCTGGTTTTCAGTCTTGTTTTGGTCCAGTTCCTCGCTGTGTCCCCTTTCCTCCCTTTTGGAACTGTAATGTATATTCCGTGCCACTGTATGTTGAAAGTATGTGATCTGATTTTTTACTTGTGTTTTATAGGGAGTTACAGTTAAGAGACTGCATGAATCTCAAAAGAGACTTTGAACTTCGGACTTAAACATTGTTGAGACTGTGATAGACCATGGAGGCTTTTGAATTTAGACTGAATGCATTTCTGCATTATGATGTGGCTACAGGTTTATGAGAGCTAGGGAGTGGAATGTGATGGTTTGAATAGGAATGGCCCCCATAGACTCAAGTGCTTGAATACTTGGTCCATAGGGAGTGGCCCTGTTAGGAGGTGTGGCCTTGTTGGAGTGGGTGTGGCTGTATTGGAGGAAGTGTGATGAAGATGTAGAACTCTTATCTCCTTCTCTAACACTATGTCTGCTGGCATAGTACCATGCCTCCCACCATGATGTTCACGGATTAAACCTCTGATGATGTGCTCCAGCCACAGTTAAATGTTTTCCTTTGTAAGAATAAAACCCTAACTAATACACCTAACACAGAGAGAGAGAAAGAGAGAGAGAGAGAGAGAGAGAGAGAGAGAGAGAGAGAGAGAGAGGAAGGAGGAGGAGGAGGAGGAGGAGGAGGAGGAAGAAGAAGAAGAAGAAGAAGAAGAAAAAGAAGAAGAAGAAGGGAGGGAGGGACAGAGACAGAGAGAGACAGAGAGAGAGAGAGAGAAGATTATTCAGCCTTAGGGAAACACAGCATTCTGATGTTACTACAATGTGAATGAACCTTTGGAACAAGGCAGACAAATTGGTACATATTGCATGATTTCATTCATGTGAAGTACCCAGAGTCATCATATTTGTAGACACAGACACTGTCCTTATTAAGCATAATTCTTTTGTTTCTTGCTTGAATCTGGCCTCAGGATCTAATTTGGCTGGCTTCTTAAACAGTCTTCCTGCCTTGCTCCAAGGGCTGAGATTACAGGCCTGTGCCCAGGCCTGACTTGGTTCCGAATCTTGGTTTAGACCTGGCACATGAAACCAGTGCTTTATTGTCCTCAGACCTGGAAGGGACCATCCATCACTAGCTGTTTGGGCATTTTAACATACACAAGTCTCTGGGCCTCTTGGCTCCTTGTATGGAGTGGACTCTAAAGCTGTTTCTGCACAACGGGAGGGAAAAGCACCTTTAAGAGTGGCTCAGTCCTGACAATCAGAATGGGCTCAGGCAGGGAGGACCCAGGCATTTTCATTGCCCAGTTTTGCAGCTATGACCTTGGTCTTTGCATTAAGCGCTTCCTGCCACATGGACCTCTAACAGTATCTGGTAGAGGGACACCACTCCTCAGAAGCCAGGAGAGGGTGCTTGGAGGCACTGTCAGACCAACATCAGTCAATTCTGCAGTCTTTGTTCAAACTAAACGTTATCTCTCTACTCACTTCCCGACTTGCAGACTTGCAGGCTCCCCGCTGTTCTCTGGTCTCTGCCTTCCTTCATTTTAAACCAGGGGCCAAGTCTCTTACCTATTTTGGTCTCGGACAGGGAGGCTCCTGCTGATTCCACCAGGGGGCGCGTGCGGGCCTTGCAAAGACAGCCCAAGGAGCTCAGGGAACAGTCCGAAGTGTGACCAGAGAGGTAGAAAAGCCTGAGACTGTAATAAAGGTCCAAGGTTGAGGACCTGGTTCTGGGGGGTGTCTTGTCCCTCGGTTGTCTGGTCTAGAAAATGGGAGGGGGCCACTAGGGCAAAGTTTCTCAACTTTTTTTTTAAAACAATATGATTTATTCTATTTTTAAAATACAATATTTTATTTTTTGAGAATTTCATGAACAAGTAACTGGATATCTTCTTTGAAAGCAGGCCAGGGACTGAGTATGGCCTGAGACACGGAGTTTCTGATAGGCTCCCATGTGATGTGCTTGCCAATAGTCCTGGGGATTATCTCCAGGGGATCTTCCAGCCCTGACCACAGATAAATTTCTGCACTGGACAGAAAGGCCCTCTTGTCCTGAACAGTCCACCTCCCTTGCCAGGCACCTGTAATTCTAGTACTCAGAAGGCAGAGGCAAGATGACTATGTGAAGTTAGAGGCCAGCCTGGTCTATAGTGAGTTCTAGGTTAGCCTAGGCTACATAGCCAGGCCCAATTTCAAAACACAAACCAACCAGCTGGGTGGTGGCCCATGCTTTAAATCCTAGCACTGGGGAGGCAGAGGCAGGTGAAACTGTGAGTTTCAGCCTGGTCTACAAAGTGAGTTCCAGGACAGCCAAGAGAAACCTTGTCTCAAACCAAACCAAACCAAACCAAACCAAACCAAACCAACAACCCAAACAAACAAACAAACAACCCAACCAATCTGGTGCTTCTGCAGAGTGGCCTCCTGTGTGCACACTCACTCATCAGAGGAGATGTGTTTATAAAAAGATAAAGAGATATAGGATATGTTCTGTGGGTGTGTAGTGAGTATGGGGGAAGGGGATGTCTCAGCGGGCCCATGCCGAGGCATCCCTTCCCCCTGAGGGACCAGCCACAGGACATATATATAGTATAGAGTATAGTATAGTATAGTATAGTATAGTATAGTATAGTATAGAGTATAGTATAGAGTAGAGTTTATTCAGGGCACAGGGAGGGGAGTTAAGAGGGTAGTAGAGGCAGAGACAGGGAGAGAGTAGAGAAGTAGAGGCCGGCCATGAGCACGTGGAGAGAGAGGGGGAAGGAACGGGAAAGGGCAAGGGGAGAGAGGGGGAGCAAGGAAGCAAGAGAGCAGGAGATCAAGAGAGCAAGAGAGAGAGGAGGGGGCAAGCAGCCCCTTTTATAGTGGGCCAGGCCTACCTGGCTGTTTCTAGGTAACTGTGGGGGTGGAGTTTAGACAGAATGCTTACAAGAGGTGTTTTCCAGGCCTCTGTGCTAAGCTGTCGGATAAGACCCACATGGGTGCTGGGGACAAGGAGGCTGGGGTGGGAGAGGTGCCTGTGCCTAGGTGTGCGTAGGCCGGGGGAAGACACTTCCCTCCCTGTGCCTAGAGAATGTACATGTGTGGAGGTAGACAACAACAAGGCCTTCCAGGTGGGGTGGGGCATGCAAGATCCAGAGAGAAGGGTGTCTCATCACCTAAGATGAGACATTTATATGCTACAGGAGCTGTACACACAGATGTGTTTCACACACAGTGACAAGTACCCATGCCCCTCAGACGGACAGATATGGGCAGGAAGACCTAAAGTTGGTCTTTTAGAAGCCAAGGGTGTTGAAACAGGTTCTCTTATGTAGTCTAAACAGGTCTGAAACTCACAGTCATCCTCCTGCCTCAGGTTCCTGAGGGAAATTACAGATTCATACTGCTGTACCTGACGGGGTGGGAATTCTTACTAGAGGAACTGCCTTGCATTCCTGTATGTCTAGGAGGCTGCAGTGGTTTCTTTGGCAACCCACTGCCATTTTATACTAAACAGGGAAGATTCTGTGTTCTCAAATTGTTAGAGTCCACTCCAGCCCCAACTCTGGGCCTCTGGAACCGGGGATCTGATCCCTAGTGTTGTCCCCGCGGGACCCATATCCATGCACCCGCTTCTCTTCCCTTGACCCCTGTGCTGTCTCCAACAAATTTAGGGGAAAGTTTAGAGTTAACTCTTAGAGGAAACTGGTATTTAGAAACAGACAGACACGCATGGCTCCTGACTTTGAGACTGTGTTTGATGAGAGGGAGTGTATTGGGATGGTTCACAAAGTGCCAAGGTCTTAGACCCCCTGACCTGCCTCTACCTGAAGACATTCACCTATTTGTTTGTCCCTTCAACTCTCCTGAGCATCTGCCGTGTGCCCGGCCACAGTTGACGCCAGACAGAGGCCCAGAGGCAGACTTAGAACATGAAAGTCATTGAACACATAGCAGGCTTATGGTGCTCACAGCTATGTGGACTCACGCTACCCTGGAGGACAAAAATGGCTGGAGAGAGCCTCTGAGAACCCAGATCCAGGGAAGAGACAGCCCTACCTCAAGCCCCCATCATCTGGGGTTCCCAAGAGCACCTGGACAGCTTTCCCAAAGAAGAGGGAGCCCAGATAAGGGACTTGCCCCAGATTGCTTAAATGTGAAAATAGATTGGGGTCTGTGTGTGCCGGTTAGATTTTTGTCAACTCAATACAAGCTAGAGTCATCTGGGAGGAGGCAACCTCAGTTAAGAACATGCCTCCATCAGATTGGCCAGTGGGTGAATCTGTGCGGCATTTTCTTGATTACTGAGTGATGTGGGAGAACCCAGCCCACTGTCCACGGTGGCCACCCCTGGCAGGTGATTCTAGGTTGTATAAAGAAGCAAGCTTGGGAAATCATGGGTTGGCTCAACCATGGGGAGTGAGCCAATAGGCTGTGTTCCTCCATGGTTTCTACTTCAGTTCCTGCCTCCAGGTTTTGGCCTTGACTTCTTATCTTAATGAATGGTAAGCCGTAAGATAAAATAAACCCTTCTCTCCCCAACTTGCTTTTGGTTGTGGTATTTTGTTAAAGCAATAGAAAGCAAAGTGAGATATCTTATCTTCACTCATGTGCCCCCACATGTGTGTTTACACGCACACACACACACACACACACACACACACACACACAGGGCCCTGGATTCTTCCTGGGCATGTTCAAGTTTCCAATCCTGTCACCTTTTACCCAGAGACCACATGACCTCCATATGACCTCTACTTACCTGTGGTACCTCCCCATTTCCTACCCTTCCAGGTACTACCTGGAGGCCACAGAAGAAGGCTCTTTCCCCAGGTCTAGGTCTCAGACTGAAACAGGGGTCCTGTCGGGAATGCCCCATTCACTCCAGGGAACAACCATGGGGGCTACTACAGAGTGGCTAACAGCATGGCCCCTCATCTCTCCTGTAAGGAGGGTGCAGGAAGGTGAGTGAGGGCTTAGCAGGAAGCATTCACTACTACAAAAAACTGTGATGAGCACCCCGCCCCCTCTCTTTCTCCACCACGCCCATCAGTACAGGGGATATGCCATCCCCCACTGGAGGCATGGTCTAATTTTCCTTGTTCCTCCTGGCTTTGTTTTAGCCCTTTCTTAGCTCTTGTGGGAAAGGTTTTTGATAGGACAGATGACATGACACACAATCTTGGCTAATGAGTAAAATAATAATTATTATGGGATGTTGGAGCCCTAGCAGAATTACGGGAACATCCTTGGAGGGGAATAGCCTGGCTCATGGGTAGAGGGAGGCAGTGGTGGCTGTGGACAGTTGAATGGTGAGCTAGGTGTTCTCTGAGATGGCACCTGCCGTCCTTGCTTCCTGTACTCATGCCCGCTGTGCTGTGTCCTCCAGAATAGTGTCAGGGTTAATCTGGGTAGCCAAGAGAGTAGGCTAGAATGACAGCGATTTAAAAAAAAAAAGTGTCTTAGGCTAGCCTCCAACTTTCTATGTAGCCAAGGATGGCCTTGAATGCTTATTCTCCTGCCTCTCTCTAAGTGATAAGATTACAGGTATTTGATACCAGACTCGGTCGATGCCTGGATGGGTACTGAACTCAGGACTTCTCACATGCTAACCAAGCACTCTCCCAACTGAGTCACATCCCCAGTCCAACATGTAATCCTTGAGGTGATATCATGAAAGACATGACCACCTCCATGTCGCTTGGAACACATGTGAAGGTTAGCAGTGTTTTTCTTCCAACAACCTATACCAACTGCAAGTTTTTACTAATTTTTGTCTGTTGGTCTATTTGAAACTAAAGGAGGGGGGCTGGAGAGATGGCTCAGTGGTTAAGAGCACTGATTGCACTTCCAGAGGTCCTGAGTTCAAATCCCAGCAACCACATGGTGGCTCACAACCATCTGCAATGAGATCTGATGCCCTCTTCTGGTGTGTCTGAAGACAGCTACAGTGTATTCATATATAATAAATAAATAAATCTTTAAAAAAAAAAAGAAACTAAAGGAGGGTTTATGGCACAGGTGAGCTGTCTCAGAAACAAACCCTCCAGCCTCAACCAGGCCTTCATTAAATAACTAGGGTCCTACACAGTATAGTGGGTGCTTGCCAACAATCCTGATGACCCAAATTCAATCCCTAGAGCCCACAAAGTAGAGAGAACAAAATCCCACACGTCCTTTCTCTTCACATGTGCTCTGTGGCTCATGTGTGCCCAACACACATACACATACAGATGCACACACACATGATCATAGTAGATACAGGTGCTCACACGCACAAATGCAAACAAATAATAAATAAACATAATTAACAAAACAAAAATGACTCCAACCTTGCAGACACGTAATATCAAACCCACAAGCCACAAGAGATCCTAAGCCAGAATCCCCTAGTGAAGTTGTTCCTCAAATTCCTGACCCTCAGAACATCAAGGAAGAAGAACTGGGTTTTGGCTGGGCAAGGTGGCATACTACACACATTTAGTACACATTAGTCTGTGAGTTTGAGGCCAGACTCATCTACAAACTAAGTGAGTTCTAGGTCATCTAGGGCTGTTATACAGAGAACCAGTGTTGGAAAGAGAAGAGAGAAGAGAGAAGAGAAGAAAGGAAAGGGGAGGGGAGGGGAGGGGAGGGGAGGGGAAGAGAAAGAGGAGAAGGAAAGAAGGAAGGAAGGAAGGAAGGAAGGAAGGAAGGAAGGAAGGAAGGAAGGAAGGAAGAGGAATTGGGGCTTGGTCTAATCAGTAGCACATGCTTGTAATCCCAGCACTCAGGAGGTACAGGCAAAGGAATCAGGAGTTCCAGTCCAGCCAGGGCTACATGAGACTCTGTCTCAAACAACAACAAAAATACTGAGGTGGGGCAGGTTAGATGGCTGTTGATTTAAATCTTTAGTGATTTGTTAGGAAGCCATAGGTTGCTACTATATTTAAGTAGGTTTGAGGAGAAACAGTGACATGGAAAGCAATGAAGCCAGATTTCTCACTGCTGGAAATGGCACTGCAAGGGTGACTAGCCTGCAGATGGCAGTATATATCTCCAATCCCAGCCCCCCAGAGGCTGAAGTGGAAGAACTGCGGATTTGAGGCCAACCTGGGATACATAGTGAGACTCTTCTAAATGCAAACAAGAAGAAAGAAACAACCCAGCCAAGTGCTTCTTCAGGACTGGGGCCCCAAATCCCAAATAGTTTCCACTGGACAAATGGAAAACATTTCTTGTTTAAATTTTACTTGTTTGTGTGAGCGTGTGAGTTGTACATGTGTGAGCAAGTGTCCTGGGGGCCAGAGGATGACCCCAAATCATCCTGGGGTTGCAGTTACAGTTGTGAGCCACCCAGTGTGATGCAGGGGACCAAATCCAGGTCCTCCTGAAATCAGTACAGGCTCTTACCACTGAGCCATCTCTCCAGCCCTCCAAACCTGGATGCTGTTTGAACATCAAAATGAAGAGTGCAGGTAGGGGAGCTGGCTCAGTGGGTAAAGCACTTGCCAGGCAAATGTGAGGACCAAAGTTCAAATCCCCATAGCCCATCCATATAAAACCAAGTGCAGGACCTTCTGTTATGCTAGCATTCAGGCAGCGAGATGGGAAGCAGAGACAAGAGTCCCCAGAAAACACAGAGCAGCTAGCCCTGTGTGTATTGGAAAAACAAGAGACCCTGCTGGAAAGCCACAAGCGCTGGCACACACCTTTAATCCTAGCACTTGAGAGGCAGAGGTAGAGACAGGAAGATCCTTGTGAGTTCAAGAGCAGCTTAGTCTATACAGTGAATTCCTGCCTACCCAGAGCTATGTAGTGAGACCCCTGTCTTTCATACGAAGCAAAACAAAACTATTTGGGGCAGGTTGAGATGGTTCAGCAGATGAAGGTGCTTGCTGCCCAATGATGCAGGCACACGCACCTACATGTCTGTAACACACACACACACACACACATACAACAGTACACCACACTGACATACCCACATGCATGCTCAAATTCCCCAGTCACACATTTAAAAATACCTCACTGATAAAATGTTTATTAATGAAAAATAAAAAAAGCAATTTTGCAATGGACAAGTCCAAAGTCTCAAACCACCCAGCAGAGTGTAATAGAAAAAATGGGGTATTATGGTTGTATTTTTTTAACTTTTGTTTTAAGATTTATTTATCTTATTTTGTGCATCTGGTATTTTGTCTACATACCTGTATGTGCTCCGTATGTGTGCCTGGTGTCCATGGAGACCACAGGAAGGCATTGGATCCCATGGGATTGGGGTATTAAGGATGGGTGTGAGACACCATGTCGGTGCTGGGAACTGAACTCAGGTCCTCTGTAAGAACAACATAAGCTCTTAACTGAGGAGCCATCTCTCCAGCCCTTCTGGTTGGTTTTAATGTCGACCTTCCACAGAGTAGAGTCACCTGAGTAGAAAGTCACAATGGACACACAATCAGTGTAGGAAGACCTGCCTCTACTGTGGGCAGCATCTGCTGGTAGCAGTCCAGATGAAAAGGAGCATGGGAAAAGAAGATTATTAGCTTTTTGTTCCCTCTCCCTCCTGCTGCTGAGTGATTTTGCCCTCCTCCTCAGGCCTCACTTCCTGTTTCCTTCACTGAGACTCTAAGGCACTCAGCCTTGTGGAGTGCAGCAACTGCTGTCAGCCTCCCCAGTGAGAGGCACTGTGGGAGTCCCCCAGCTGCTGAGGCACCCAGCCTCAAGGACTGAGCCGCTACCGGGCATGCAGCCTCTCAGCTGTGATTCAGGCATTGTTGGCATTTTAATGTAACTGACTTAATAAATTCTGTAATATATACAAGTATGTATTCATTCCGTCGTTTCCATTCCTCTAAAGAACTCTGACATTGCAATGATGTCTGTAAAGATACATGAGTTTTAGCTGGGCGGTGGTGGTGCACGCCTTTAATCCCAGCACTTGGGAGGCAGAGGCAGGTGGATTTCTGAGTTCGAGGCCAGCCTGGTCTACAGAGTGAGTTCCAGGACAGCCAGAGCTACACAGAGAAACCCTGTCTCAACCCCTCCCCCCCCAAAAAAAAGATACATGAGTTTTATTAAATGTCCATGTTTGGCCAGTGGAAGAATAGTATATTCATTTCTTCTTTTAGTTGCCATGATTTTTTTTTTTTTACTTTTTATATTTTGAGGCTATGTTATTAGTTGTGTGCAAATTTAGAATTGTATCTGCTTAATAAATCAATCCTTCTCTACTCTTTATCGTTAGCAGGGGTTTCCTGTCTCATAGCCTGCTTCAGCAGAGGGCTGTTGCTGGTGTCCGCCTGGTATTAGGCTCGCTCACCACATGCTCTCCCTGTTTCTTCATCCGCATACTTGCCACGCCTCCACTATAAGTATCACATACTGTTGTTGCTTTTAATCTAATACAATGGTGTTTGTCATTCTAGTGTGGTATTTAGTCTGTTTACATGTAATGTAATTGCTCCTGCTGTGGCTTCCCCCGGCTTGATGCTTGTTTCTATTTGTCCCACTTCGTCTCCACTATTTTCTCTCTTTCTCTTGTCTTGTCTCAACACTCTGGAATAATATAGCTGCAAAAATAAAGTGCCTTTCAAAAGTGAAACTGAGGCTGGAGAGGTGGCTCAGTTGGTAAAATGCCTACCCCATAAGGACAAGGACATGAGTTCCATACTGGGATCTGATGCCCTCTTCTGGTGTGTCTGAAGAGACCAACAGTGTACTCACGTACATAAAATAATTCTTTTAAAAAATCACTTCAGTTGTTCGGCGTGAAGAGGCCTCAGTGGATAAAGCCCCCACTTGTTGGTGTGAAGTGCTGCTCAGACCTAGAGAGTCATGTAGATGGCAGGTGGGCCTGGTGAGCCACCCGTAATCCCAGGTGGATACAGGAGGACCGTCGGGCCAAGCTGCCTAAGTGAACTACCATATGGCCAATCTCTGGATTCATCTGAGAGACCCTGCCTCAGTGAATAAGAGCGAAGGAAGATTCTCTGTCAGCCTCTGCTTTCCACATGTGCACCTACAGATGTACATTCCCACATACGGGAATACACACACACACACACACACACACACACACACACCTGGCTGCATACCACACACCCAAACACATACAATTTTTTTTTCTGAGACAGAGTTTTTCTCTGTAGGCCTTGCCATCCTGGAATTCACTCTGTAAACCAGGCTGGCCTCAAACTCAAAGATTTGCCTGCCTCTGTCTCCCAAGTGCTGCAATTAAAGGTATGCACTACCACTGACTGCCCACAAACACATTTTTAAAGTTTTCTTAAATTAGGCAGTAAGCACACAACATTCTATTCAACATGACTCATAGACTTTACCTATGTCAAATATTCTTTAGTTTCTGCTCCATACTTAGCAAAGACAAATTTAAAAAGAAAAACAAGTTTCAGAATATAAGGAAAGCATGATATGGTCTCATTTGTGTACACACGCACAAACACACTGCATATCACACCACACATCACATCACACTATGTGCACACACATGTGTACCACGTCATACCACACACACATACACATATCACACACATATACCACATCATACCATGTGCACATACACACCACATCACACCACACACACACATATCACATCATACCATGTGCACATACACACCACATCACACCACACACATACACACTACATCATACCATGTGGACACACGCACTACACACATGCACATACACACACCTTACATTCACACCATATACAACACACATACACTATGTTGTGTAGAAAAAGTGCTAAAGCCAATTTGACAAAGTGCAATCCATGTTTAACTTGGCAGGATAAGAGGTGATAATTCTGAAAAAAAAAGTCTATTTTTGTCTCATCTAGAATCCATGTCATTTATATACTTTCATTAGATAAGTATTACCTAATAATTGCCAATCGCCAACAGACCAATGGTGCTGTTGAAGAAGTAAATTGAAAATGCATCATGAAAGTCTGTATATAATGAAGTGTCCTTAGCAGGGCCTGGTGGTACAGGCTTGTAACCCCAGCTACTCAGAAGGCTGAAACAAGAGGGTTTTGAGTTCAAGGCTTGCCTGTGCTACACAGTGAGTTCAAGTCTAGCCTGGGCAATATTTTTTCGAGACTTTGTCTCAAAAAATTTTTTTTAAAGAAAAAGGAAAAGAGGGCTGGGAATGGAGCCCAAGGCTTAGAGCATGTTCCTGGTTGGGACAAACAAACAAAAACATTATTCCTGGATCCGAGTGGAACCACCTTGTTGTGCTGGCCCAGTTCTACCACACGGTGGTGCTGCTAGGCTGCCGGCTGCTTCCAGCCCCTGGACCTTGGAAGGGAAGGGGTGGGGTGTCTTGGTGAACAGATTTATTTCCTCAGCATCCTGCCGACAGACTCACTAGGTGGCATCTGGAGTACAGACTCTCAGTAAGTCAGCCATCCCCATGGGTGGTTCCTGCTGCTGTGAGTCAAACGGCTTCACATCTCCCAGTGAGAAGCCTGGATACCCTGGTGAAGTCTGTATGGCCTTCAGGATCTGCTCTAGAGGTGCTGAGTTCTAAGACCGGCAGGAGCCCTGTCCACCGTGGTCCGTCTCACCTGTCACGGGAGTTAGCTGTAAGAGAAGGTAGTCTGTGGTGAGGTGGTCGGTTCCAGCTCCCTCTGCACTGAGACTCGGGCCTCTGACCTCAGTCTCTGAGCAAGTGATGTCTACTCAGGACCTTCACAGCTCCCTACCACCCTCAGAAGGTCAAGTTCTGAAGCTGGCTTCTGGGACTCAATCATGCTCCATCCCTTCAGACCCCTTTTCTCCCTTCTGCCTGTCACCATCTTTGTCCTCATTGCTCCCTTCTTGCAAACGCTCTTCCACTTCCTGTAGCATAAATACTGCGTCCTTCTGGAATTCTCTCCAGCTCCCTCCCTTCCTAACACTACACTTGATTCTGGGCATATGTTGGGCAGGGCCCCATGAGAACCCAGAGCCTGTCTGCCTGGATCATCGCCTCTCTCCTGTGCCAGGACCTGGGGCACCCAGCAGGCACTCACATGTCCCTACACTGTGTATGGAGGCTGGAAAACAGCCGTGGTGCCCGGCGGGGCCCCGCGGCGGGGGGGGGGGCAGTCCTTTAGGGGAACCTGGAGACATGATAAAGGCACTTCCAGGGCCCCTGGCTTACAGCTCTGGCTGGACCAGGCTGGAGTCAACACACTCAATAGGTGCCTGTCAGCCCAATCTCTTTCCAGCACATGCTACTGTCTCCTGGACCCAGCATGTAGCTCCCTGACTCACTGGTGATAGCTTCCAGAAAATGTCCCTGCATTCTGTCTCCTGACTTTGGATCTTTTCTCTGTCTGCGCCTCCACAGTCTGTCTATCTTAGGGTGGACTCCATCACCCACCTGCCGTCAAGGGCTCCGTGACTCCTAGGATCCTGTGAGGTAATTCATTCCCTGACACTCCTTTTCGGTTCCTCAAATGACATGCCACAACTGTTCTTCCTGTCCCGAGTTCATTTTGCTCCCCTAGCCTGGGCAGCCCCCTCGGTTTCTATGGGATGTGTATAAATTCCTTCAGTTTCTGTTTACACCACCTTTCTTTCAGGAAGCCCCCACTGATTTAGTGTTACTCTTGGGGTTCCTGAACTTATCTGAGCCTCTTTGTCTTTGTCCTGTTGATACTATGTGGCCCTTGCTCATGGCCTACCTTTTGATTGCAGATGGCATTTGGTCCTTACTCTATGGCCTCTTGCCACCCCTTAACTTAACCAAGTGCACGATCCTTATTGAATTCCCGGCTTTGGGGGTCCCCTGCTCCTGAGCCATCTCCTGTCATGTGCTGGCTTGCTCCCCTCCTTGGGCAATTTTTTCTCATTCCCAACCTCTAAGGCCAGACTTACATCCTTAGACTTTTCCTCCTTCTCTGTCTCCTGGTGCTGTCTCCAGGTGTATATGTGTGTGTGTGTGTGTGTGTGTGTGTGTATTATAAAGCAAGCCCGAAGCCCAGTCACTCCTCTGTGCCTCACCATAGACCACATCCTTTGCCCCGGGAAACATGAACCTTGGTGTCCATTTCCCTTCCTCTTACCAACGCACAGCCAACCCACCAGGAAAGCCTGTGGCTATCTGCAGAACATGCCATAGTCCCACAACTTCTCATATCCCCAAGGGGACTATCTGGTCCTAGATATCTTGTTGGGTCAAATTCAGTTCCCTTCTCCCATTTTCCCGACATCAGCTCTGCCCCTCTGAAGTCTGTTCTCAGTGGGGAGAGTCCATGATCCTCTTCTGTTCTAGACCTTCCCCGGGCCATCTCCCCACCTAGAATATACCGGGGCCCCTCCTGGACTGCTAGATCCCCAGGAGCTGACCTGGTCTTTACTGTTCCATAGACAACCTCAGGTCTTTGAGCAGGCTCTCCCCTTGGCTTCTGACCATGTTCCCTGTGTCTGCAAAGACCTGCTCTTTCCACTCCACGCCTCCCGCACCTCTTCCACTAAGATCTTTGCTCAACGAGGTCGCCCTGGATTAATTTAGCTATGAAGCGCCACTCCCCAGCACTTTCCATCTCCTCCCCGACTCACTCATCACCTCTGACACACTGCCCTTGTCTATGTGTTCATTATCTGTCTCCTCTCCCAGACTCTAAGTCTGGGAGGGCAGGGATTTTCTCCCCTATTGTGTTCTTCTGTGTTGGAGTCTCGGTGCTTAGCACAGTATCTGACAGATGCCAGACTCTCAATAAACAGTAGGCAAATGAATGGATAGCCAAGTCCATCTTTCCCAGACAGTGAAGAACAGGACGGCAGAAGCATGCCTGTGCTTACCACCATAGCCTAGGACTCAAGTCATAAGAAATGCTCAGTAAATATTAGTTAGCTACACAGATGAATGGTTGGGTAAATGGGCCAGAACACTGACTGTCGCCAAGGGCTGCCACTGAGCAAGTGCTATGGCCTGGGATGCAGGGGTAGGCAGGCCTATCCACTCTGGAGATGCTTGCTTTCCTGAACCATTCAGGATGCTCTGAGATAGTGTCCTAGATTATGTCTGTCTAGTAGAATCCTTCCATGGCTCTGGAGAATTGCTTTGCCTCTTCTCAGCAATACAGAGATTGACTCCAGGTGCCATGTTAATCCAGACTCTAATCTCTCAGGCCTAAGTCTACTTCTGAGATTTCCCAGCAGAAAGCCTAGTGCCAGGTGTGAAGGGATGTGTGGGACTCCGTGGTATTGTGTGTCATCATGTGGGGGGGGGGGACCAGTAAGGTATGTGACAGCAATGGGGGTAAAGGTCAAAGAGGAAGATGCTGTCTAAGCTGCTCAATGACAAAACCTTGTCACAGGAAAGCATGGGACTAGCCACAAGCCATTGGAATGGTGGAGCCTTGGATGGGAGGGTGTGCCTATGGGTCTATAGCTGTGTGCACTGGAAACATGCTGGACTCACACTTAGCCAGCCCTTAATTGTGGTGACCCCAGAGTGGGGAGTGGGGCCTGAAAGAAAATTCATGTTGCTCAGCTTGGCAGAGCACGCTTTTAATCTCAGACCCTAGAGGCAGAGACAGGTAGATCTCTATGAGTTCAAGGCCAGCATCATCCACATAGTGAATTTTAGGGCCACATAGAGAGACCCTGTCTTAAGCAAGCAAGCAAGCAAGCAAACAAACAAACAAAAAACAAAACTATGTTCTTGATTCTTTTATTGACCTAACTTTTTTTTTAAAGTTTTCATCTTTAGCCCTTTCTATGGAACTTAATATGTAGCTCAAGCAGTCCCCAAACTCATAGTAATGCTCCTGCCTCAGCTTTTCTAGTTCTGGGAGTACATGCATGAGCTGTAATAATGTTGTAAAAAATTGTCCCTGTGACTATGCCAGTGCTTGGTCTTCACACATTGCCTCCGAGCTTCTAGGTGGGCAACGGTTTAATCTGCAGGGGGCTGAGAGGAGAACAGGTGGAATAGATGGTAGCTGATTTACCAGCCGAGCAGTGAATGCTATCAGTTCTCAACCTCCAACCCCCACTGACCCAAAAGCCTTGCTCTGACATTCAAGGCCCTTTTCCCTCTCAAGGATAACCAGTCTCCCAGCATCCCCACATGGGTCAGCAAGCTACAACTCCTGTGGTCTTTACAGCTTCAAGTAGTTGGAGAGAGACACAAGAAAATACTGTTTCATGTCTAGATAAGAAAATAAATAATAAGGAAGTCCACTTTTAGTGTCAAGTAATGGTCTATTTGTGTGTGTGTGTGTGTGTGTGTGTGTGTGTATGTGTGTTTGCACGCTTGTGCGCGTGCCTGTGTAGGGTACCTAAAAGGCTTAGAGGATGATATTGTCTATCTTCCTTTCCCTTGGAGGCAGTTCTTCACTGACCTTGGAGCTCACAGGTTCTCAGCTAAGCTGGATGAAGCCAGCTGGCTCCAGCTACCCTCCTACTTCACGTACCTCGGCACTGGGGCCACAGGCATCTGTGGGGTTGCCTTCTTTGCTAGATGGGTAAAGGGCTGTGTGTCTACCTAACAATAGTTGCCATAGCACTGCTGGCAAGCAGCTCAGGGGAGACAGAACACAATCCAAGGATCTTTGACTTGGACAAAAAGAAAGTTTCTGAGGGGCTTTGCTCTGGCTAGAATGGCCAAAGTATTAGAGCTCTCTGAAGGGAAGCTCATGCAGAGTCAGGGTCTCTCGTGCTACCACCAGCGAATGGTAGCCAGTAGCCACAGTGGTGAGCAGGGGCCAGAGTCCAGCCTGCTGGGCAGATCCAGGGTCCAGTGATGAATGCTTCAGGAGAGAAAATTCTTCCCCAGACTGTTACAGTTCAGTAAGACAGCCACCCCCAGATGATTCTCAGTGAAATAACTCATGCACTTTATTCCATGTGAATAGGAACTTTATAAACATCTCAGGGGTAAGTCGGGATCCAGGGGTAGATGCTTCTCATTGGCTCAGTCTGAGATGCTAGGCACACTCTATTTGCATGGGGAAGGACTTCAGGTATTGTCTGTCCCTACATGACTGATGGTCATAGTCCTCTTAATGGAGTGTCATGGTTATCTTTTCGAGGACAGGTAGAACTTGGCAGGCAGCTGTTTCCAAGCCTGCTGTTCTAAATTCCGAGATTCCCTGGGGTTTTGAACCTGCTCAACCTTACCAGGTTTTTCTTTGTTTTGTTTTGGTTTTTTGTTTTGTTTTGTTTTGTTTTGGTCTGGTGGCATGGTCCACTTGCCCCACAGACAGTGTTGGGATCTGCTGCTCGTGATTTCAGATCAAATGCTCTTGACTGCTGCGTACCTTCTGCCCCAAAGAGTTCTGTCTGATTGGTCCACAGTCACATCCACTCATTGAGGAGCTGTCTATAGCTGCTCCCCAGTTACAAAGGCAGAACTGAACAGAGTCATGACATCTGAAATATTTACTGTGTGGCCCCTCTGGTATAGAACTTGCCTGCCCTGCAATGGGTCAGCTTTGTGGTCTGGCACTCTGAACTTTGTTCTTGAGTGTCCAGCCTTCCAAAGGTCCACAGTAAAAGAGCATTTTAAGCCTCTCACAATGGTGGGCAGACTCCCCATCTGGTAACACTTTGAGAGTCTGCTATGGTTGGAGATGTCCATGGCTAGTACTCTGGCTGACTCAGTCCTGGGTCTCTGGCCTTTGGCATAGTCCTCAAGCAGCATTTGCTGAATCGCACAGACTGCTGTTGGTGCTCATCTGGAAATATACCAGGCTTCTTGTGGTTTTTCCTAACTGGCTTGAACACTAGCCAAGAGGTCTGGTATGGGGCGGTCAGGTGGACAGCACAGATCTGAGTCCATGTCAGGAAGATCTGGTGATTCAGCGACACTTATTCTGCCTGACTACAGAGGGGTTAGCCAAGGCCAGCGGGGCTGAAGGAGTAGGACTGGGCATGGCGTGATTGTCCAGCACTGCCTGAAAAAGGGCAGAATTCTTGTTCTGGGAGGTAATCCAGCAATGTGTGGGACAGTATGTCGTGGAGACTGCTATCTCATATTAGGTCCTGGATGGGATCTCCAATGGCTGCTAACCTGGAGACACTTATGGCTGCCATAGATAGTGAACCTTGATGCTTGGTGGATGAGAAAAAAATACCACCTGAAGTTACATGTTTATACCATCCCTGCACTGACCTATTTGCAGACTCACTGTCACTGGTTATGCTGGGGTTTCCTTTCAAGAACACAAGTCCAGGCAGATCCTGGGACATCAAGACAGGTCTCCTAGTTCACTGTGATTTGGGGGAACTTTGAGGACTCCAGACCACATTCTGATCCTCTTACCCTGGAAAATCATATAAACCTCCGAACTCTAGTTATTCCTTTCCAAAAAAGTTGGCTTTTTTGGAAAGACTTGGGATTGTCTAACAGGTGTTCACACTGATTTGTGGCTGAGCACATTCACACTCCTCTGTGGTTGAGAGCATTCACGCTGTTCTGTGGCTGAGAGTGTTCATACTGCTCTGTGGTAGAGAACATTCACATTCCTCTGTGGTTGAGAGCATTCACACTGCTCTGTGGTCGAGAATGTTCACACTCCTCTGTGGCTGAGAGTGTTCACATTCCTTTGTGGTTGAGAGTGTTCACACTGCTCTGTGGCCAAGAGCGTTCACACTGCTCTCTGGCTGAGAGTATTCATACTCCTCTGTGGCTGAGAATGTTCACACTACTGTGGTCGAGAGCATTCACATTGCTCTGTGGCCGAGACCTGGCCCTAGTTAGTTAGTTAGTTCAGCTAGTTAGGAAGGATAGTGACTCATCCTCCTCAGGATCACCTCAATGACTGATTTCTTTCTTTGAGAAAATTTTGTTTTGCATGTTTATGTGCAAGTGCGCGTATGTATGCATTCTCGTGTGTTGCAGGCATATGGAAGCCTCAGGCTGACTGACGTCACCTGTCTCCCTCGATCAGTTTTCCCTTCTTTTCCTAATTTCCTAGATTCTTACTTATCAAAAGCATCTTACTGGAGATTTTATATGGTGAGATAGTTTGTTCCAAGGATCCCCTGTCTTCATCCTTGGGCCCTGGGATTACAGGCAAGCCGCCTTGCCTACCTACCTGGTTTTTCACTTGGGTTCCAAGAAGCCAAACTCCTATCTTTATGCTTGCCTGACAAGAACCTTACCAGCTGAGCCATCTCTCTGCGTATGACTGGGATGTCTGGGTTCCAAATTGGACTGAACTCTTTTTTGTTTGTTTGTTTTTTGTTTTTAGTTTTTCTGAGACAGGGTTTCTCTGTATAGCCCTGGCTGTCCTGGAACTCACTCTGTAGACCAGGCTGGCCTCGAACTCAGAAATCTACCTGCCTCTGCCTCCCAAGTGCTGGGATTAAAGGCGTGCGCCACCACCGCCCGACCCAAATGTGTAGCCCAGGCTGGCCTCGAACTCGTGATCCTCCTGCCTCTGCCTCCTTCAGCAAATCCTACCGGTATGCGCCACCACTACCGGCTGGACTGAACTCTTACTCTTCACTCCTGGAGGCAGTGATTCGCCTCTTCTTTCCCTGATCCCTTGTTTTATGGGATAGTGTGGTAGGATTCTCTGAGACTGGATGTTAGCATTCTGTCTAAACTCCACCCCCACAGTTACCTGGCAACAGCCAAGTAGGCCTGGCCCACTATAAAAGGGGCTGCTTGCCCCCTCCTCTCTCTCTTGCTTTCTTGCTCTCTTGCTTTCTTTTGATCCCTCTCTCCCCTCGCCCTTTCCCCATTCCTTCCCCCTCTCTCCACATGTTCATGGCCGGCCTCTACTTTTCTACTTTCTCCCTCTCTCTGCCTCTACTACCCTCTTAACTCCCCTCCCCATGCCCTGAGCAAACTCTATTCCATACTGTACTGTCTCAAGTGGCTGGTCCCTCAGGGGGAAGGGATTCCTCGGCATGGGCCCACTGAGACATCCCCTTCCCCCATACCTCACCACATACCTACAGAACATATTCTCTTTCTCTTTGTCTTTTTATAAACACATCACTGGGAACTCACAGACCCCTGCACAGGCAGCCATGGGAGCCATTGTCCTCTGAAGGAATCCATAATCTGCTCGTGGCATTTCCTTGCTTTTCTACCATCAAGGACATGGTAGTCTGGTGTGGCTCAGGACTTGTTGGGTACCAGCCATGGGACTCGAGGCTTTTTAAAAAAAGCTCTTTAATCAAAGGACATGAAGACATGGCTCAGAGGGGTTCCAGATGTGAACTCAAGTCCTGGGGATCAGAGCAAAGGCTGGTGGGACAGCTCTTCCAGATGATTTTTTTCATCTCCACACCTCTTTACTGCCCACAGACAACCTCCTGTTGGTGAGGCCACTGGAGAGGCAAGGGTTCAAATCCCAGCATGGCCACTTCTCAGTCACTGAGTTGGGGCAAGGGGATGTTGGAGTGCCCATCTGTGTGACCCTGTGCTCAGGCTCTTTCTGAGAATAGAAGCCCTTAGAAGAGTCAGGGAAACGAGAGACACAGGTCACAGACAAGATGTCTCCAGCGAAGCTGTCTCAGGTCCAAGGGTTCACTGCATTGTGTGCCCAATGAATTAAGGAAGAGAAGAAGGACAGCTGAGCTTCCCCCATCATGGGTTTGCTGAGATCGACTAGGACCTCTTCTGGATGCTTTATGTATGGAATGAAACTGCTTTGAGGGTGGGGACTGGCAGAGTGTGCACCATTCATTCGGAGGGATGTGGAGGAAATCACTGTGGGGGTGGGGCAGAGTGAATGGGGTGGCTCTGGGAAGCAGCCAATGATCAACACAAGAATTGGGGTAGGTTTGGGAAAAAGCCTACTCCTGCAGAGACACTGCTGCAGCCCTGGGGTGGGAGGGAGAGTGCCAAAGTCCACGTTGGCACATACCTGTGATCCTCATACTGCAGAAGCTGAGGCAGGAGGATGCTAAGTTCCAGCATGGCCACATAGCTATAACCTCATCCAAAACAAAACAAAGCCCAAGAGGCTGCTGTGTGGCTGGGGTGGGAGGTGTGGTGACTTGAATAAGGATGGTTCCCATAGCTTATGTATTCACATGCTTAGCCCCTTGAGCTGTTTAGTAAGGATTAGGAGGTATGGCCTTGTTGTGTCACTGGGAGTGGATTTGAGGTTTCAAAAGCCCACACCAGGCCCAGTCTCTCTCTGTGTCTAGATCTCTCTGTCTCTCTCTGTCTCTCTGTCTCTGTATGTCTCTGTATGTCTTATCTGTCTCTCTGTCTCTGTATGTCTCTGTCTCTGTCTGCCTGCTTGCCAGTGAATCAGATTGTAGCTCATGCTTACCTACCTGCAGGCATGCTGCCTGCCGCAATGATGATAGGTTAACCTCCTGAAACTGTAAGCAAGGCCCCAATTAAATGCTTCCTTTGATAAGAGTTGCCATGGTCATAGTGTCTCTTCACGCAACAGAACAGTTATTAAGACAGAAGGGGAAAAATAGAGGGAGAAAGAGGGGAAAACAAGAAGAGTATGTGGGGACGAAGCCATGCTGGGCAGCTCACACACGCTCCTAGGGGTTGTGCTATGGCCTTGAGAGGTCAGGGTGCTGCATAACATACTCTGACCCAGATTCCTGTCTGTGTTCTCACTACCCAACTTATGAATTACCCAGAAGCCCTCCATGGCCTACCCTCACCCTCCAGGGACACTAAGGAGGAAACTGAGGCACTGAAAAGGGACCTTGTGTGCTAAGGGTCACCCAGCAGTCGCAGTGGAGTGGATTTGGACCAAGGCAGGTAGGTTGGCACCTGGTCTTGAGCTCTGAAGTCTGAGCTCTGCCACCTGTGCCCAGGCAGTGTCGAGAGAGAGCACCCAGCCTGGCCAGACACTTGGCTCGGTGGGAGCAGAGCTTCTGGGCTCCTCTGTCCTCCCTTTGGCCTTAGGAAGGTTCAAGCAGAAGATCTAGGGCATAAAAACAACTCAAAGGCTGCTGGAGCACTCTGCACCTCAGTATATGGAATCCCGTGCCTCCTGCTTCCGGTCCTGTGAACTCCTCTTCATCTGTCACAGTCCTACCTGGCCAGCCGCCCTCCCCATGCTTTCTTGAACCTGCTGAGCTGACCGCTAGCCCTCATGTTCTCACTTCACTCTTTTCTTGCTCTCAGATCGCTGAGCTCTGAGTCTTTCTTTGGACGTCTGGATTTTCTGCTTGGCCAGGTTCAGGACTTGACAGAGACAGCACTGTCTCCATGCTGGCCTGGTGGTTTGACCTTTCCATAGGCAAGCAATGATCAAGCTTGCTGTCAGGCGCCTGTCCTCTCTCCCTCATGCCCTCTGCAGGGTTCCCATTCCTTCACTCCTTTTATTGATGTCTTAGTCCACTTCTTTCTTCCTTTTCTTTTTCTTCTCCCTTCTTTTTCACCCACTTTTTTTTTTTTTTGGACCGTGTCTCATGTAGTCCAGACTGGCTTCCAGTGTACCAGAGGGTGGCTGTGAACTTCTGACCCTCCCATCTCCATCTCCAACTGCTGGGATCACCAGGCTCTGTTTTTAATGCAGAGCAGGGGATGGAAGCAGAACTTCTCGCATGCTAGCCGGGCGCCTTACCAACTAAGCTACATCCACAGCCCCTACTTAACTCCTTCCTATGCATAGAGCAATAGGTTCCGGTAGCTGGAACAAGGTCCCATGGTAGGCTGGCTTTATGCATGCTAGCTATTTTTATTTATTATTATTGTTGGTGGGGGTGGGGTGCACTCAGGCAGGCATGCACATATGTGCATGCGCACGTACACACACACACACACACACACGCACATACACGATCTGCATGCATGTAGAAGTCAAAGGACAAAAAAAAAAAAAGAAGTCAAAGGACAAATTTCAGTTGTTTCTTTCTTTCTGCTGTGAGTTCCACAAGTCAAACTCAGGTTGTCAGGCTTAGATAGCAAGTGCTTTTACCAAAAACACTAAGTCATCTGGTTGCCTGCCTGCTCCAGTCCTTTTTAGGTTCCCACTAATATGGTAAAGGCTGCCCTTGAACTCACTACCCTCCTATCTCAGACTCCCCAGTGCTTGCTGATCTGTAGTGACCCCCAGAGCCCCCAGAATGCCCCAGGACCGGAGAGAACTCACCTACTGGCTGGGAAAACATGGTCCCATGCCCTGTACTTAACCCCATCCCCTGCCCCATGCCCTGCAACACCCTTCCCCTAACCCCTCCATGTCCCATCCCCTGAAACATCCCTTCCCCAGGCACCCTTAATGAGGAGATCCAGGAAGCCTGGTGCCCACAGTAGGCTTGAGTAGGGCCTGGCATCCCTGTAATTAAGGCAGCAGGAGGCTGGGAGCTGGGATCCTCTCATCTAAAGTGGGGGGAGGGATGAAGGAACAGGAGGAACCTCCTTGTGGCCAGGGTGACCACGTCAGCAGCCACTGGCTCTCAGGGAACCGCTAGGTAGCAGCTGGGATGGACTCAGTATAGATGCCTTTAGCTCAGCATCACCCTGGTCCAAGCCAGTGCAGGCCTGTACCATGGACTCATGGCAGAAAAGCTTGATCTGAGTCCTGTAGATGCATGTTCCCCCATTTTTCCCCTCTCAATCTCTCTACCCAACTCCACAGCCATTCCTCCAAAAAAGCAGGCCAAAGACAGCTCGGATCCTAGCATTCAGCTAGGCGGAGGGCCGATGGTATCTCTTCTACAGCAGGAAGCCCTGTGTGTTGGAGAGGTTTGGAAAGGGCTGCTCAAAGGAACAACCAGGCATCCTGTGGAAAGGAGGTCAGCCTCTGAACAGATGCTTCCTGTGACCCCTGGGGCAAGCCCACACTCTCGTTGTCACTTTGGTCCTCTGAGCTCTGTCTCTGTGCTCTTCTCAACATAACTTTCTCTAGTCATGTGATGATCTGCTCTCCACCAGCTAGTCCCCTGTTAGCAGAGGTCTCTGCTCCTGCGTCTGCATCAGCTTGGACATAGTTCACGCTGCCCTCCTCCCCTGTCAGCCCATCCAAACTCTGCTTGCATTTCTCCTCCTGGACTCAGATGAAGTTTTTCCTGCTAGGAGTCCATGGTACTGCCCTGCACTGGTTTAGACCAGAGTGATGCCAAGCTAATAAAAGCGTCTTTGTCTTCCCACTCTCTGGCACCAAGGCTGTGACCTCTCTGGAACCCAGACCTGCCCAGGTGGTCACTCACAAACTGTGGCCTGGACACATCTCTAAGCTGCATTGTACTTGTCTATGAAATGGGTTTCCAGCAGAAGTCTCCCTTGGGAGGCTCTCATGGGAAACTGGTGGGTAAGCACTCCAAAAGGTACCCCAGTGGGTGGAACTTAACAACTTGTCCCTGTGTGACCACAGCTGCTCTTGTTGAAGCTGTAGGCACGCTCAGCCCATCCCTGCCCCATCCTTCACACAATGGCCAGAGAAGCCTTTCTAAGGCAACTGGAATCATGTCACCAACCAGATGTCCAATTTGACCCTCTCTGAACTCCCTCTCCACCTCTTTCTCAGCTCTATTCATTCTAACAACTAGAACAAATCTGACAAATACTCAATGTTGTATATGCATGCCTTTCATCCTTCTCTACCCGGCTGACTGCTATGTGCCTTTTCCCTCAGGGAGCCCCCATGACCATCTCTCTCATTCCAGTGAGCCCCAGTTCTCTGTGCTCCTGGGATACTATCCTGCATGCTCCATTGCAATAACTAGCATGCCCGGGTGCCGATGCCCCTGCAGTGGGCCAGACATTTCACCTTGCTCTCTGCTGCAGACCCAGCACAGCACGGTGTCTGGCAAGGACTGGATTCTCAAAAAATATTTAGTGACTGAATGGATGGATGAGTCAATTTCTGCATCCCACACTGCAGGAAATGTCTGAGAACAGATTTGAGTGGGAGGTTCCTGCAAGGCCTGGGAGAAGCCCCTGGGCTTTGGGGTGCTAGGTGGTGAACAGCAGACACCCTTATCCCCTCCCACGAGGAGGTCAGCCTCCCCATCCATTCACACGGGCTCCTGAAGTCCCAGAACCGGCTTCCAGATGTTAAGCTCCATGTCAACCTTACCTTTTAGCTTTTCCATCTGCACAGCCGGACCAGATTCCTGCAGCCAGCATCGCGGGCAGCCAGGCCAGCCGTCCCCAGCGTCTTCCTATTTTAGACATCTCGCCGCCTCGGTCCCTTCTAATGTTTCCAGGCAGGCTGCAGGGGGAGGAAAAAAAGGTTACTGCTACTTTAAATGTACTGTATGAAGGCGAGGGCTGGAAAGGGGCCTGCTTGCAGGAATACCCAGTCATCTAGTTGGAGAAGCCGCCAGATGGAATACAAAAGGAGAAGCGCAGGCGCTCATGGAGACGGCCTCAGTTCATAAATCAGGTGGGGCCGTGGCCCAGGGGCCCACACACCATGGAGCCCGACTCCCTCCTGGACCCAGGCGACTCCTACGGTAGGTGAGCCGAGCCAGCTAAGTGGCTAAGTGGCAGAGTTTGAGATTTTAGCCCACTGCTCCAGCAGATTTTGCTTAGCTTTGGGAATCAGAGTTGAAATGGGTCAGGGGAGGCAGGCGTCTGGGTGCCACCTGGCCTCTGGGCTTAGGTATGGGTGCCCTGGGCCATGGGTCATGGGGCTTAAGGGTCCCCTTAGACGTGGCAGTGGCATGGTCCGGTAACCGGATAGAGTTTCTTGGCTTCTTGCACTTTTTGCTCTTGGCCAAGCAGGAAAGGAAGTTAAGTTTATAGCCCCCTGCTCCTTGGTCTCTCGGTCCCCTAGGTCTGCCTGCTGCTGTGGCAAATTCAATTAGTGAGGTCTGCAGAGAAGCAGAAACGAGTAGGCAACTGAATGTACCTTGTAATTAAAGGCCAGGGCTGAGCTGTAAGCTCACAGCTTTCCTCTCTGGTACACAAGGCCCCAGGCTGCTGCAGTTGGGAAGCGACCCTTCTCAGCTCCCCTGGGCCACTGGGAGGGAGCCCTGAGCAAACTGCTGGAGAAAAGTTGCTGTGGTCAGAGCCCAGGCAGAGTGTGACTGCTGTCTGGAAACCACAGAGTGGTTCTTCTAGGAGAGTTTCAGGAGGCTTGGGACCCCAGGGACCCAGGTATTCAAGCTTACTGGCTACTTGGCTGGCCAGGCTGCTGCTCATTTGGCTAGGATGCTGGCAAACAGTGGCTGTCTCCCAGCAACAGAGAGAAGCAGGAGGGCAGGAGTAGAGATGAGAGGAGGAGGGTGGGGGGCAGGATGAAGGGTTTACTGGGAAGACAGGGCCCTTAGGTAAGGTAAGGAGGTTTTCAATGGCTAACGACTTATGCAAGTCTTCTCGGGGTTGTGGCCCTTTGGAGACCACACACTCTACTAAAAAAAGATAGCTCTTCTCCCTCCAGACTCCCTTGTTCCAGCCAGGCCTGGCTGCCTGGCCCAGAGTCAAGGCCAAATTCCCTTCCTCCTACAGCAGCCCAGCTCTGTCCAGAGAGAGAAAGATTTTGCCATGCTTCAAGCTGCAGCCCCCAGGGGAGCTGGACCAGACCTTATTATGGACCCAGTATCTTCAGACAGTAAGGTGACAGGACACTGTGCCCTGTGTGATCTGTGAGACACTTCATACATGTAGCAATCAGTCCTTGGAGAGAAGGGGAGGAGGGAGGAATACAGCTTCTGTTCTGGAAGAGATTTTGGTCTGGAATGGGAGGCCACCCATGAATCCCAAGACCTGCTTTAGAGGGATGTATTCCTGGAGGGGAGCCCGGGGACACACAGTCTGGGCTGTAAGATAGCTTGGTGTTTCCGGAACTGTCCGTCTCAAGCGTGGCATGGCCTGGGCAGGACCCATAAAGGCTCCAGGAAGGCACAGATCCAATCCATCCTGGAGTATTCTGGGGATGCAGGGTGGTTGCAGGGATCAACATGGCTAGGCAGAGCTCTGGAGTCCCCTGAAACCGCTTCTAGAGATATCGCAGGAGACTACAGCCCGTCTCTCAGTCCCCTGTGTTTGCCAACAACAGCCTCGGGGCAGGGCGAGGCTGGAAACTGAGACTTATCTTAGTGGTGTGCAACCTGACCCCGTCTTAGCCTGTTGATCTCCTAGATTCTGCTATGGCGGTGTGTGTGTGTGTGTGTGTGTGTGTGTGTGTGTGTGTGTGTGTATGTTGGATCAAGGAAAGAGGCACTGGGATAGAGGAGACTCCAGGCCAGGCCAGGAAGGGCAGAGGAGGAGCCCTTGCATTCCTATTCTCTCTGGGGTTGTTCTCAGTAGAGCTGAGCAGGGACTGGCCTCCCACCAAGCCACCCTCAGAGATCTCCAGCTGAAACCGGTTCTGGGCCAGGACAAGAAGGAAACCCCTCTCCGGGTCTTGTTCTCCATCTCTTGGCTCCTTTGTCTGCATCACTCTCAGGTCTTGAGCCAAGACTCTGGGGGCCAAGAAGCCCAACTTTGCCGCTGCCTTTACAGAGTTTCCAGATTAGTACAAAGCTCAATTAGGCCCCCAAGGAAGAAGCTCAGGCACCATGGAACCCCTTGTCCTGTGTCAAGGAGGGCTTTCTGAAAGAGGCAACTCTGACATTGTGAGTCCCTGTGAGCGTGGATGGCCATGACACAATGCTGTAGGCTGGGCAGAAATGACAGTGGAAAGCACGTCCTCGCCGACCCAGAAGCTGGAAGACTAAGAGTGTTTCCAGGTGACCTGGTTTCTGCTGAGGGCCCTGCTTCTAGTCTGTGGACGTTTCCCTTCCATTGAGTCCACGAGCTCTCACTTGAGTCTGTGCATGGAGAGAAAAGACACGTGCTCTGGTTTCCTTCCTGTAGCGATATTGATGCTATCGGATCAGGGAGCCACCTCATTTATACTTGATTTCTTCCTGGGAGGATCCATCAGCATGCATAGCCATGGGAGTATGGGCAGGTCCCTCAGATCCTCCATGACTCCCTCCTTGAAACATTCCTTTCCCCTGGCTTCTGGGACAGCCACATCCATGCCTTCCTCCCGTTTCTTGTCCCTTTCCCCCCTAATACTCATATGGCTTGCCTTTCAGGTCTGAGCCACAGGACTATACTTCTGTCCCTTCCCCTTACACCAGCCATGTTAGCCTGGCCTACCTCAGGGCCTTTGCACAGGCAGTTCCTTTTGTCTGGGGCATTCCCCCGACCCCATCTCTTCAGTGATTTAACTCCTATTTCTTGTCCTGACTCCCAGAAAGTTGTCTTTTCTGAGAAGCCTTCATTCTCTAGACCTTGTTTCTAGAGTTCATTGAATCAGACCTCACTGTCTTGCTGTCTCTTGTCCAGTCTGTTTTGCTTTGTGGATTTCATTGGTTTGGGATTAACTGCACAGCCCCCTCTAATCTCTAAGCTCTTGACATCCCCAGAGCACCTCTCTCTGCTTGGCATTAGTGGGTGTCCAAATATGCTGTTGCGTGAGCAAGGAGCTGGACGGGTGCAGTTTACCTGAGGAAAGAGGCAAAGAAAAGCACGCCAGGCAGACAGAGGGTGGCGTAAAGGCCTGGGGTGGAGGCACTCTGGTCCTCTACTTGCAGTAATATTCTTGGCAAGCTCCTTGAAGGATCCTGAGACCCTTCAAGGATGGGGACAAAGCTGGACATATCCAAGCTGGGTGGAACTCTAGGCTCTCCTCCTTTCTTGAAGTTTTGTATGACTCCCTCCCATCTGGTAGCAGAACAGCTGAACGTGGCTTCCATTCACGTTCAGGGGCTTGGCTGCTGGGCAGGGGGATCATAGCCATCAGCACTGATGTGCGAAGAGGAAGCAGCAGAGATTGAGAAGTCAATCTTAGCAGGGTGTGGGAGCACATAACTTTAAGTCCCAGCACTCAGGAGATAGAGGCAGGTGGATCTCCATGAATTTGAGGCTAGCTTAGTCTACATACTGAGTTTCGGGACAACTAGTCTCAAGTAAATACATAAATAGACGGATTGATTGATCAATAAAAACAAAAATGTGAGAGTCTCCTAGGTCTAGGTCAAGGCCAAGAAGGGCTGGGGGAAGGGCAGACCAAAGAGCTACTAGAGGCAGGAAGACCATGGAAGAAGAGAGCGTAGAAGCTGTTCATGGCCTGCTATCAGTCAGAATGTTGCTTTCATGGGCCTCAGTTTTTCTATCTGTAAATGGGAACAAGTATCAGCCAAAGTCTATCCTTCAAAAAGGCAAGTCTTTCTGGTAGTCCTTGTGAGTGTCAAAGACAGGGACAAAAGAGGGGTTGTGGGCAGCAATGAGGGAAGCCCTTCCCCCTGCCACCTCTCTCTCCAGGATGCTCACAGTTCTGTCATCTCTCTCACCATACCCTGCTCTGGGCTCTCAGTGTCCCTCAAGTCACTGGTCACTACCCTGACTCCCATCTGAGATCATAGGATGTTGAGGGCAGGGCTTGTCTTGTTTCCATTGTTTCCTGGTAATTTCGTATTAGCAGCACCTCCTGAGACATGCATTCATGTCATTGGAAAAATGAATGGATGGATGGATGGATGGATGGATGGAGGGAGGGAGGGATGGATAAATGGATGGAGGGATGGATGAACGAATGAACGGCAGCAGCTGGACCTCTCATTGGCCCATTGTACCCAGACCTCCTCCCCTTCTCTGGGCTTCTGTGTGGATAACTGTCACTTATAAAAGTCAGTCTCCACAGTAGAATGTTCCAGTTCCAACCATCTAGATTCAAATCAGCATTCTGGGTTGCCAAGCAGCCCAGAGTCAGTCCCTGCTGCTGGTTCAGCCTTTGTTTCTTGAGCAGACAAATTGGCAGGTCTAACCCTGCTCTGCATGTTGCTGCCCAGTTGCCCATGAACTCCCAACACAGCTGGATGCAGCTGGACCTCTGTGGGGGCTCTATAGTTCACCTATGGCTCACACAGGTGAATAGGACATGCTGAATGTTCTGGGAGGTGTTGGCTGCTTTGTGACTCCTGGGGGTGGGACACAGGCTTACATCCAAGTTCCTTTGGTCACCAGCAATTGCTTTTGCCTAAGGCATTGGGAGCTCTGTGGCAAGGAGGCAGCTATGCCTCTGCTGTGTTCGGAGGATTACAGATGAAGCAGCCACAGCACATTCCTCCAGTACTGGAGATCAAACCCAAAGCCTCAAAGGTGTCAGACAAGCACTTTACCACTGGTCTGTACCCTTTTCCCCCACCCCTTTTTCCTTTTGAGACAGGGTCTTACATTGTCCTGGCTGGCTTGGAACTAACTAGCTATGTAGACCAGGCTTTTGAACTCCTGGAGATCGGCCTGCCTCTGCCTTCCAAGTGCTGGGATTCTAGACGTGCCTCACCACCCCATAGATTCTTTTTGTTATTTATTTTGAAGCAGGGTCTCCATAACTTACTTGCCCAGGTTTGCACTGAACTCATTTAGTAACTCAGGCAGGACTCAAACTTAACAATCCTCCTGCCTCAGCTTCCTGGGCAACTAGAACGCCAGGCCTGTGCCACCAGGTTCAGCTAACAGCACTATTTTTGGAGTACTTGCTCTGGGTCAGGTGTCAGGAACAGTCTCTGCTGTACACAGTCTACTTGAATCCTTGCAACCAACCTGCAGGCTGCTGTTAGCCTATTTTCTAGAAGGGGAAACTGAGGCTCAAGGGAGTTGAGTGCACACGCGAAGAGCAGTGACCAAACTCAGGTGCTGAGTGCACAATGTGGGACTTTTCTCTGGCTGTACTGTCTGAGAGCCATTGCTGGGCTCAAGCTGCCAACCATGGGCTCTTCCATTTGCTATGGAAAATCTCCCCTTCTGAGGACTGTTTGCTGAGCCAGTTCAGGACTGAGCGTGACTGTGTGACATGATGAGAACCCGTGTCAGCTCAACAGGGGACAGCAAAAGGCAGGCACAGCTGTGACAGGATTGGACTGGTCTAAAGACAGAGCTATTTTGGGCTCAAAGCTGTCAGAAGTCTGAGGTCATGATGCCCTGGTCCCTTCTTCTGAGTCAGAGAGATTGTAGATGCTGTTCAGGCTAGCCAGGAGCGAGGCTAATGTTAAGATCACAGATGTGCCCAGCTCCCCCTGTCCTCCCACATTCATCACCTTGTTTTCCCTCTACCAGCCCTCATGCTGGAGATGAGAGGGCTTCTCAGAGAGGCTAAGCAACTTGCCCAAAAACACAAAGCTGGTACAGTCAAACCGAGAGCCATATATCTTTGTCTCTGAAACTGGACCCATGCGCCCCTTCCCAAGGTTGAATCTGGCACTTCAGGCCTAAGCGGCTCTAATGCAGCCTGCTCCGCCCCTCAGGTCTCTCCTGATTCTGATACCCAACAGGCCCTGGGCTAAGACCTGGAAATCTTCAAGCCTCAGTTTCCTTATCTGTGGTGAAGCAACAATATTAGCCTGGTGTACCTGAATCAGGGAAGGGAATGCACAATCAGCTCCTCCGTGTGTGTGTGTGTGTGTGTGTGTGTGTGTGTGTGTGTGTGTGTGTATCTGTTTTTCTCTGTGTATGTGTCTGTGTTCTCTGTGTGTGTGTGTTGTTGTGTGTGAGTGTATTTGTTTGTGTGTGTGTGTGTGTAGTGTGTGTGTGTGTGTGTGTGTGTGTGTGTGCATGTGAAGGTCAAGGGATGACTTTGTGGGTCAGTTTTCTCCTCTGTCTTTACATGGGTTCCAGGAATCAAACTCAAGTTGTCAGACTTGAACTGTAAGTATCTTTATCCCCTGAGCCATCTCTGGCCCCAGATCTGTCCATCTCTAGGCTCAATCTGAGAATAGGCTTATAGGGGTTACATGTTCCTGGGGAGGTCCCTTTGACACAGCTAAGCACCAGGCTGTGTGCTGAATACTCAAGGACAGAACTCTTGACTTTCCATTGAGCAGTGGGGAGCCCCTGTCTGTGCTCAGAGAGATCATTGGACTCTAAAGGGTCCCAGGATACACAGCTACAGATGGGACTTGTAACTCAAACCTAGGACTCCTAGACACTGTGACAGTTAGTTTTATCAACTTATAGAATTTCTGGAGAGAAGAGTCTCAGTGAGGGATTATCCAGACTTAGTTGGTCTGTGAGGAGACTGTCTTGATTATGTAACTGATGAGGGATAACCCAGCCTCAAAGTGAGTGGCACCATCCCCTGGGTTCAGGTCCTGAACTGTATCAAAGAGGGTAAAGTGTGTCCTGCCCTTGACTGTAGATGGGGCTAACTGCATCACGTTCCTGCTCTGTGGCCTCCAGAGATGATAGACTCTAACTTGGAGTTGTGTTGTCAGACATGTTATCATACAACGGAAACAGGATGAATACAGGTGCCTGCTCTTCTTCCCCTCTCTCACCTGCCATCAACCCTGGGTCTCCTGGCCTCGGATCCACTTTGCCCTCTCCATTGCCCATGAAGCCTCAGGCCAGCTTTTCTGTGGCCTCTGGCCTTCCCAGCAGGGCAGGCAGACAATGATGCCACCTGTCATACCCACCCATCCTACCCACCCACCTGTCCTACCCATCTGTTCTACCCACCTGTC
>NW_021620848.1:6181111-6275929 GCF_004785775.1 Grammomys surdaster | reverse complement strand
CCACCTGTCCTACCCATCTGTTCTACCCACCTGTCTTACCCACCTGTCCTGCGCACCTGTCCTACCCACCTGTCCTACCCACCTGTCCTGCTCACCTGTCCTACCCACCTGTCCTGCTCACATGTCCTACCCACCTGTCCTACCCCTCACACCTGCTATTCTCTGTGGTGCCATCAGGAAGAAAGATCAGTAGGAAAAGAAGCCGACAGCAGGGCCTCACATTGTTGGTACACTCAGGCCTATGGAGCCAGCTGGGTAGGGAGGCTGTGGATTCAGGGAAGGAGTGGGCTGTGTTGTGCTGAGCTGGCCAGGGCCAGGCCAGGATAATAAAAGCCCTTGTAGAGGACAGTAACTGGTGTCCCCTAGAGAAAGGCATTTTAGGTAGGAGACCAAAGGAAGGAGGGAGTGTTCATACTCATGTGTGCTTAGGGCGAAGAATGTCACATTCGTGGAATGTGTAGTTTTGGAAGAGCCCCCTCTTCCCTTTCCACCTCTTACATCTGCTGTTGTTGTCTGTGAGCTCCTCAACAATGGGTAGGGTAGGTGAGGGTAGGGTAGGTGGAGAGTGGGAATGGTGACACTCAGAGGGGCCCTCTTCTTGTGAATACTAACTTGTTTCTTCTTACGTTGTCCATTCCCAGTGGCTACCTCTTTATGGAGCTTAGTACAGATGACACATCTTGTTAACCAATCTGGAACCTGGCTCAGTTCTCCTAAGCCTCCCTGCCCCGATGATCCTCCTGCTCCTCCTGCCTCTCCTGCCCCCAATGCTCCTCCTGCCTCTCCTGCCCCTCCTATCCCTGATGCTCCTGGCATATGCCCCATTCTCATTTTGTAGGGGACAAAATGCAGACACTTATCCATCCACATTTTAGCAAGGGACCGGGCCTGATTCCTACCCAGGCACTTCCCAGCAGGCCTCCTTTCTGACTGGCCTCCCTAGGCAATGAGTTCAGCCTTTCCCCACTGTTTGGCCTCATTGCTTCTGCTTCCTGGATTAAGCTGTGGGCCAGCCTACTCCAGACCTTCTGAAGCCACAGTTGTGCTCTAAGACTGCTCTTGAGAAGTCACTCTTGGAAACCCAATGAGTCTGGAGTAGGTGGTACTCCAGCCTTTGGAGTGCGGAAACCCAAGGGAAAGATCTGCTAAGATCTTTCTCACAGGCACACTGCATGGTGGGAAGATGAAACCCAGAGAAGGACAAAATGGGTCCACTGAAGCCTCTGCCTGCTTTATAAAGTCTGCCTGCTTTATAAAGGTTCAGAGAGCTACCCCACCTCTCCCTCTTTAGCCCCACCTCACTTTAGCTTGGACACCTAGACAGCTTGCCCACACCCTTCTTGGGCTCCTTCATGTCCTCGGTTCCATGTACAGCTAGTCTGCCATAGTGGTAGTATAAAATCTAAAGTCACTGACAGGGCTTAAGGTGGGCCATAGACTGACCCTTAGATGACACTTGGCTCTGGCCTCTGTGCACACATTCTCCCTTGCTGGTATCATGATAATTACTCCATGTGTCCTCTTCTGCTCTGCGTGGTTTCCATCTCAGCTGTCCCCACTCCCCTGACTCTGGTCTGTCCCACCCATGTGTGGACACCACTCAGGTCACCTCCTCCGGGAAGGCTTCTGACAATGCTACTCGGGTTCCCTGGGCTTCCTGCTATTCCCCTAATGCTGGTGAGTCTAGGTGCCACTCTGTCAGGTGCTGCTTCTGGGCTGCGAGCCACCTAGCTAGCCAGACTAAGAGCTTGGAGGCTGAGATGGTGGAGTAAGAAAGAGCCAGAAGGGCCTGAACCTCTAGCCTTGTGGCAGGGGATGTGGAGTCAATGCTAAGAAGCAGGACACAGATGACAAAGTAGATTCTGAGTGGAAGTGGGGGTGATGTCTGTGTCTGCAGGGCCCTGGGGTGGCTTTTTATGGGGGAGTTTGTGGTAATTCTTCCAGATGAGACCCCTATTTGAGCATGGAGGGCTGGGGTTCTCATGTGTGCATTCATAGATCACACTCCTCCCCTAGGGAGCCAGCCCAACCAGCTATGGTCATAGCTTTCCTCTCTTTCTGGGATATCCTTTGGGCTATGTTTGAAAATGTTCTGAGGCAGATATATTGCTTCATCTTTTGAAGAGGCTACCTTTTCCAGTAGAGGGACAATTTTACAGAGAAGAAGCCAATGACTAGGAGGCTTGCCTTGCCCTCTCTTGGGCAGCAGGGTGGCCTGGGTCACACTGACCCAGGAGAGCAGGGCAGAGGGGGTGGAGGGATGCAAATGTTCATCCAATCTGATGGCTGTGCAGGGCAGCTGGATCACCACAGCCAGACTTCCTGCCTGTGACCTACATTCTCCTAGCGCCTCCACGCACAGACAGATGGGAGTATGTGAGGAGCAGGGCCTGTGGGAGAGGGACAGTGTCCCAGCAAAGAGCTGTGGCTGTGGAAACCCTCCCGTGAGCATGTGAAGGAGTGGAAGGGTCTTTCTGTGTACCTTAGTCCCTGTAGGCTAATTCTGTGTCCAGAATGGTCAGACCAAGGCACCGTGGCTGCTGAAAAGGCTGAGACACTTGTCTCCAGAGCACCTCAGCTCTGTCCAGGACTCCCCACTGTTGCCCTTTGCTATGATGGGATACTGGGCATGGAGCAGTAGGCATAGCCATTACAGCTGGCATAGGAAGTAGAGGATGGGGGAGGGGCAGCTTCAGAGGGAAGTCTTTGGGTCTGGCCTGGAAGTGCAGGTGGTTGAGCTCAGGGCCACACACATCTGCTCTGTGGGTGCACTCACTCTGAGAATGAGGCAGAAGGGTTCTGTCCCTCCTAGTGAGGTTTATCCTTGAGGGAGGGGCTGTGTAAGCTTCATGGCAGGTGCTGCCGTGTGACCTGCTGAGAGACCCCACACACACCCATAATGCTTCCTTCTGTCAGCTCTATGCCTCAAGGGCAGTGGGGAACTGTCTAACTTTGTGGGCTTTTCTTTCAGAATGCCCTCTGACACACAGAATGAATGGGCACCTTACTGTTCCCTGTTGCTGCCTAGCTGTCACTCTCTTGATCTGTCTCTGTTGCTATCTCTGCGTCTCTTGGTGTGTGCATCTCCTTCCTTCTTCTTTATATCTCTGTCTTTGTCTCCCTCAACACTACACAGGACTATTTCCTTGTTGAAGGCCTACTATGTGAAGCAACAGTAGCACAGTGGGACATAGGTCTATTCTCATCACCGTTCCCGGTGGTGCCCAGTTCTTCCTTTGGGGCTCTGTGCCCGTTGCCTGGAAAACCCATGTCAGCCTCCCCCTGAAGTCCCCCATCCCACCCCTTCCTGCTGCCTCCCTTGTATGGTCCAGGGCAGTCACCCTGCTCTGTTCTCTGCTTTCCCACGGGGACCTCAACAACACTTCTTCCTCCCCTCAAATGGCACTGACCAATGCCAATCCTGAGCCTGGACTGTAGATCCCAAGGCCCCTACCATCTTCTGGGCCCATTGGGCTGAGAGTCCCTGGAGCCCCAGGGAGTGTGCATCAGCTCTCTGCCACTGCCCAAGCCTGGGGTCCTGGGAAGGTGAGGTGACCTTCCTGAGTCTGATTTTCCTACTTGTGAGATGGGACGCTGGCCCCAGTCAGGTCTTCTGTGGCAGGGGGTGACTAGAGTGAAAGTGTTGCTTCTGGTGAGAATCCCAGAGCTGTGCAACATAGAGGGACCACAGCTGTCTGGGCTGTCTCTGTTGATACTTGTGGCTCTCAGTGCCATGGGATCCTCTGTCTCCCTTTCCTCCTGTCTTTTCTTCAGACTCCTCCTCCTGCAGCCAAGCCACCTGGAAATCCAACTTACCCAGCTTGGAGGATGACTTCCCTGAGCCCTTCTTCACACCTGTCCCTTCACCCTCTCCCCTCCCTGTGTCTCTGCCAATCTCCATTGGGATCCTTCTCCCCCAGGTCCTGCCCTAGACCGGAGGTCTTTCTACTGTGGGATCTTACACTCCTCAGCCTCATCCCCTTCATGCGTTCTGCTCAGGGATCAAGGCCACCCTGTCATGCTCTGTGGCCTTTGTCACACACCTTGGAACCTCAACTCTATGGTGGAACACTTTCCCCTGAATATGTATTGAGTAAATAATGGATGGCTGAAAGACTTAATGCAATGAAAAGGACTTTTCGTGCTCTAAAGGGCCACATGTAGGCCTCTTCTGATAAGCCAGCAATGGGGTGGTACTAAGCAGCCTTTAGAGCCTCCATGGATAGAATTTAGCTTCATCCAACAGAAGTGAGGCCCACCTTGGTGGCTAGAAGAAACCTGGGCCCGTCAGCAGGAGAGGCCGGAGGGAGCCCTGTGGGGAGGAGCTTCAGCCTGGAGCTGAATTTTAACCTTTGACTGGTGTTCATGGTAACTGTCGGGGTAAGGTGATGCTGACCTATGAATTACAGACTACTTTGTAGAGTCCAGCTGGACAAAGATGTCCCCAGTCATGGACAAATTAAGTACCCCGTCATTAGGTGGTTGGTAGTGGTTATCAGTATCCCAAGACTCAGGCAGCTACAGGGCAGAGAGAGGGGCTCATGAATTACAGGATAAGTAGGTGTAGAGAGGGAAGGGAAAGAGGGAGGGAGAGGGAGAGAGAGAGAGAGAGAGAGAGAGAGAGAGAGAGAGAGAGAGAGAGAGAGAGAGAGAGGTTGCTAGAGCACCACAATCTACAGACGGGAAGTTTGAGTAGGGAAGGGGGACAGAGTACCAAGCTGTAGCCAGCAACAGTCTAATGGAGCTGCCTCATCCTTCAGTTGACCCTGGGCTCATTAAGATCAAGCTAGGGCGGAGGGCCAAGCAAGCTGCCTGGAGAACAAAAGAGCTTGTATTTGGAGAGAGGACCATTAGCCAGGACCAGGGGAGGGTTGCAGGGCTGAGGAATGGCTGTGAGGAGCGGAAGCAAGATAAGGAGCTGGGGAGTGGGGTGGACAGGCAGTGTCTCAGACTTCAAACCACAGCTCTACCCAGTGGAGACTGGGTGTTGATGTCCTTCCCCAAGGTGAGAGATGAGAGGTCACAGGCCACATTCCAGGCTGGGGACCAGTCAGTATGGGATGGACAACAGGCAGCCTGAAGCCCCTGTGTCCATTGCTGTGTCTCAGAGAGACCAGGCTGTCTGGTCTGAGTGTGTGAGGGAGTCTTGGAGGAAAGATGGAGTCATGAAGCTCACAGGCCCCCTAGTCTGCATAAACGGTCAGATGAGCTGCCAAATGTAGGCTTTGCCCATCACCCCACACAAGACCGTCACTGGATCCCCATAGCCCACAAGATTCATCTCCAGTCTTGAACAGACCTTGAACAAGCACCTAAAGATCCTTGACAAGTCTGGGTATCTGCCTTCCTCTACCTGCAAGGGTCACCAAGTCCAAGCCAGGATTTGGTCAGGCTGAGTGGGACAGCTCCTTAAATGGCTCCTCCAATATTTCCTGTCTGTCAATTCGAGGCCTGAAATAACCTGCTTCCAGGCTGGGTTGGTGGTGTGTGCCTTTAACCACAGCCCTTAGGAGGCAGAGGCAGGTGGAGCCCTGAGTTTGAGGTCAGCCTGGTCTACAAAGTGAGTTCCAGGACAGCCAGGGCTATACAGAGAAACCTTGTCTCAAAACACACACACACACACACACACACACACACACACACACACACACACACAGAGAGAGAGAGAGAGAGAGAGAGAGAGAGAGAGAGAGAGAGAGAGACCTGGGTGTGGCCTCAGTCCCCAGGGAGAATGGTGACAAGCCAGTCCACCTCCTCCTGACCCTTCCTGTGGAACCAGGCCACCCTCTGCTGGAAGCATAATTGTGGACAAATAAGCATCTCAAAGTAGGTTTTGTTAACACACAGGATGACAACAGGAGACACTGGCTTCTGAATGAGAAGTGGGTGCTAGGGAGGAGGCTCTGCCCAGAAGCTGGAAGCAAAGAACAGAGCTGGGCAGTTGATCATGCCTCATTGAGAACCTTGTACCCAGCCTCTGCCTGAGCAGTCCACATGTTTCACAAGTCTCTAACTATGGCCAAGGCTGCCCTGGGTTTAGAATTAGAATCTTGGTTCCATTCCTGACTTTTCCATTTCCTCACTCCATCTACTTTGGCCAAACCAATCTCTTCTGCAAAAACAAACAAACAAACAAAAAAAAGATAGCAACTTCTGAGTGATTACTAGGGGTTAAAGTGACTGAACACTTCAAGATTCTTCTTCTTCTTCCTCCTGTTCTCTCCTTTTTCCTCCTTTCTTCTTCTTCCTCTTCTTCACTCTCCTCTTTCCCCTCCTCTTCCTCCTCTTCCTCCTCCTTTTATTTTATAACGAGACAAGGTCTCTCTATGAAGCCCTGACTGGCCTGAAACAGTGTAAATCAGGCTGGTCTTGAACTCACAAACATCTGTCTTCCTCTGCCATGGATTGCTGGGGATTACTGGCAGGTGCCACCATGCCTAGGCTCAGGATTATTACTGAGTATGAATTGGGTTGAGATCCCTGCTATTCCCAGCCTCAGTGTCCCCATTTGTGCACACCGGCAGCCACTTCCTCCACAGAGGGCGATGTGTGGTAAATGTTAAAATGGCTAAAATTGGCTCCCACCTATGACTGTCATTAGCTTTACCCAAATAACAGCAGTCTGGGCTGCCTGGAAAAACGAGGTAATAGGTGCAAGGGAAATTAGGGCTCTCCCAGAAAATATCTGATGGATCAAATTCCACCCAGAGCCTCCACTTATCTGGGTGTCCACCCTCACTTCTGGTGGCCCCGCTGCCCTCAGCACTGTTTTTCAGTGCATGGAGGTAGGATCCATTTCGACCCTAGATGTCTTTGGGTGATACAGAAGGAACTTCAGGTGGCTTGAATCAAATCTTTTCCAGAAAGTGAGACAAACCTGGAAGTTAGAATCGCTCTGAGGCTGATAATTCTGGGAGGGCACCTCTAGGCATTAAAACTAAATTAGATCACAGTACCTCTGCTATTACTAAATAATTCCCCATGATTACACAAGGCAGCCATGAATCCTGATGGCGATGAACTTCAGGTGACTTACTCCAAATAACTGCAAAACCTGCAGGCTCATCTGATCGCTTCTCTATAGTGTTGCAGGCAGGTAATTATGCTAATGGGCCTTAAGAAAAAAATCACCTTTCTAGTCTGGGATTGGGAGAGCCTGAAACAGAAATGTGAGCAGTGCGTACTTTATGCAGCAGAAGCTGGGTGCCATGTCTGATTTCAAAAGGGCACTTTGTCAAGAGAGAAAGAAACCCCATTATGCAGTTGGAATTAAAGTGGCTTACCCTCTCCTCTTCCGATCTCTAAACATACTGTTGGGACTTATCATTCTAAGAAGCAGGCACACAACAGAGGCTTTTAGCTAATTCAAGCTCACAGGCGTAAGTTCGAGTCTCCAGGCAGGGCTCTGGCCACCGGCTGGGACACTGTTATACTCAAGAATGATTCCGATGCATCAGGAAAACAGAGAAGCAATGCTGTCCTAGTCAGGCTTATTACCGCTGCGATGAAACACCACGACCAAAGCAACTTGGGAGAAAGAGGTTTATTTGGATTATACTTCCACATCACTGTTCATCATTGAAGGAAGCAGGACAGGAACTCCAACACGACAGGACAGGATTTGGAGGCAGGAGCTGTTACAGAGGCCACGGGTGTGTGTGTGTGTGTGTGTGTGTGTGTGTGTGTGTGTGTATCCGCACTGCTTACTGGCTTGGTCCCCATGGCTCGTTTAGCCTGTTTTCTTATAGAACCCAGGACCACCAGCACATGGGTGGCACCACCCACAATGGGCAGTGCCCTTACATATCAATAACTAAATAAGAAAGTGGCACGCAAGCCTGTTTACAGATGATCTTATGAAGGCACTTCCTTTTTCCATTTTTAAAGATTTATTTTTATTTTATGTGCATTGGTGTTTTGCCTGCATATGTCTGTTTGAGGGTGTCAGATCCTCTGTAACTGGAATTAAGACAGTTGTGAGCTGCCATGTGGGTGCTGGGAACTGAATCCAGGTACTCTGGAAGAGCAGCCAGTGTCTTAACCACTGAGCAATCTCTCCAGCACCAACATACCTATCATCCCTCCTTCCTTCCTTCCCTCCCTCCCTCTCTCCCTCCTTTCTTTTCTTTCTTTCTATGTATTCGAGTACACTGTAGACACACCAGAAGAGGGCATTAGATCCCACTACAGATGGTTGTGAGCCACCATATGGTTGCTGGGAATTGAACTCAGGATCTCTGGAATATTTGCCAGTGCTCTTAACTGCTGAGCCATCTCTCCAGCCTGAAGGTGGTTTTCTTAATGAGGCTCTCTCTCCTCATGACTTTGGCTTCTGTGAAGTTGACATAAAACTACACAGCACATGTATCATGCACATTTTATGTTATTATTTACTATTAGTTTGTTTATTTCTGAGGCAAGCCCCCAGGTATCCAGGCTGGCCTCAAATTAGTAAGATCTGATTTTTCTGCCTCCATTTCCCTAGGGCTGGGATTACTGACATGCACCACCAAGTCATGTTTCCATGATGCTGGGGATGAGCCTAGAGTTTCACATGTGCCAGGCAACCACCCCATCAACCGAGTCCCAGGGGAGAAATAAACAGTTGAGAATGTCTTAGCACAAGTGTATAAAAATATTGCAGAAGACATACACTAAAAAGCAATGACTACCCATATAAATGCTTTAAATCAGGCATTTTGTATTTCATCTGGCCATCCTACCCACAGCCCCTCACATCACCGATAGCCACGACCTACCCCAGTCTGACCTCCTCCTATGGGCACACAGCCAGGCAAATTCCTATAGTGAGAAGCCCCACACTCCTCACCCCTGCTGTGCAGATGTTTATCATGCACTATGGTAATTGTTTTTTGGTGGTGTTATTTTATTATCTGCCCTTTTCCTAAGGAGCCAACCTCAGCCATGGACCCCCCTGCTTCCTGGCCACATCTCATTCTTAAGTTACCTCCAGGTTCTGCGTCTGTCTCAGATTAATCTGCAGTCTCTCTGGGGCCCTGCCTCCTCCCCTCTGCCATTTGCATTTTCTTTCTTTTTATTTTGTTTTACTTACTTCTGTTTAATTTTCTGTCTCTCTTATGTGTATGAGAGTTTTGTCTGCATGTTTGTCTGTGCACCATGTGCATGCCTGGTAACTCTGGAGGCCAGAAAGGATGTCAGATTCTCTGGAATTGGAGTTTCAGATAGTGGTGAGCCACCATGTGAGTGCTGGGAATGGAACTTGGGTCCTCTGTAAGAGACTCAGTGCTCCTATCCAGTGAGCTGTCTCTCTAGCCCGACTTTATCTCTTGAGACAGGATCTCTTAATGAACCTGGAGCTCACAAGCTGGCAATACTGTCAGTGAGCTGGGTTCCAGGGATCTAGTAGTCTCTACCTCCCCAGCAACAGGATTGCAGGTGCCAGCTGTATCTGGCTTTTTGTGTGGGTGCTGGGAATTCAAATTCAGGTCTTCGTGCTTACATAGAAAGTACTTTACCACTGGATCATTTCCCCAGCCTCAGAAGGAAGTTCTTTGTTCTAGAAGAGAGCTTGAAACATACCCTTCCACAAATTTTTCCCTTCAGTAGCCATCCATGTTGGATCTTTCATTTCTGGCTGAACCCCCCTGGGCTATCTGTTTGTCTTCACTTACTGTTCCTTTCCTGGATAATAGGCAGGACTCATGTGTGGGCCACAGGGAGGTTCCCTACTGGCTCTGCTGACACCATAGCCTGCCTCTTTTCCAAAACCTGGGAGCAGCTTGCTGGTCTTTTCACCTTTGTCTCCAGCCCTCAGCTCAGAGCCTGCCCAGAGAGGGTCCCATATCATTGGCTCAGAGAATACATAAACAGCAAGGAGAAGTTGCAGGGGCAGAATCAAAGCCCTGAAGCCTGACTAGACTCCCACAGGACTGCTCCTCTCCAAGCCAGAACCAACATCACTCAGTCCCTCCTCCATGACCAGTGGCTCACACCAGTGTTTAATTCCTAGACCCCCACCAAGGTATACATATATTCCTACTTTATCCTTTTTCCTCCCCACTTCCCTGTCCCTCCCCACCATGCCTGTCATCCTTGCTGTAGGAGTCCTGTGAGCCTGAGCCTGGGTGAGTATCTGAGGATGCTTTGGATCCTGCGCTTTTGCTTGTCTATTTTTTTGAGACAAGGTCTCATGTATCCCCCAGCTATCCTGGAACTCCCTATGCAACTCAGGATAGCCTTGATATGACTTTCCTGCCTCCACTTCCCACTTTATATGATGTTGGATATGGAACAAGGCTTTGTACATGCTAGGCAAACATTCTCCACCAAACCATGTCTCCGCCATGCTTTGAATCCCATTTCTACTAGCAAGCGTCTGACTCCCCCCACATCCTCCAAAAGCCTAAGTCATAAGCTATTCTATTAAGCTATAGTACACAGTATGCAGAAAGAGGGTGATGTGGCAGTGGTTACGAAGACTTAGATTTAGAACCAGACAGGCTTAGAATGCTGGCTCAGCCATTTTCATGCTGTGTGCTCCCATGCAACTCCCTCACAGTCTCTTAGCTTCCATTTCCTTATATGTCAAATAGAAATGCATAGTATGGGCTGGAGAGATGGCTCAGAGGTTAAGAGAACTGTCTGCTCTTCCAGAGGTCATGAGTTCAATTCCCAGCAACCCCATCCCATAACTATCTATCATGAGATCTGGTGCTCTTTTCTGGCATGTAGGCAGAACGCTGTATACATGATACATAAATAAATAAATAAATAAACAAACAAATAAATAAATAAATGAAATGCATAGTCCAATATGGAACCTCTTCAGAGCAGGCTGTAAGAACTGAGTGAAAGAATACACAACCAACTGCTGCCCAGGCATTGAGACTTGTCTCTAGCCAGGGAGAAATGGAGAAAATTCTGGTAAACAACAGTGTCCTATAATGAGAGTCGATCTGTAGAGATGTGCAAGTAGACCTAGGTTCATCCCTTCAGCAAATGTTCACTGAGCACATGCTATGTGCTGGAGCCCTTGCTCAGAGTCAGCAGTGATGTAATGGTGAACCAGGGGTGACTGCTGAATTCAGGGTCCTTCAACACCAACCACAATCAGTACCGAGAAGGAATAGTACTAGCTACAGGTATCTAGTGAAAGCCAGGTGAGTTGCTGAGGGAGTGACAATAAATGACCACTGGAAGAAGCTAACCAGGTCATGGAGGAAAGGACAGAAGAAAGTGTTCTGAACCCAAATGGGAGGTTGGTATGTAAAGGCCAGGTCTGAGGAGGTTGTTTAACTGAGAACTTAGAAATTAGCCAGAGTGACTGACACAAAAAGGAACGCAACCTGGGAAGCTTCTGATGCTTCTGGCTCCCAGGCCAGCCTCTGGTGCATACTCTTGTTCAGAACTGGTGAATTCCCTTGGAGGTTTCATTTGGTTGGTTGGTTTTTGTTTTGCTTTGTTTTTGTTATTGTTTTTGGGTTTTCTTGTTTTTTGTTTTTTTACCAGCCACACAAATACAACATAAAGCCCTTGAAAGCTTTTCAACAGGATTAGAAGAAATCTGATTGGACCTGTGTTCTGCCAATCTTTCAAGAGGCACCAATGGATAGGATCCACAGGGAGAAAGGCAGAGGCAGGGAAGTAGCTTGATGCTCAGAGAAGCCTGGGCAAAGCCTTACACAGAACCTGCTTTGTAAGGTTAGCAGGTGAAGCCCTGGGTTCCTTCATTGGAACATTATGAGCAATCAGAATGTTATGTTCAGAACATGAAGGGCAATCGGGTTCTGAGAGTCTTATCATCCAGCTGGCCAAGGAGTAAGATGGAGTAGCCCAGAAAAATTAGGAGAGAAACTGGGGGAATGTGAGAAGAGACCAGAATTGTTCACAAAACCACAGACTGATAGAGGTTAGGGGCGATTACGGCACAGAACATCCTTCAATGTTGCCAATAGGGAGGTCACTGATGGTCTGGACAGCCATTAAGAAAGATTAAGGGGCTGGGGATGTGGGTGTTGGGAGAATGTTGGCTTAACATGCACAGTACCTTAGGTTTGAGTCTCAGCGTATCCCACAAAGTCACGCTCAAAACCAGACAGAAGAACACGCAGGACAGTGCACACTTGTGATTCTTGCAGTTAGCTGGGAAGGAGGCACAGTTAGGAGGATCATAAACTCGTTATCCTTAGTTACAGCAAGTTTGGGACTAGCCTGGGACACACAAGACCCTTCCTTCAAAAAGAAGGTGGCAGACTATAAGTTGTGTGGGATTCCTGCCTTACACAGCCATTCGCATGAGACAAAGGAGCAGCAGTGACTAATGTTTATGTCACCTTGGGGGTATTACATTGTGCGATGGGATTTAAATCAAAGGGACTGGTTTATTAGCTTAGGAAAATCTCTCACCAGAACCCTTGAAGTGCACAGGGCTGCTCTTTTCCAGTGACCACCCAGCCCTGTCAACTTCATGCTTCTGTTTGCATGTAGAACATGTAACTCTGGCAGATTCATCTTTTAGAGTCTGGACCATAAGTAATTTCCAATCCTGCATGTTGCCTTGATGGCAGCTCCCGACAGAAGGACATATGTAGACTTTACATATACAAGTACAGATGATGTATTTGGTAAATCACTTCAGACGTGTCCCCGGGGAAGGAGCCGCAGGCTCTGTCGCCCCTACAGATGGAAGCTGGCAAGGAAAAGACAGGTCCAGATTGAGATTCCTGAGATATATGTGAGAACAGATTGGAGGGGAACGGAGTAGCAATGAGGAGACAAAGAGGAGGGTCCGCAAAGCTGGCATGCTGTGCAGCTGGGAAGAGGGATGCTAGGAGGTAGGACAGAGCAAAGCTGTTAGAGCAGGCTCTTGACACTTCCTGGTTCCGGCCAGCCTCCAGGTGCATGCTCCTGCTCAGAACCAGCTCACACCCTTGTTGTTGTTTTTAAACCAGCTTTCTACTTGTGTGGTGGCCCAACTGGGTTCCTTCCACCCACCTCTGCAAACATCTTCCTCTTGGTCAACATTCACATAATGGCTGCTTGACCTAAAAAGGGGGCCACGCATATGACTTCTGTGGTCTCATAAACTCATCCCAATCTCTCCCTGTGACAGGCCTCAGCATATCCTGGCCAAGCAGACCCCCAACAGTGAGGCTCGGATGAACGAAATGGCATGTTAGATTACACAGCTGGTAAATGGTTCAGCTCAGATTGAATGCAGCTCTCTTTGACCTCAAAGTTCACGTTACTCTCAAGACCATTCATGAAGACCAAGCAGTCCATCCGGGAAGTGGTAGGGTCGTCCTCCTTCTGAGAGTTTGGCATGGTCTCTTTTGATCTCAGAGTATTTGGATTCACTCAACTCTTCCATTTGTAAACTGTCCTAATTAAGTCCCTGGGCAGAGGGTGGACCTACAGAAAAGGTGTGATACGAGAAGGTGTAGAAATACTCATCTATAATCTTTGTACTTAGAAGTCTGAGGCAAGAGGACTGCAAGCTTAAAACCAGCATGAACTCTACCTTGTCTTAAAAAAAGTCTGCTTGAGGAGACAAATCTAAAGCTAGGTGTCATCCTCCATCTTGTGATGATACAGACAGTGAAGTATAGGCACTAGGAAGCTGTCTCAGGAATAGACGTGGACCCCCCCCCCACCGCACCCAGGGTCACCCATGGCAGAATTAGCAGCAGGCTAGGATGACACACTGCCTGTGCAAACCCCTTTTAAGCACAAGGGAGCTGAAGGCCTTGGAGGCCTAGCCTGCACGGTGGGCTGGGAAGTCCATCAGGATGCATCTAGGCTGAGCAGTGCTTCAGGGGAGATGGACTAGGAAGCTATTAGCATTCTTTGGGTTTTCTGAGTACTTTACCACAAGCCAGGCTATGTTCATGCGTCAGCACTTAGACACGATGACATCATTAAAAGAAAGAAAGTAGAGCTGGAGAGACAGTTCAGCAGTTGAGAGCACTGACTGCTCTTCCAGAGGTCCTGAGTTCAATTCCCAGCAACCACATGGTGGCTCACAATCATCTGTCGTGGGGTCTAATGCCCCTTTTTGGAGTACAGCTAGTGTACTCATATATATAAAATAAATAAATAAATCTTAAAAAAAAGGAGGAGGAGGAGGAAGAGGAGGAAAGTGTCCCTTTGGATCAGGACTGAATCATTTTAGGGATTCTCGTCAGGTTTGCTTTGTGGGTTTTGTTTTTTGTTTTTTGTTTTTGTTCTTTTTTTAAAATCTGGGGTCTAGAGGTATAGCTCAGTGATTGTCTAGCATTCACTCACAAGGCCCTACACACACACACACACACACACACACACACGCACACACACACACACGCACACGCACACACACGAGACAGACATTTATGCACTTACCACTCCAGTCAAAAAAATAAAACCTTACCTAAGTGGGAAGCCTCTTCCTCCCACCCATCACATCACCCTCTGCCTCCCCGGGGTAAACGCTTTGCTGAAAGGTGCATTTATCATGCCTCTGCATGCTTTCTGCTTTTTACATCTGTGCATACTCATGTGATATATGGGTATTTGGGTTTTCGTGTTTAAAGAATCCAAATGAATGATATCATGCAGTTTGTTCCTCTGCAAGTTGTTCTGTCTTCTCCCTCCCTCGGAGACTCACAGACGCTCTAGCTAGTCCCCCTCACTGCAGCAGAGACTCTCAGAGCACTCTGCAATGGGTCTGTGTGGTGTGCAGATGGCCACAGGCTGCCTGGCCTATTTGGGGGACACACATTCACTAGTGTGTCTGGATGACCGGATAGCTGGTGTTTTTCAATGCTTCCGGGCTGTTTTCCAGAGTGGTTGTCACCACTTTCCCTCCCAGCATGGGCGTTCTCCACACTCAGTATTCCACTGTCTCCCTTTTGTTTGGGTGCCAATCGGACAGGAGCGATGTGATACTCCTGACGGAGGCCTGGCTCTGTGTGTCCTTGGTTACAGTAAGACTTTCTTTGCATCTGTTTAATGGCCACTCATGTTCCTTCTGCCAGGCGCCTGATCATACATGCTTTGAAGTCTGTTTGTAGCTCAGGGTGTCCTCGGACTTCTCTTCCTCCTGCCTCCACCTCCTGTTTGGCTGGGATGACAGGTTTTAGCCACCACACCTGGTTTATGTGCTGCTGGGGATCACATACCAGGCCATCGCTTTAGCAACTAAATGACACCCCCAGCTCTCTACCATTTCTTTTGAAAATCAACTTGTTGGAGGCCTTTGTATATTTTGCATTTGATTTCCCTATATCTTCTTCTGATAAACATGGCGTTCACATTTTAATTAAAAGCCTCCATCTTTCTCTTGATGTTCTGTGGGTCTTCAAGAAATCGTGCCCTCTAACAAATCTGTTCGTTTGCTTGTTTAGAATGAGAGGCTCACTGTGTAGTTCAGGCTCATGGCCTGGAACTATGTAATCCAAGCTGGCCTTAAACTCACCACAGTCCTCCTGCCTCAGCCTCCCGGTTGCTGGGCTTACTAATGTGAGGCACCATGCCCAGCTTGTTTGTTTTCATATTTAATCTTTTGTCTCCCCGAAACTGATGGTGTGAAGTAGGGATTCCATTTTTCTTTTCTAATACAGACATCCAATCGCTCCGGCACCATTTATAGAAGAGTCTACCCTTTCTCCACTGACCTCAAGCACTTCTGCCGAATATTACATTTCCATACATGTGTGAGTCTATTTTTGCAGCCTCTATTCTAATCCCCCAGCCTATTTATTTACCCTTACTCTAACACCACATGTACCTCTTTAGGCCCCTCCCACAACTTCTGAGTGCCGATCCTGTCTGAGTCTTGGCATCTTCACGGAAGGAACCTGTATGTAATGGTTTTGCTCACAAAGGGTTTCTCAGACACTGTCTTGGAGCTCTAAAAACTTCTTTTTTTCTCTCTCAAGAAGAGGAGATAAATCCAGAATTGAGGTGGCTTGCCAAGGACACATTGAAAAGTGCTGGGCTTTCAAAGCCGCCTGGTCCATCCAGAGCATATCATTGCCCTGTATCTGACATCCACTACTTCCTTCAGCAAGAAACTTCAGAGTGATGACTTTGTGCTTTGTTGGGGCTCAGACTCCATTTCATAGGGCCTCTTCCTAATAAGAAGCGGGGACTCTCAGTAACGTAGACACGTGTTAATGCTCCATCTTCTGAGGATTGTGATGGTGAGGAAAGTTGGGCCATGTTCCAAGGTCAGTTTCAAGAGCCCTGTGGGGCGTGCACTTGGGCCCAAGGCGCAGTTTGAGAGGACGCAGTCTTCCCCCTGGAATTACAGGCGTCCTCCCGCCCTCCCGCCTCGAGAGGCAGGAATGCGCAGGATCAGCTTTCAGCAGGGCCACGGCCGCCTTTCCGGGGAGCTCCCCGGACAGGCCCTTCTTCAACGGCCGAATTAACTGGTTCTGTCTGTCCGACTGGGAGAGCAGCTCCCACTAAAAATAGCAGCCCCGCTCGGGGCGGCCTGCTCCCCGCCCGGGCCCGCGCCTCCGCCGTGGGAGTCCGAGCTGGGACGAAACGAGGAGCCCGGGAGAGCGGCCGCACGCCAGGGCCCGACCCCCGAGGCCCAGGCCGCGTGCGCAGCGCTGGCGCCACAGGTGCCACGGAGGGAGGCAGGTCCCACGGCGGCCGGGATGGGCGCTGGGCGCTCGGCCTCTCGAGCGCTCGCCTGGGCCTCCCTGCCGCTGCTGGGGCCTCCCGCGGGCGCGCTCTGCGGGGACACGCTCTGCAGCCGAGGTAAGGCCCGGCGCGCGCCATCGCGGGCCTCCGCCTCCTCCGCGATCCTCCCCTCCAGGCTACTCGCGGTCCCCCGGGGCCAGGCGGGGCGGACCCAGGCATCCACTGGTTTCGGGGATAGGAGCCAAGCGAACTCTGTCAACTCACCTGCCAAAAGATTGCAAAAGCGTTCGCCCCCTTCTGGTCTCAATGTTTCCCTCGCGGAAAATGGGGCGATGAAATCTGCGTGGGCCAAGGAAGTTGGGGGACATCGAGCAGGACAGATTGGGGTGTCCCGGAGTTTAAGTGGATGGTCCTTTTCTCAGGCTCTCCTACCTGCCTCCAAGTCTGACGTTGGAGATAGTGCTGGACGTATGGGAAAATTAGAGGGGTCAGCGCGCGGGGGACGATGCTTGCAGGGCGGGGGTAGTTAGAGGGTGACAGAGGAATAAGGAAAGAGAAGCCTCGGTCATCTCTGTCCCTGGGCTACTGCAAGGGAGGCAGGGAAGGACCTTGGAGGGAGGGCTGAGGCCAAGCGCGACCTGGACCCGGCTGAGCAGGGCCAGCGGAGAGGCGTGTGGCCCCGCCTGGACCCTGGCCAAGCCCGGGCGGGGGCGAGCGCTGGCAGCCGAGGGGTTCGCCCTGCCCAGTCCGGCCGGGCGGGTGGTGGAGATGTGGGGTCGATTGACCAAACAGGTGCGCCCCCGCCCCTCCCCATCCGCCCCCGCTGGGGCCCGTGGGCGGGCAGAGCAGCGGCAGCGGGGCCTCCGATTGGCAGGGACGGGCAGGCCGGGTGGCCGGGGAGCAGAGAGCCGCGGTGCCGCGGGAGGCGGCGGAGCCGGCGGGAGCTCGCTCCAGCCCGGCCCGCTCCGCTTGGCCCAGCCGGGCCCACGGAAACTTTGCTACGCAGTCCTCTGCGACCTGGAGACTTGGTGACTACGGGACCCTGGCCCTGTGCTTCTCTGACTGCACAGCGCTCAGCGGCCGGGCCAGCACGTAGAGGTAATGGCTGAGGACCATGGGTCAAGTTGAGGGTACCCTAACACCTGCAGGGATCCGAGCAGGGTCTTCTTGAAGACCTTGGGAGCTTTGATATCTCTATAGAGCTACAAGGCTGAGAGGAGTGCGCCTCAGCCTCGCTTTATCAGTTCTCATTTCGGCTCTCCCGCAGGACCTCTGAGGCTTGTCAGACCCTTTAAACTTTGCTGTTTTCTGCAGGGCTGACGCTTTCCTCTGGAAAGGAGAGTGCAGGTGTCACCAGGAAAGCACCTTTAGCTGGGGCCTGCCAACTACAGGAGTTGGGGTACAGGGTACTCCAGTCTGTCAATTTCAGAGGCTTCCTGTTACTCCCAGATTTCAGACCCCCCCCTCTCTCACACACACACACACACACACACACACACACACACACACACACACACACTCTGTCCCTCCCGTGTGGCCATCAACTTTGGGATGTTTGTAGTTATTGTTAGCTAGTGCTGTTACTAAGGACACAAGTGGGCACAGAGAGGTCTCTCCTCTTTCCTTGGCCTGCTTCCAGCCCCACCCTCCACTGACAGAACACACCTTGAGAGCCATAGACCCAAGCCACCTGGTTTGCAGGCCCCAGCCTGGTGAGCATTGAAGGCTCTTTTGAGCTTTCTGTGATGTGTGTGCCCAGCTTTATCCCACATCCTTCAGCTGTTGAAGTGGCAGCAAGGGAGTGTGCTTTAGTTTTAACTGCAGCAGTCACAAATGAAAGTCGTAATAGGAAACATTGTTCTTCCTCAGTCTGAACTCCTTTCCATTTTCTTGACCTAAAGACTGTGCCGCAGAATTAACCGGACCTAACAGCCCGCTCTAGAATATAAATATAGGTTCGAATCTCAGCTTCCTCTGCTCACTGTCTTCCTAAACCCCCTGAGCCTGAGTGTAAAGGATCGGTACCAGCAGGATCTAGTGATGCTTTTATGAAGTGAGGCATGGAGGTCACCTGCTCCCATCTTTGGTGCTTGGGGGACACAGCATCTGTGTGCTTCAGTTTCCCCTCCTCTCAGGAACAATCGAACACCAGGCCTTTTGAGAAAGGTGCACATACTGCATAAGGACAGAAGCAGTAGGTCCCAGATTTCAAATGGCCCCACCACTTCCCTTGTCTGCTGTGAATGTATCAGAGAGTTACGCTTTTGAAAGTGGAGGTGACAACTCTAAACACTGAGGAACTAGGACCTAGCCAACTAGCATGCAGGAGAGAAGCCTGATCCCAGCCTCCAGTGTTCCTTCCGTACATCCATAGCTGGTATACATCTAATGTCTTCAGCTCAGGTTCTCCAGGACAGGGAACAGGAGGCTCCAGCCTTAGGACTGGACAGCTCCGGTCAGTTAAAACATTCTTGTTCAGAGTGGAAATCTATATCCCGATTACTTCTACCCACTGAATGTCTGCACAGACCTTCAGGCATCTCTTAATGGCTCAAGTATTCTCTGAGGTTCCCCAGTCTTGGCTTTCAGTGCCTTCCCTTAGGCACTCAAGGCAGGGGAACTGGGTTTGGCAGTGGCCAGGGCACCATTTATTGTTTATTTTATACCAGGTCCTGTGCTGGGGACATTATACATGTGTCATTGCACTAAGGGAACGCTGCGAGGCTGTGTCATTTCTTATCTTCACTTTGCATATAAAGAAATGGGTTTAGCGTGAGGAAGGGACTTATCAAAGGTCATACAGTCAGTGATGGGGGTGCGCTGCACTCCAAACTCAGCCCACAGTCTACACTTCTAATTTTTACTTTTTGTCTCTCTTTGAATGCCTACTAGGGTGTGTGTGTATGTGTGTGTGTGTGTGTGTGTGTGTGTGTGTGATGCGCGCGCGCGGCCTGTTGTGTGTGCCAGGATGCTTTTATCACAAGCACCCACGGTGCCCATTGAAATGCAAATTCCTCATCTCCACTCCTGACCTAGGGACCTTCTCTGCAACAACTCTTCAGGCCCTCTGCATAGCTCAGCTTAGAAAGCATCACCCTCAGGTACTCTGAGAAAGATAGAGTAGGTGGACAATGATGGAAATCAGAGGCTAGGAAACATGCAAGAGAGAGCAGTGCTGTGGTGCCCTCAAAGTGTGCATGCTCAAGGGCAGACCTTTGACCTCTGCTTTCTCGAAGGATTGAAGGATTGAAACACCTTGCTGAGACTCTTGTGCTCAGTTGTTCAGTTACAGAGGTAGGGACGCTGGAGAGGTGAGTGTGACCTCCCTCTTCTTCTCATTGTAGCATGAGTGCTCGGACCGTTCCAGCCAGAAGGAGGAGGGCACGATGTTGTTCTGTTTCTTGTTATATCCGTCCTCCCTGGAGGGCATCTCTGGGGATTTGTCTCTTCTGAGGCTGGGCTGGCTATGGAGGGAAGGGCACACTCACATGGACCTTTCCAGTGTCACATTTCTGCCCCTCAAGCTCTATGACAGATGGAGACTTATTCTACCTTTTAACCCTTTGATCCCTCTGAAAGCTACGGGTAAATTACATGCATTTTATGGTTGAGGTCCAAGGGGAACCTTCCTAAAGGAAGCGAACATCCAGAGCCTACATATAGTATGGGAAGAATGAGCAGAAAGTGGAAGAGCCAGGACTTGAACGCTCATCTTCTATGTATTCAGCCTTCTTAGCACTGTGACTTTTTGTGGTTTTCCTGCCCATCTGGTGGTGGCTTTGATGTTAGAGATCTTGTCCAAGAAGATGGAGAGAGCCTGTGGGATATGGAAGGTGATCCTGGGAGAGTTCTTATCCTTAGGCTTCTCAGGTGTCAAGAGGATGGAGGTGGGGCTGTTCAGCTAAGTGGCTGAAGTCCTTCAGAGCTGTGACATCCCCTGGCATCTCTGAGGAAGGGTACCACAATGATTTCAGGGCTCAGTGAGGTTGCTGGTCTCAGAATCTACAGGCTTTTGCATACAGAACACTGCAAGAAGGTGACCATGAAAGTGATTGGGTTTCCTGACTTGGAGTCACAGGGAGATTGGGGTTCTGGGACAAACCCAGCTATAGTCCCCTTCCCAGGGTGGAGTAGCCTGGGCTAAGAGACCTGGTGGGGGGTGCGGGGGGAAGTATATAGTACCTCTAATTTCCCTCTCAAGTTACCATCTCTATCTCTCATCAGCCTTTTCTGCTTCTTTCTCTCAACTGGCGCCCTCTTCCAGGCAGAGTAATCCCAGGCTTCTCATGCTGTGCTTAGCCCATGTGCCTGGGGTGCCCAGCAGCTAGGTTTCTTGAAGCAGCCCTTGTGAGCTTCAGCTTCCTCACTCTGTCATGAATCCTGTTTCCCGTTGACAGTGGTTGCCTGTGCCCTACCACAGCATCAGGGTCAAATCCCTGGGCTACAGTATGTGGCTTTGGGGTTCCTTTCTACTTACTTTCCCCTGCTCTTTAGGCTTCTAGCACCCTGGCCTGTGCCTGGGACTTCTGGACTATCCCTCCATCTCTATCGCTGTCTGCCTGCCCAGCAGGCTCTCATCACCTGAGGATGAGCCACTCCTGCTTGAAACTGGCTAACTTCTTGTATCCTAGGCCAGCTGTAGGCTCCTGATTCTCCTGCCTCCACGTCCCAAGTGTTGGGACTCCAGGCATGTGTGGTCATACCTTGTGTATGCTGTGCTGGGGCTGGAACCCAGGGCTTCATGTATACAAGGCTTCCCAGCTATGTCCTAGCCCTGGCTTTTGCAGCTTCTATTAGCATGCAGACTTGCCTATCTCCCAAGGCAGGCACTGGCCTTCTGGAGTTGACAGACATGTACTTCTCATTTGACTATCCACAGGATGAGTGAGCCCAGCATTAGTGATGCCTGGTGACTCTCATCCAGCTTAGCCAGTGCCCTGTCAACACTTCTGGCCCAGAGCATTTTCTTTGCATCCTGTATTTTAGCACAGCCAGGCAGGAGCCTCTGTGTCTGCACTTGTGCTGGGCAGACCATTAGCTGAAGGACAAACAGATGCTTAGGATTCATGGACAGATGTCTGTCTCTATATGATTACTCTGGGTCTGTGTCTCCCCCTCTGTTTCTCTCTGTCTCTCTCTGTCTCTCTGTCTCTCTCTGTCTCTCTGTCTCTCTCTCTCTCTCTCTCTCTCTCTCTCTCTCTCCCTCCCACCTCCCTCCCTCCCTCCTTCTCTCTCTCTCTCTCTCTCTCTCTCTCTCTCTCTCTCTCTCTCTGTGTGTGTGTGTGTGTGTGTATGTGTGTGTGTATGTGTGTGTGTGTGTTGTATTAAAGATAGAATTTGGGACCTTATACATGATAGGCACATATCTGCCTCTAGGCCACTGTCCCCTCTCTCACCTCAGTCCTGAAATGCTTTTCAAAAAGTCCCTTCTGGCTTTATGGCATCTAAGATGGACAGGTCTTGAAACAGGTCTAGAAGAGCCTTCCTGCAGGCTGAACCTCATGTCCCAGATGAGAAAGCCCAAACCACCTTTAGACTCAAGAGAACATTTGGGGATTATGAAGGTTCTACTGGGGTTTAGGAGATTATTCTAGAATCACAGATGTTGTCCTAGGGGCACCAAGTGGGTCATCTGAATTTTGGGGTTATGCAGCCTCCCTGGAAAGAGTTTGTCTTGTTGAAAGAAGGCTGTGGAGCCCTAGAGGCCAAAGCAGAAACAAAACCACAGGCAGATTTATGCTGAACACAGCATTTGTTTATAGCTCCTGACTCGTGAGGTCCATTTATCTCGTGGGACTGGCTTCACCCAGGCCTCCCTCAGTCTCCTGGTGACTTTCTGCTAAGAAAGCCAAGGCTCTGAGAAAGAGGACACACGGTTGGCTCACTCAGGCTAAAGATGGACTCCCTTGATGCCCCACCCCACCATCTCCCTGACTCTCTTTACTTCCCTCCTGTCTCAGTGCTCCTCACAGGAGAGGCTGTTTGTGGTACTCGGGGAGCACAGCCAGGGTCTGTCCTTTGAGATACTCCTGGTGAACCATTTTCTTGGCCATTTTCCTGATGGAGGTGAATGCGGGCAGAGGCACTAGCTGAGGTGGGCCTGGGTACTGGGCAGTGCATCATTGAAGCTGGGACTGTAGCCGGGAGGTAGAGTGCTTGCCTGGTCTGCATGAAGCCCTGGGAGCCATCCCTCATGAGATACAAAAGAAAAAAGCTGACACCCATGTAGGTGGGCCTGGTGACAGGGAACTGCGGCCTGAGGGAGGGAAGTCTCATCTCCTTGTGGTCCTGGTGGCTGATTGCCATGGAAAGCTGTCTTGAGGACACTGGCCGATAGGTAATAGATAATGCCCCTCCTAGTGTCTTGTGCAAGTCGGAGCCCCTGGAGCCTCAGAGCTCTCCACTTTTACTGATGAATGTTCCCTTTAGGTGCCGTCCCAGTTTATCTGTCTTTGCTCCCACATAGCCAGTTCCCTGTGGTACAGGTGCCTCAGCATTGACCCCTGGAAGTGGCTCTAGCAGGGCTCACTTATTTGAGAAGGGCCAGGAGAGGGTGAGGGAATAAGGAAAGGAACGAATGTGGCCATTCTCAGTATTTGCTGTGATCACATCTGGCTGTCCTGGAAAACACATGACAACTGAGTCCACTAGGAAACCAATATTTGCTGGGAGCTGTAAAGACCTGGCCAGACATAGTGGAAGCTGGCAGTGGTTGGAGTGGAGACCTCAGGGCCTTTCCCAGCAGAGGGACCGCCATCAGCCATCATCGCTGACTGGCACTACTTCCAGGAGGAGAACATTCTTAAAAGGCCGTGTCACCCCCTGATAGGAATTGGCGGGGTGTGTGTGAGGGATTTGTTTTTTGGTCAGGATGTGGAGAGTTAAAAATAGATGTAGTAATCCCTTGGGTTCGAGTCACACTTGAAGCCCTGCAGAGCCCTCTGGCTCCATTATCTCCCTTGAGTGGCTCTGCGGCTGCTGTTGAAGTGGGTGGAGGCTGGGCTGCCTGCTCTCCTGAGTACACAGAGGGAATGTGCACCCAGTGTCTTGCTGCACCCAGGCACTGCATCCAGAAGTGAGTGGCAGAATCCAAGCCAGTCCCCAGCCTCATTTATCTGAGTTCTGAGGAGCCCAGTGCAAGTCAGCAGAAGGGAGGGCATGGAGGTCACTTGAAACTATTCAGGCAGACTTTTCAGCCAAGTGCTAAAGGTGCCAAGAAGGCCAGAGATGACTCGAGGCTCCAGAGAGAAAGGCTGCAGGCCGGAGAGCAGCAGAGAGCTGTGACCTGCTAGGTCAGGGAGTGGGGAGGTGGGAATGAGTCTGAGGCAGAGAAGTGTGTGAGGACCCCAAATTGGGGACCTTTAATGATGCAATAAGGATTGTGGGTTAGGGGTTGGAAGTTCTCACCTGTAACCTCAACACTCAGGAGGCTGAGGAAGGTTAACATATGTATCCTAGGCCAGCCTGAGTGAGGGGAGACCCTGTTTCTAAAATAAAACAAATCCAAAAGGATTGTGAATATGATTTCACGGCAACGGGGAACCTTTGAGGGTCACAGAGCATAGTGATGCCCTCATCTATAAGGAGCACAGTGCTTCTTCTGTCTTGATATGGGGATGCCTGTAAGGTTAACTGTACTAAAGTCTGCTCACCTCACTTGTCTCCTTAACATCAGGAGACCCTGTTTTTTGCTGCCTGTTAAGTCTGGGAAGAGCCAGCTTTGGGGAAAACCTGCCCACGAGTTTCTCAGCTCTTTCTAGTTTTTAAGTAGGTGGTCCAAGCTGTCCATCTCCACTTTCAGAGGTGAGAGAAGGGAGCCAGCAGGGGTGAGACTGTAACCAGAGGCTGTTGTCTCGTGGCCTGACTCTGGGAGACCTTTGCAGGACTCTCCTGTGACAGGCTTCCAGGCTCACAGTCTGGCTTGTTTTACTCTCCTTCTCCAGGCTGCCTGCCCAGTCCCCCGCCCTCAACACTGGTTTCTACTTCTCAGTGACTGCATGAGCTCAGCGTCTTCCAGCTCAGCCGTGGTCACTGGCGAGCAGGATCTGATGGACAGACCACCAGAAGCAGCTGACACCCACTTATCCTTACAACTATGATTAGAGGCTGGGCTGGCCTGAAACTTCACCAAGTTCATGTCTGAACTGGAATTCAACTGCTGCCCTCCAGGCCCCTGTTGGCCCTTGGCTGCAAGGCCTCCTTGCTTGGCAGGACCATCCTAATCTCAGCAACAGGAGCTGGGGATCCCCACCTCTGGAAGCACCCTGGTTTTGCATGGTGACTCCTGCTGGGGCTAGAAGCCAAGTCTCTGGGTTCCCAGAGAGGGCTCCTGGCGTCAGTGTGGCTTAGTCACAAGCATGAGCTCACCGCTCACCTCTGCACTGGGGAAGATGCCAAGGTTTGGGAACTTCCACTGTGAGCCACTTACTGGGGGTGTGTGTGTGTGTAGAAAAACAAACCTGTTGATTGGGACTTTGTACTCAACCTATGAACTGTAGGCACAGAGAACCCACTGAGGCATAATAAATATTTGGGCTATGCTTTCTCATAACTTTCCTGTAGAGGTGGCTCTGTGTCAAGAAAGGGATTAGATCAGACCTGGAACCCAATGTCAATACTTGCTGTGCCTTGTGCTGGCTGTCTGAGCCCAGGCAAGGCACACGACCTCTCTGAGCTATAGTACAAATAAATAGCCAGTGGCTCACTCTATTTGAGCACTTCCTACAGGCCGGGCACTGGGTTTCCTGAGCATCAGCTCATTGAGTCTCAAAACAGACTTTGAGATCTTTAGGACTTGTTCAAGGTCACCAGGTGGGGAAGTGCCAGGGCAGGATTTGAATACAGGTCTTTGTAAGGCCACAGCTTACAGCATAAGGCTCATCCAACAGCTGAGTGGCAGACTCATGAGGGAGTGCGAAAGGAGAAATAGAGGTAGCAAGCCTGCAGGGTGAGCAAGAAGTCCCTCCTCTCAGTAGCCTCTTTCTCTGCACCCCCACCCCCACATGGTCCTTGAGCGCCAGGGTGGGAACAGAGGAGAGCAGGTCAGCCCCAGCCCCCCTCTTTAACATCTATAGCTTGCTGGCTTTGGGGGCATCAATCCCTTACCTGTCCCTGCACCCAGCACTCTGGATGGTGCTGCCTTCTCCATGGACTAAGGTGTTACTTTGGACTTGGAATGGGGTCTGTGATGCCCTTGGGTGGGAGATGAGGACACAGACAACTACCTTTTGTTCCCACACAGGAGTCTGGGGAGTACTCAAAGGTGCCACTGGGGAGTGGCAATGGAAGGTGGTCAGGGTTTGCTCCTGGATTGCTGACCTCACCCCTAACCCCTTACCCCTCACTTCCCTCCTCCTCAGCCCTCTATAAACTAGGGACAACGTCGCCTATTTGTGGGGCGATTGTTGGGTTCGAAGTAGATATGGAGAGAACACAATGCACTGTGCATAGTGTAAGCATGGACTATGACGGACACCAGGGCCTCTGTCCCTGCTTGCTCTTCCCCAGGGACTTTTTTATTTTAAAGAAGATTACTTAGCAGTTGTAGGATACTCTGGCCAATGCTTCTTTCCCATACTTTCTGTTCCCACCCAACCCCCCACCCCCATGAAAATTTCTGGGCAGGGCCATCTGAGTTTGAAAGATTTTATTTTTTATATAATACTCATTTTCTTATAAGGTTGGTTGAGGGTAGAGTTAAGTCAGCTCCACAAAATGATTTGTGAGTTTTCAAGGGAATGAGTTTGGTGCGTAGAGAAGGGGGTTAACATAGGTTCTTTAAGGTGCTTGATGGTTTGGGGCCCGTGTCCACCTTTACCCCTGTCTGCTGTGAGGGAAGAATGCACCATGTATGTGTTGATTGAAGACCACCAGCTGTGAGGAAGAGGTGAGTGGGGCTCAAAGGGGTCTGAAGTTTGGCTCTTGCCTCCTTCTCTTTTCCCCTTTATAGAGAGAGCATGCCCTGCCTTTAGAGGGCCATGCAGTTAGTATAGACAGTGGGGCAGGGAGAAGGTCAGGGGCTTCCCAGAGGATGTAGGCCTTACGCCATGCCAAGACAGGTGCCAAAACTGCAGCAAGCAGGCTTGTCCAACTTGCTTTTTCCCAGCTTGCCTGGACTCAGCCACCCCTCAGCTTAGAGTGCTAGGATGTGGAGAGGCCCAGGCCTGGCCTGACGAGGGAGACCCTTGAGGAACCCAGGAGGCCTTAGATCCTGCCTCGTTTTCTCTGCTTGACCCTAGACAGCCAGGGAGCCCACTTTATCTTGGGCATGCTCTGAGGACAGGAACAGAGGGACAGGAAAGAGAAAGGTATGGATTTGGATCCTGCAGGCTTGTCTCTCTGCTCCTGTGTGCCCACAGGCAGGTCCATTTGATACCTCTGCCTCAGTTTCCCTCAAATGGCCCCACTTTCATCACAAAGTTGTTTTGAGACTTAGGTGAGGTAAGGTTTGTAAAGTGCTTATCAGGGCTGGCCTGGGTAATTATAAACCACCCTGGAGGGGACACACCTCAACCCCCCCCCCCCCCTTGGTTGGCCCCCCCCTCCCCCGGAGTTCCTGTTTGTTGTTGACATGTGCTTCACCCACGGCTGTGGTTTAGAGTATTTATATCCTTGCTGGAATTTCTCTTCGCATTGTCTACTTAATTACCTAATTGAATTAAGGCACATAATTTTGCTTCCTTTCCAGTACAGGGACAGGAAAGGATCTGGTGACTTCTTCCTTCTAATGGAAGTGACTGTCGGTATGGTGTCATATTTGGGATGACAGATGCCCCCACCCCCAACTCCAGACTCCTCAGGTCCGTGCCCATCTATGACAGCTCCCAGGCCCCGTAAATCATAGCAACTGTGCACTGAGAAAGCATCAGTTTAGCTGAGAGCGTTGATGGGTTCAGCCATGTCACTCTTTCAGTGCCAGCTTCCCATTTGGGATTCCATGTTCACTCATGGATGGATCCTAGAGAAGGTTCCTTTTAAATACTTAAAATGAGTGACTTATGCAGATACTTGGAACGTGCTGTTCAGTGGGGATATAAATTAAAAATCAAGCAGGCGTCACATGGTGGGGTGACTCCTGACCACCTGATGGTGTTGGTGGCTCTAGCTCTCTCTCTGCACTATAGCTAGGGGGATGGTGGTGGGATGCAGGGGTTAAGTGCATTAGTCTGAAATTGTACTGGAATTCTGAGTCTCTGCTCTGCCACTCAGCACTTGTGAACTGAAGAACCACGTCACTTGGATAAAGAGCAGAGGACAGGAGAGAGCTTGAGAGCCATTTCCCACAATGCCTGGCGTGTGGAAAAGAGCCCTACTTGAGACATTATTTTTAACCAGGCACTTTGAAAAGTTCCCACCATGTTCTTTACCTCCAGACCCTCCCTCATTCGGCTTTTCTCCTTCTTAGCAGTTGACAACCACAACCAAGTGGTGTCACACTGTCCCCGTGCTGGCCTCCCTTTGGGCTACTCTGTGTCTGCTCACAGATCTCATCCTCTTTCTTTAGGAGCATATGAGCATATGCCGTTTTGAAAGTGTCCTGTGACCTTCTAACCCCTTCTAATGCCTTGTTTTGTCCTTGCTGTACCCGGTGCCTACCATCATTGTCAGCCTAGCCTGTGTCGTGAATGGTTGGCTGTTAAGGAAAAGACCATGGGCCATTGTAGAGTGCTGATCTGCATTAGAGATTTAAAAGGCTCCAAGAAGTCCTACTGTGGGTGACTTTTGTGTATTTCAGAAATCTCCACATCTTGACTACAGGCTGCTTTCTTCATGGAATGCCAACAGGCAGGCTCTGTACAGTTGGATGACATAACCCCAATGTGACAATTAAGGAAACTGAGGCATGGGGGGATGCAATAACTAGCTCCAGGTACATAAGGGACCTGCCCCTCCATCACCATCTGAGGCCACGGCAGGTCCCTATACCATAGTCAGTCGCAGGAAGGGAAGGGATGACAGGCAAGGTCCTGCTCTGGGAGAGCCTTTGTCCTGAATGAGAGGCTCATGTCACCTGGAATACAGTGACAACTGTCATGTGAGCCTAAGACATGAGAATCGAGTGTCTCTCAGGACCCTAGAACTGTCCCTGCTTCACCCCACCTCAGCCTCATGGGCCCATGGTGGCTCTGTGGTGGTTCCCCTGCAGAGGAGGCAGCTGGGGGGGGAGGTGTCTTCTGTTTATCCACATGCATTCTCTTGCTGCCTTTCTAGGGGAAAATGCCTTCTTTTCAATTTTGCTTTTATTATTTGAAATTCTCAAGGGACCAATTACCCGCCAGTGGGAATTACCTGCCATTTTTATTCTAGTGTCTGTCTGCCGGGTTTCTTCCTTGGAGTAATTGATTTGGGTAATCCGGTGCTGCCAAACGTTGTCTTAGGAGAGAGTGCTGCTGTAGAGGCAGGGATTACCGGCAAGCCTTTCTTGGTAGAGTGGCTGCTGCTGCCAGTTGCTGACAGAGGGATCAGAATGGAGACCATGGCTAGTTCACTGTTTTTAGACCTGGAATTCGTATGTGGGCTGCACAGCACTCTTCTGCCCAGACCTGGGGCAGGTCATCCCTGGGAAATGAGTGAAAGGCAGCTTGTCAGCTCCCATGGGCTTCAAGATCATCCCTGCTGGGCATTGGCTCTGGCCTGACCCTGGCCTTGGCCGTCTGTCTCCCAGGAGGCTTAGGAAGAGTAGAAGATCCTTGGAGAGCTTTGAGGGAAGCATCTGTTTGGAGGGAGCCTGACCTCAGTTCCTGGCAGACTCTCACGCTGGGCTTGGACCTGTGGCTGGAGGTATGACGGTTCCTTGGAAGGGGAGGGCCGGCCATTACAGCTGGCTCCACAGGGGCTGTTGCAGGGCTTGAAGCCTGGCTGTCAGCAGAGAGCTCTCCCATGCTCTGGAGGGTGGAGTTCCCCTCTAATCTGTCCCTGCCTTCACACTGTTGTTACTGATGTGGGAGGCAGAGTTTAGGGTAGGAACTCCTCACTCTGTCCTCTCAAGATCCCATGAAGGACTCCTGTGGAGACCTTCTTCCCTCTCCCTACCTTACTCACTAAGGAAAAGGAGCCTCCAGGCCCACAGGGTCCTGTTTCTTCTCACAGATAGCACCCTCCCTTATGTAGCTTAGACACTGCAACTTTGTTCATGAGCTGTGGCCTGGGCGTCACACAGCATTGGCATACCTACCCTTTTATTTGTTTTTGCTTTTTAGAGAGAGTCTCTCTACAGAGTCCTGGCTGTTATGGAATTCACTCTGTAGACCAGGCTGGCCTCGAACTCACAGAGATCTGCCTGCCTCTGCTTCTTGAGGGCTGGGATTAATGGAATTGGCCACTATGCCCTGCCTGACACCCCTACTTTTCTGATGAGGAAATGGATAATTTTTGCAGTGCAGGAGAGTCCTCTGGGTTTCCTGATGTAGGGCTCCTGGAATTTTGAGTGCTTGGGGGAGGGATAGTTTCTCTGGTCTGTTTGACTCTCAACTGGAGTTGGCACCATGCCTGGTCACCTGAGTATGTGTCTGTTCAGCTTCTGGACTGAAATTCCTGAACTCACAGAGACCCCTGGGAACTTGGGGACCTTTGTTGCCCTGAGACACTACTCAATTCAACTGTCCAACTCAGTGCTTACATGGGGGTCCACAAGGGCCTTCTGCCACCAGAGACTAAAACCTCCCTCAGATCAGCTCGTCAGACTTGATGTAGTCTGTCTGTCTGTCTGTCTGTCTGTCTCACTGCCTCTCTCATCTTGTTTTCATCTTCTCTCAACTCTGTTTCTTCACTAAGCTGGGGAGGGTACCAACCTTAGCAGGAAGGGAACAAATAGACAAGAACAGGAGGCCTAGAAAGACATTCAGAATAGTGATTAGATCTGGAGTCGGGGCAATGGCTTAGGAGCTACGAGCACTTGCTGCTCTTGCAGAAGACTTGGTTGTTGTCCAGCACCCTCATGCTGGTTTACAGGCATCAGTAATTCCAGTTCTAGGGGATCAGATGCCCTCTTCTGACTCCAAAGGCACCAGGCACATACACATACCTGCAGGCAAAATATTCACTAAAATAAATCTTAAAAATAAATAAAATTTTTAAAATAGTGATTAGATTCAATGAGTATGTGTAGAAACATTTTTCCCCAATTGGGGATTGACACCATGGAGACCATATCAAGCAGAAATGCTCTCCAGCACCGATAAACTGAAGGAAGCAACCTCCCCTTCATAACCTCAGGTGTGTCTGGGCTCAGGAGGGAAGGGTGGCATCGCTGGTGCCCTCACCTGGTAGTGGGGTGGTGGGAGGTAGGGCCCAAGCTCTGTGTACACCCAGCTGAGGCCTGTCTGAACCGAGCTGTTGTACAAGTGTTTTTAAGCAGGCTGAGGAATGGGGCTCAGTGGGGAAATGTGTTTGCTAACAGCATGCCTGAGGCCCCAGGCTCCACCCCCAGCACCAGGGGTGGGGAAGTGCTTGTAAGGGCTGAAAACAGTTGAGTCAAAACTGAATAATGTTGAAAGATTCTGATTCTAACCATCGGTGCTTGGAAGCCCACTGGCCAAATCATATCATCCTCTAGATTCAGGAAATAATCTGCTTGCCATGATGGTGCATGCCCATATTCCTGGCACTTGGGAGGCAGAGGCAGGAGGATCACTGTAAGTTCAAGGCCAGCTCAGTTTGTATAGTGAGCTTTACCCTATCAGGGCTTATACAATGGGCTCTGTCTATAAAGAAAGAGAGAAATGACCTGCAGTGCTGACTGATGGTGGATGACTCCCTGAAGGAGTGGCCCTGTCATTCTGAGGATGCCAGGGATACCTCTGAGTTCTCTGGCTGTGACAGAACTGAGGTGCTGTCGGGGATGGCACCGCAAGCTTGTCCATTCAATGTCTACTATATGCTGGGTGCGATTGTGGCTCAGGTCTACAGACTTTCCCACTGGATTACACAGGCTATGCGTTGGAGAGAAACTGAGGCAAAACTTTGTTTGTTTTCCTCTCTTTTTTCTTAGCAAGGGTTTGCTGAGAATTGCCCATCTTTACATTTGGGTCGCCTGTGGCATGGTCCTGATCATGACTTTATGAGCTCTGGTAGCTAGCTCATCCTTGGTCTCTGAAATAGTGATTAAATCCTTTGAATTAAACTGAGCCTGGCTTAGGTGTGAAGTCCTAATAGGATAATGAATGGTTATCTTATTGACCTCTAAGCCTTTGTGGGTTTGAAGTAATTTGATTTTCTCCCATGACAAGGCTCCTAGGAGGCAGGTCCCTGTTTTGTGTGGGAGTGTACATAGAAGGAGCTAAGCAAGGGACTAGAATGTGAAGTCCAAGTTAGCAGGGCTGTACGTACTGTGCTGCCCCACCCTGTGTGCTAACTTTAGCACAGTCAAAAACTGTAGACAGCAAATCCTTTGGGTGGTCATTGTTTTGGACCTTCCCGGCTCTGCCCCCCTTCCCCCCGCAGCCTTCCAGACCCTTCTGCTCAGATGGCAGGCTCCTACTCTGGCTGCCTGGGCCAGCTGCTAGAGGAAGTTGCTGGATCCCAGGCCAGACTCCCTTCCCTCCTGCCTTGCCCTGATGGAGGCTTGTCTGTCTGTCTCTGCCCAGTCACCTCTGCCTCTCAAGAGACATTTCCCCTGGGAGACCTAACAGACCAGTTAGCAAACCCTGGCCACCCCTCCCCACCCCCAGCTCCAATCTAAGGTGGTTAAATGGGACTGTGGGGTCAGTTGAGTTTGATGGTCTTTGCTGACTTGCCCATCTGCAAGATGGGATGACAGTAGCAGCCTCTTGACTTCTTGGAAGCATCAGTAGCTGGCTAGTATGTCTCAGGTCTTTGCTAACATCGTGGTGCCTGCCATTTTTTGCCAGGTAGCCTCTGCAGACTGAGTACCCACCTCCAGGGGCTTCTTGTTTTCCTGTCCACTGCTTCCATTAGACTCTCAGATGCCTGTCGGCTCGTATCTCCTGACACTGCCGGCTGTACTCTGGTGTCTCTTCTTATCTTCCAGCCCTTATCTGGAAAGTCTGTTCATGCCCAGGGTGCCAGAGTCTCTGAACTAGGACTCCTCCCACTCTTGCTTCTAATTCCCTTTTGCTGAGCCCTCTGGAGTCCAGACGGGGTAAAAAGTGCCCCTTGCCTCATGCCAACTGGGAAGCTTTCCTCTGCAGACCACTTCCTCTCTTCTGGACAGCTCCTCTCCTGCAGGTGGAGCAAGTTTTACTGCACCACCTCAGCCAGGGAGTCTCTCTCCTTCCTGTCCTGCAAAACAGCCAGTTTCCCTTGGGCACCATCTCCTACACCTCTGAGCCTGACCTCAGTGGCTGCTGGGGATAGCTCAGCCTAGCCTGACCTCAGTGGCCGCTGGGGATAGCTCAGCCTCTGCCTCCTCTCAGGTTGCCAGTTCCCCATCTTCTTCAACAGATCCAAGGGAACTTTACAAATCTTGTGAGGGTCACCCTGTGTTCACTAGTCGTACCTACCACTCAGTCAATGTTCAGGTGATCTGAGTTCCACTAGGAGTCCCCCATCCTCAGGTTCTTTCAGTAGTCCCAGGAAGCTGAGTACCCCCACAGTTTCAGCGTTCCCTTGCCTGCAAAGCTACCTACCTCTAGCCTTCCAAAGCCAGCAAGGAGTGAGTGAGGGGCAGCAGGAACACAGGGCTTCTCAGTCTAGTCCCTGCCTGCAGCCAGAAGAGCATGGCTGATTGTTTCTTACTCCCCCCTTGGCTCCTGGGAGCATTTTCCATTATGGTCTCTGAATGATTTATAGTTTGATCCATGAAGCTGAGCCTGTGTAGTGCCTGGCCTGATGAGGAGGGTCACCTCCTAGGCATAGGGTAGGTTACCTCCACAATGGCGGTGGGGCTTGAAGCAGATGGTTCTTGGGTCCTACCAGCTGATACAGGGCTCAACTCTGCATTTCCAGGCTCACATGTGGAAGGCTATGTGGGTGTTGTCAGATGGTCTGGGCCCTGTGGCTCAGGGATTCTTCTGCTTACAGTAGGGGCCTGTACCCCCAAATAATCTCTCTGCTGGGAGGTGATACTTCCCCTTCTCAGGGCCAGGGCTATTAGATACATTAAGTAATGTAAATGAAAGCAAAACAGAAGCAGACAAATAATAGTTACCAGCTGTCAGTTGTTAATGGCTTAAAAATACCACTGTTCCCCAACTCTCATCCCCAGGAGGGAAGCCAAATGGTCACTTGACCCCAGAGGAGAGAGCATTTCACAGCAAGCATGGGACAGTTTGGACTGGGAAAGTGACAGTTCCGGGGGGGTGAGGGGGTCGTGGGCAAGGATAATTGCCTCACCAGGGACACTGGCCCCTATTGACTTGACTCTTAGAGGTTTCCTTGGGGTAAGAACCACCATGCTTCATCGAGAGCCAGGCAGTTAACTCTTGGTAAACAGGATTATGGGGTGTTCTGGCTTGTCTTCTTTCCGCATCTCCTTCCCTGGATCTCAGTCTTCCACTTTATGTCCGACAGCAATTGCATCTTGAATATTCCCTTGGGGAGGCTTCCTGACCGTGTGTCAAATGGACATTGACCCAGGCAGGTACACACCAGTATTTGGGAGGCTGAAGCAGGAGAATCAGGAGTTAGAAGCCAGCCCAGGCTATAGAAACTCTGTCTGTTGCAGATATGCAGGCAGTGGCATATGCTGACAGTGCTCACTGCTGGGTCTTCACTGTGAAGGTGATTTTTCAGAGTGGAGATATGCTAACAGTACAGCTTGCACACAGAATGAGAGCCATGTTTCCCAAGCTCATAAGCAAGGAGCTTGCCAAGAGATCGTGGTTCGTTTTGTTGAAAAGCCTTTAAAGACCTGTGGGATTTATCTGTAGACTTCTGAGAACAATAGAAATTTTTTATTTTTAATAATTTTGCACTTCTGACGTCAGGTGGAAAATAAATTTGTATTAGTCTGTTCAGGGGATTGTGACTTGAAAAATTTCATATCCTAAAGAAGTTTTTTTTTTTTTGGTTTTGTTTTTGTTTTGCGTGTATACTCCATGTTTAAAATATTTACCAGGAAACACATGCCCTCCATTCATTAATATATTGTAGACTAGTTTCCTGCATTTCAGAAAAATTCTTCCTAGTTTAATAAGTAAGGTAAAAATTTTATTTTTTAAGTATTTAGTGTTTATCCTCTACTTCATATTGTTTAAAATTAGCCTGCAAATATTTTCAGTCACATCTGTGGGCTATCAGAAGATAAACAATAAAATAAACAAAAAATCTTAGAATGCTGTATCTTAATCTCTCAGGATTTGCTGTGACTTTTGTCTTCTTTGATGTCAAAATAGATGAAATTGTCTGTGTCTGTGAATTGTAAACCATTCACCATAGTTTTTATTTTTTGGTAACAAGTAAGGATGAAATTATCTCTGTGGTAACTAAAATACGTGCAATCACCCCAGGAGATGTTTCCCTAAGGAATTAAAAGACTTCCTTGTGTGCCTTAAAAAAAGAAAAAGAAAGAAACTCTGTCTGGCCAGGCAGTGGTGGCGCATGCCTTTAATCCCGGCACTTGGGAGGCAGAGGCAGGCAGATTTCTGAGTTCGAGGCCAGCCTGGTCTACAGAGTGAGTTCTAGGACAGCCCGGCCTACACAGAGAAACCCTGTCTTGAAAAACAAAACAAAACAAAACAAAAAACAAACAAAAAAAACCCAACAAAAAAAGAAACTCTGTCTGAAAAACAATGGAATAAAGAAAGCAATGGAATAAAAATAAATTTAAAAGACAGCTACCCTTCTCCATTTAGTCTCTGCATGAAACTGATTTTTCTTTGTGACTTGCACACATACACATACACACACACACACACACACGCACGCGCGCGCACACACACACACACACACATATATATATATATACATATATATATATATATATATATATGTATATATATAATTTTTTTTCTCACTACATCGTATCATGCATGTGATTTCTCCTTGCTGATATAACTTCAGGCCTAGCTACTTTTCCTGATTCAAGTCCAAAGTGAGTTTTTATTTGTATGAACACAGGATGGTCAGAAACTTATTTATTACTTTAAACATTTTCCTCCCCTTAAGGAAAGGAGTGGAGAGGCAGGGTGGAGATAGGTTGAGCTGGCCTTCCCACCACCTTGTAGCTCAGAATTCCATGGTGCACACCAGGCTCTTTCAGTGAACCTCACTGTTCTGAAAACATCCTTCCTTTCTGATTTCCTAAGATTTGTTTATGTGTTTCACACTGCGATGAAAGCTCTTGAGAGTCCTCTTCTGCCTGACTTTCTACTTTCTTAGTAAACACCTGTCAGGTGAGTTCTCCTTCAGAAAGGCTAGCCCCTTGGCTAGGATGACCAGGCCAGGAGGGAGGGGTTCCCAGGACAGAGAACTTAGAGTCTCCAAACCAGGAGATTATCAGTAGGTCTGACTACCCTGCCTTAGGCGCAAGTGTCTATCTTGGGAGGACTGAGGCTGTTTTAAGTGGCATATGCTTTTAATCCCAGTTCGAGACCATCTTGGTCTGCATATTGAGTTCTAGGCCATCCAGGGATACAAAAAGAAACTGTCTCAAAAAAGGCTTTGGTGTTGGAGAGACACTTAGCTGCCTGGGGCCGGTCTGCTTAATGTGAGCTTTGTGTGGTCCTTGCTAGGTGGGTGGCTAGTAGTTCTCAGCCCTATTTTGCAGATGTAATGGCTGGGCATGCCCAAGGCCAACTCCTGATTGTCAAGCCAGAGGCACCTCCCTGCCCTGCTAGTACACACAAATTAAATGGTATCTGCTCAGGATTCTGAGCTATCATCCCCAAGACTACCATTGGCCAGGATCTGGGCTAAATCAGGCATAATGTAGGCCTATGTCATGGGGCCTGTGTAGTGTTTGTTTGTTCTCTCTGCTTGCCCTTTGAGGATGGAACCCAAGGTGTCAACCATGCTGGGCCAGTGTTTCTGTCACTGAGCTTGCACACCCAGCTCTGTTTATTTTTATTTAGTAAAAACAAGCAGGATGATTGGTGGTGCATACCTTTAATCCCAGTACTGGTGAGGGAGAGGCCAGCCTGGTCTATAGAACAAGTTCAAGGACAGCCAGGGCTACCCAGAGAAACTCTCTTGAAAAGAATTTTTAAAAATTGTATGAGTATAGATGTTTTGCCTTCATATATGTCTGTATAGCATGTGTGTACCTGGTTCCTGAAGAGGCCAGAAGAAGGAAAGCATCAGATCCTCTGGAACTAAATTTAACAAATGTTGTGAGCTGCCATCTAAGGTGCTGGGAATTGAACCTGGGTCCCTAGAGCAGCCAATGGTCTTAACCACAGAGTCCTGAGCCCTCTCTCCAGTCGGCTGGCTGGCTGGCGTGCTCGTCTGCCTGCTTCCCTCCCTCCTCCCTCCCTCTCTCTTTTTCTTTCTCCCTTCCTTCCTTCTTTCCTTCCTTCCTTCCTTCCTTCCTTCCTTCTTTCTTTCTTTCTTTCTTTCTTTCTTTCTTTCTTTCTTTCTTTCTTTCTTCTTTCCAGATTTTATTTATTTTATATATGTGAGTACACTGTCACTGTCTTCAGTCACACCAGAAAAGGGCATCGGATCCCATCACAGATGGTTGTGAGCCACCATGTGGTTGCTGGGAATTGAACTCAGAACCTCTGGAAGAGCAGTCAGTGCTCTTAACCAGTCTTTATTTTTGAGATAGGGTTTTTGGTGTGTCATCTAGGCTTGCATCCAGCTCAAAATTCCATCATACCCTTCCAAATGCTGAATTGCTGCATGTAGCACCACTGTCTTACCCTGTTTTTTAGTCTTAAGTGACTATTAGTCATTTACATGACAGCAATAAGAACATCTTGACATTCAAATCGGGCAGCTTCTTTTAAATGGGATTTCCAGTTAGTCTGATGGCCATTAAGGGCTGTATCAGCTGGGCAGGGGTCATGCTTCATATGATTCTGTTCTTCCCTTCCTGACTCCTCTCTGTTTTTGTGCTTCTGAACCGAGTGCGCTATGAGACTGGTGGCCTGTATCAGGGCTCAGGAGCTGCAAACATGAATATGGGGGTTAAAACTCAAGGCCAGATGAGTGGCCCCAGGGAGATGTCTAGACGGGCTTCAGTGGCTTTGAGAGATACTACTGTGAATTGAAGGGCATCCACTGGCTCTGTGCATGTTTAATGAGCCCCTGCCTTGTGCCAGGTGCTGACCAGTTCCAGAGGCTACAGAGAGGATGCACACTGTCCTCAGGCAGTCTGTGCTTCACAGCAGAGGGCTTCTGAACAGAATGGGCTTTGGAGAGAATGACACCCGAACAGCTTCATATGAAGGTGTGAGGTGTTCTGGTTGGACAATTTGAAAATACGCTAAACAAAGCCTTCCAGGGAGACCTCAGTGGAACCCCAGTTCCAGCTTTGGAATAAAGTTCCAATTTCCTGTTCCTCTCCAAGCTGGAATCAGGCTGGAATTTGGGACTTTCCAAAGAATGCTAAATCTCTACCCCTGGAGGCTCAATCCAGCAGCCCTGATTTTGGGGAGAGTGTTGCCCTGTGTTTTTAATTTCTAAAGATTTTCAGTTTTTTTCCCTTTTAATAGATTTTACTTTTACAACAATTTTAGGTTTCCAAGAAAAATGAGCAAAGAGTATGGAGAGAGCTCTTCTCTACCCTCCCATGCATAGCCTCCGCCACCGTCAGCATCCCCATCAGAGTCCTGTTTCTGGTATAGAAAAATTGCATATTCCATGACTTATTTATTTAAAATCAAATTGAACATTACAGGCTGAGGCTGGGCTGCAGGCACTGGTAGGCATTTGCCTTGGAAGCATAGAGCCTGGCACTTAATCCCCAGAACTGGAGAAAAAATTAGAAACTGGAAACCAGACTTCCTCCTGTAAGTCCTATCCTGAGGCCTGTCCAGCCAGGCAATCATGTCACATATCCTGCAATACAGTGTGTGTTTTACCTTGGGGTGTACGTGGTTCCGTGCATCCTACTTTGTGTTCTGATTAGTGTACTCCTCTTAGGAATAATCCTAATATTAGTGACCTGGATATTAATCACTATTTTTCCCTGCTACCATACAGAGGAGCACACAGACATCTTTACACATCTACATGGGCTTGTGAGAGTTTACACAAGGGATAGCATGTAAAAGATAATTAAGGAATTTTAAATTGACTCTTTTCTTCTCTCCCCTTTGGTATTTTTAAGACAGGGTCTCACAATATAGTCCAGACTGACCTCAAACTAATAATTAGAAATGATCCTCCTGCCCTAGCTTTGTGTGTGTTGGGATCACAGGCTTCACCAAATACCTAGATCTTCGAATATCAAGTTTTATGGCTCTTACTGTGCCTTCTTCTGTGGTTTTAGTGTTTTGCCTGTTTGCCCTCCACAGAAGCTCAGGCTGCTCTTGCTCCTGTGGATCATGCAGGAGGATGCAGCTGGTCCAGGGCTGGGCAGGGCTTGGGTGGAGCCTGGCAGCAGAACCCACCCCATGAGAGGCATTTGAGAAGTTTTCTCCACGTGGTCTCACAGTTCCATAGACATAAAGCCATGAGATAGCTATGACTCCATTAAGGTTCCTACTGGGTAATAATTTTACCTTCCTGCAGGTTGTACCTTTTTACTCAGTAAGATGTTTTGGAGACTTCTTCCTAGTTTGGGCCTCTCTCTCTCTCTCTCTCTCTCTCTCTCTCTCTCTCTCTCTCTCTCTCTCTCTCTCTCTCTCTCTCTCTCGCTCTCTCTCTCTCTCTCTCTCTCTCTCTCTCTCTCTCTCTCTCTCTCTCTCTCTCTCTCTCTCTCTCTCCTAGAGCATTGATTGGTAGCCTGAGGTTGTTCAGCCTCCTAGTATCTCAGGGATCCTCCTTCTGTGTCTCATCAGACTCAAGTCTCAGTGTCTCACTGTCTGAAAGAAGTGTGTTGCTAGGAGATTGGCCACTAGGGAAGTCACCAGGACTTGATCTTAACCTGCAGTGTGTCTGGAGGCTACTGTGGGGGTCACCAGGACTTGATCTTAACCCTGCAGTGTGTCTAGAGCAGATCAGCCACTGTAGAGGTCACCAGGACTTGATCTTAACCTGCAGTATCTACAGTAGAAGTTGCTTGCAACTTGAACTTGGGCCTGCCTTCATGCTATTAAATTTTTTTGAAAAAAAAAAATTGTTTGCTTGCATGCACGTGTGCATGGCATGGCATGCAGAGGAGGTCAGAACAACTTAAAGGGATTGGTTCTTTCCCTTGACCATGTGGGTTCTGGGGATCAAACTCAAGCTGTCAGGCTTGGCAACAAGTGCTTTACCCTCTGAACCTTTTTCCTGGCCTCAAACCTGGCCTTTCTGGGCTCTTGTTGAGCCCTGTGTGACTGCAGGGGAGCTCCAGCCAGGTTGAGACTCTGGATTGGGGATGTCCCTGGTGCTGGCAGCATCTGTGATGTTATTTCTAGGCCCACTTGACATCAGGGTGGTGCGGTTCAGGTGGAACCTCCCCCCCAACAATTTCAAAGCAGATATTAGCTATCGAATCACCCATTCACCTGCCAGCAAGAACATCCTTTGACTTGAAAGAACACCTGTAGGTGCCTGGATCTGGTTGTGGGTAAGAAGGGAGATGATGAGGTAAAGTTCTGAGTGCTGATCGCTGTCCTGGGGAGCTCTGGGATACTGGGCTATGTGGAGAATAAAGAGTAAGGGGGTGTTCTGGAGCAGGCAGGACTGGGGCCCATGGGAAATATAAGTATGAAAACCCAGGTCTCTAAGTTCCAAGGAGACCCTTGGCACAACTGTGTAGAAGGACCAGCACACTTTCTCTGGACACTCTGGCTGCCTGCGGTTGCAAGGTAAGCTCCTAGAAGCTGCTGATGGGGATATTTGAAGCCAGACCAACTGGGCTTAGGCCTTGACTCTGTCACAGGTCAGCTGTCTGGGCCAGTCATATAACATTTCTAGTCCTGTTTCTTTAAAATATAGTAACTGTGGTGTCCTCCTTAGAGCTGGTAGGAGGGTTGCTTGAGACATTTTTTTTTTTTTTTTTTTTTTTATTAGGCAGTTTTCATGGAGGTGTTGTGAAGGCAACCTAATTGGGCCTGAGGCAATGGGTGAAGTGGGCTGTGGGGTCTCTGTGAAGCCAGAGTTACATCTCTAGTACAACTCATAGGGTTGAACACATGCTCGAGGTGTGCCTGGTGCGGGGGGAGGGATATGCATGTCCCTTCCCTGGGGGAAGCTGTCTGTAAAGAACATCTGTTTAGAGATATGGGCAAGCCCCCAGGTTGGAAGGTGTCCCTGCTGACGAGCCTGACATCCAGGGGCTCTGGGACACACTCCCTGTGCAGTGTTTGGGCGAGTCCTTATGGCGCCCTTTCTCCCTGGATAATTGATGGTGCGTTCTTCTCTCCACAGAGCAGACAGCACTGGGTACAGAGGGACGGCTGGGCGGGCGCCTTGCAGACAGTCAGAGCCCAGCCTTCCTTGGCAATTTATCCCCTGTCAGCCTTGCTTGTTTGGGACATAAAACAAGTTTCCCAGGGAGTGGCAGGGGCTGTCCAGGCAAAGTTTCTCTGAGGGATGGTTTTGCCAGTCTCCAGGCAAGCCAGAGTCATTGAGGGGCTTTGGCAACCACTGGAGCAGCCATACTCATGAGCAGAGGTGTGGGTCCTTGGTGCTGGGACTGTGGTAGCAGAGACAGAGACTTTCAGGTAACACAGTCAGAATCTGGTCCAGGACAAGTCCACTCCCACTTCACATGCCACCTCAGAGCTCGCATCCAGAGTCCTGGGCCCCAGGGAGTCTCTACATGGATTCCAGAGCACTAAGCCCTGGAGCATGAAAAAGAATTCCCATCCTGCCTTCACTCTCCCTAACCTCTAATTACAATTATACATCGAAATCCCTTCAATTATCATCGTAGGCGATAAGCCGCCTTAGCATTCCCCATGCAGCAATTTTATAAGAAATCACGGGGTCTGTGTCGTAGTGTAGCGTGGATATCTTGAAATTATACTGGTCTTGGTCATCACACCTCAGAAGATGACAGTCGTTATTAGCTCTAGATCTTGGGATTTCTGACACAAATAAAAAAGGCACACATCACTACAGTGTTCTAGAGAGTGCTTAATAAGCATGCTTCTGTGTGTGTGGGGGGGTTCCTGTCTAGTACGTGCGTGCGTGCGAGTGGTGTGAATATGTGCTTATTTGTATTTGTTCATGTCAAGGGTGGTATGGTTACCCATGTGCTCCTGCCCGTGTGTGGGGATCAGGATCAGAGGATACTTTTGGGTGTGGGTCCTCACCTCTCCTCCGTGTCTAACTTGAAAAGCACATTTCAGGGTCTCTTCAGAGCAGGTTAGTTGGCTCAGGGGCTTCTGGGCATTCTCCACCTCTTGTCCCATCTCTTCATAGAGGCGCTGGGATTGCAGAAGCTTGTGTTTGCATCCTGTTCGCATGACTTCTGGGGACCAGGACTCGGGTTCTCGGTCTTGCAAATATTTATACGTGTTGAACCACTCCGCAGCCCCCAATCCCAATACCCAGTAGTTTAGGCATTTTAAATAGATATTTCTATAAAGAAGTCCTTAGGCTTTATCAGAAGCTAAAGAGGTCCACAATAGGGATAAAGGTCCACAATAGGGATAAGAGGTCCACAATAGGGTTCTGTGACCAGGGAAGTGTGTCCACAGGCTTCTCTGGTCACCCTTACTGGTCATCAGGGACTATGCTTCATTGTCAGGTAGACCACAGTTGGCACCACGTAAGCTTGCCCCCTGCACTGATTCCCAAGAGTGACAACATTGTCTTCCAGGAGCTGCTAGGGGCTTCTGATGGGGGGAGTGGGGTAGGGGTGGGGGATTAGGATGCCAGTACAGCAGGGGGCTGCATTCTCACTGACTCTACAAGGGAGACAGTGAGAACAGGGAGAGGCTCCTCCTCCTGTAGTAACTTGGTTTCTGTCCTGGGACGGCTTTGTGGAGATGGCAATGGATTTGAATCTTGAGGATTTGGAAATGAGAAACATGGGGGTGATAAGCCTTATTTAACAAAGAAACTAGATCCCAGAAAACAGTTGGCTCCAGAGAGACCATAGAGAAAGCACAGAGGGGATGCGGGCCCAGAAGGAGCCCCTAAACCAGGCAAAGATGCTTGGATCTGGGCTGACAGTCTGGGGACCAGGTTTTTTGTTTCAAGGTCACACCTGATGGTTGATCTTGAAGGACAATAGGAGAGACTGAGGCTGGAGGCTAGCTGAGAGATTTTGGAGTGGATCTGAGCCCACCAAGAGTCCTCATGGGGAAAAAGGTGTCCCAGTTAAGGACTAAGGTGGGAGGTACTAGGGATAGGCTCTGGTTTTGAATCCAAGATCTGCTATTCTTTGCTTCCTGACTTGGGTACATGAGTTATGCATGGGAGGTTTAACTTGGAAACAACACATGCATGACCTGTGGGTGTGCATGAGCAGAGATGGGCACTAGGGCTCAGTATAGGATGCTCAGGTTCCCCACAGCTTAGCTCATTAACTATCAGAGATAAACAAACATGTCCCCGGTGGCATCCTATCCTGGAGGAGGGTCAGGAGAGGCGAGGCCAGCCCTGAGATCTCAGACAAACACTGAGCCTTCGGCCTGCACCCTTGGCATCTGAGGTCAGGATGCCAGGAGCCATCTTCCCCAAAGCCTCCAAGGACTCCAGCTGGGACTTCACCCCTCCTTTCTGTCTTCCATTCAGCTTTACTGTAGTGAGGCCCACACTGGTCCACATCCCAGGAAGGGAGGAAATGAAAACTTCCCCTCCTGGTAGGCGGACCTAGCCCTGGTCTCCTCCAGGAGCCCAGGGTCAGAGTGGGAAAATAAGGGGCTCAGATGGGGCATTAGGAACTGTGAGGAGGAATTAGATCCTTGTCCTACTGTGAGAGACCCAGGGAGCTTCATGGAGAAGGACCACCGGGCATACTGGCTGTGAGTGATGGACGGTCTGTAAATCCAGGGCGTTGCTCCGGGCCCTGCTCACACTCTATCCTTCTGGGATTCCTTTGATTTGGTTTGGTTTTTTAAACTAGGGTCTCATGTAGCCCAGGTTGGCCTCAAACTCTGTGTGGCCAAGGATAACCCTTGGTTTATCAGGTGCTGGAGATGGGTCCAGAGTCACATGGTAGGCAAGCCGCCTACCAAATGAGTTATACCTTGGCCAGCAGTCCTTAATGTCCCTTTCCCACACGGTGGGCCTCGACTCTGACTCGGGGCTCACACCCCACGCCTCTCCCTCTTCCCTTCACATTCACTCTGTCAAGGGATCTTCCTGCCTGGGGACGTCTGTCCGTGGTGGACGATCAATTTGCCATGTTTCCTAGACCATGCAGAAGCATATTTGGGGACTTTAATCTTCTTAATAAATCGTTCTCAGATTGTGCACGATTAAACCCCTGGAAAATTCATGAGCACGCTGGGAATAGAGACCTCCCCGGGAAGGTTTGACATGAGCAACACAATAAACACGGCTTCTAAATTGGGTCAGGGAAGCCTCTGAGCCCAGTGCAGGACGTTCCCGTGGCCCTCCCAGCCCTATAAATTAATCATGCATACAAAGAGGGCCTTGTCCATTCTCCTCAGCGCCAGGGGTTGTGTCTCTGCCCACTGACCCCCCACCCCCTTCCTTGATGTCTAACTGCCCAGTGAGGCATTTCAGCTTCTGGCCTTTGTTATTCCTGTCTCCACAGCAAGGTGGGTGTACATTTCAGCAAGAGAGATGTAGGTTAGATAGGGGGAAGAACTTCCTGGCTGAACACAGTGTGGTGTGAAATACTGGAATAGGTTGTACAGGTAATTCAAAGACTCTTTCCTGTAGGAGTTCAAAACCTGTCAGGATCTACCCTACTGTGGCACTCAGGCTACTGCCTGTGGCAGAGGTAGCCTCAGGACCTGGCCTGAAAGTGCCTCCTTCCAGAAGAGTTAGCATCCCTGTGTCCTAAGTGATCCAACGAATGAGACCTGACTAACATTCTTAAACCCAAATCCTCAGTGCAGTCTGGGACAGTTACCTGCAGGCTCCTGCTGAACTCAGCTCTGGCTTGGAGAGATGGCTCATCTGACACAATGCTTGCCTAGCATGCATGGGGCTCCAAGAGCTGTCCAGTACTGCATAAAATCAGGCTTAGTGGCATATACCTGTAATCCCAGCAGTCAAAGGCTCAAGGTTATCCCCAGCCACATAATGAATTTGAAGCTAGCTTGGGCTACATGAAAGCCTATTAAAAAAAAAAATAAAGGAAAAAAAATCTCAGTATGCTCACCTCATATCTCACACGCACTCCCTGTCGGAATTCAGGTAGCCAGTATGTTGCCTCCTCTGGGAAGCCTTCCTGAGTTACCCCTATATCAGTTATTGTTAGTTACTTCTTTCTGCTCTTCTGTTTCCTCAGCTTCCATCCCTGTCTGCCTGCACCTGTGGGAACCCTCATATGGCACTAAACTGTCAGCTTTCTAGGGACAAGGACTATTTTGGAGCCCTCATGGGGACACACAATCTCCCTTCCCAGACCATGTTTGAACTTGCCTGGGTTTTCAAGTATCAGTTCCTGGGATTGGCCCCATATACCTCAGGGTAGGTGCTAAAAGGGCCAGCTTCCCAATGGCAGTTATGGGGATCCTGGACCATTGGGCTATGAGGAGAGGGGAGGGGGGAGGCGCACACAAGCACAGAAGTACAGGGTAGAGGCCATGGCTGGCCTAACTAGACTTCATTTGGTCTCATGTTGAGATTTTACCCCATCTCTCTGGGCCTGCTAATACCTGACACTGTATTAGCAGTCCCTTCATCATAGGAAACCCATGCTGAGACACTGTGGCCTTGGGTAACTTCTGTGCATTGTCACCAGCCACACCTGTCCTAGCACAAGCCTAGGCAGGTGAGCCATTTGGAAAGAATAGTGTGCAGGTCTGGGCTGGCCATGAAGATGGAACTCATGCTCAGCCCCACAAGGAAGGATGGAGGATCCTGGTGCTTCAGCTTTAGAGAAACTTCAGTCAGCATGCTTACTCTATGGCTGGGCTACTCTCTGCATGCTTACCCTAGGGCTGGGCTACTCTCTGCTGTTGCCTATAGGAGCCTCAGAGTGCTGTCCTTCCCAAGAGAGCTCCACATCGGGCTCTGGTGAAGCCATGAGTTCTGGCACGTGAGTCACTATGTGTGCATGTGGATGCACACCCGTGTGTATGCGTGTGAGTATGAATGCTACGGCGCATGAGTGTGTATCCATGTATCAATGTGTGGGTGTGCATAAGTGTAGTCACGTTCCTGTGAGTGGGAGGGGACTGGGGGAGGTGGCTTGTGTGCAGGGCCAGAGACAGGCAGGGCCTTGCTCTGGAGCTGGCTGCAGGCTGGCATCGATGCCTCAGGAGATCAGCAGGTGGAGAGAGAGAGCCACCGTGAGACTGGTCAGGGAGGCCTCTGGGCTGTTCACTAGATGGCCCTGACTCAGTGCCTAAAATAATACCTGATTCCACACTGTACTAGAGGACATGCCAGGCTCCTTCAGCCCCATGAACTCACTTCAGCCATGAGAAAGTGGATTCCCATTCAGTCTGGATGAATCTGTCACCAGGGATGTTACACTCTGGAGCAAATGTGGGGAGGCTCAAGGCTGGAGTTGACTGAACCAAGATGGAATTCTCAGGCTTCTGAGGACCTGCAGTGTGCTGGCTCCTGAAGACCTCTGGAGATGTAGGATGAAGGGAGGAACTGCTAGCCTAGCCTGTGGCAGGGAGGCTGAGAGAGGGCGGATGTTGAGAAGCAGGCACTCCAAGGACAGTTGGCATCATAGTGACTTCTGTGAGTGAGGGGCTTTGGAGTCTGGCCTTGAAGAGAAGGTATCCTGAAGTAGAGAGGACAGGGTGTCCTGTGGGTGAAGACACACTAGTGGGAAGCCAGTGGAAATGCCTGCAGGGCCTCAGATACACCGCATAATACAGGCTCCTTTGAGAATCCTCTCAAGGATGGTCCTCAGGTCAGAGGTCATCCCCAGCCCTGCATCTTGCTATGTTTTTTTTCTCTTGGCAAGACCTCCTGCCCTGTTCACTCTTCTCCCTTGAGTCCAAGATGTCAGTGTCAGAGGAGAGGAAGACAATAAAAATGAGAGGTGGTTGCCACAGAAACTAAAAAGTAGAAGCAGAAACTTTACAGAGCAGGAGGGTGAGGGGACTAGACTAGTGGCTGGCAGGGGGCAAGGACCTGTACAAGCAGGGGGTTGATATCTGGTGAGGAAGGTTGCTTGTGGTCTGAGGAGGGGGCCTTATCTTCTGCTTGGATCTGAGCATTTGGGTCATATGTCACCTGGAGGGACCAGGGCTTCCCTGCAGGTCTTTGCATAATCCTATCTTGAGTCTGCCGTTCTGACATGCAAAAATGACGTGACCTGGGACTGGACAGTTTACAAGGCAGCTTCCCACGTGTTGCCTCATCTAGTCACGTGATGGTTAGTCCTGGGAGGAAGCCTGTCTGTGGAGCAGAGTTGGGAGTCCAGCCAGTGAGTCAGGGGACATACCCCAGATAATACAAAAGGTGAGGTTCCTCGGGTTGGCAGCCCCTAATTCTTTGGGCTCTCTCTGCCTGCACTCTCTGCTTAGCTTGGAGCTCTTTGCAACTTCCAGATCTCTTCCCTCCTTCAGTATGCCTCCACCCCATCCTCAGGAAGCCACCATCTGCTTGCAGTACAGCCTCAGGGAAGCTGTCTGTCTCCAAGGCCTCATTTCCCTGTTGTAGAATGCTTACAGTTGGCCCTTTGGCTTCTAAAGGTGTTTGTGAAATTGAAATGAGACTTCACAAGCTGGACACTGCTCCAATACCTTATGTCTCTGCTGCATCTAAACCTCAAAGCGCTGCCTTGGCCTATGTGGGGCAGGGTGCAGGAAGAACCAGAGTCTGACTCCTGCCTCAGAGCCAGCCTTGAGAGACCTATGGGTACCAGGACTTCTCAGCAGATAGGTGAAGGCAAGGGGGAGTCAAGAACAGCAGAGCCCTGCCCAGGGAGCCCAAATGAAGGGCTCAAGGTTCAGGTCTGAAATAAGCCCCCTGAGTGACACATGGCTCCTGGCCTGTGTGGAATGGGAGCCAAGCCTTCGATTTCTCCTGGGAGAGAAGCAGTGAGCCAAATGCATTATTAAACGGCAGAAAGGCGGCACTCTTGTGAAAGATAATGGGGAAGTGTATTTGATGGGTTATGAATCATGGAACGAGAGGAGGAAACGGATAATATCTGAGCTGTGGTGGTGGTGGTGCAGTCTCTGGCCTGCCTTTACTTAGTACTCACAGGGTTCACGATGCCCAGGGCTGGGGCTCTGAGGTCTGAGGAACCCCAAAGCACACAAACATATATGCATGTACTGAGTAGGCCGGATCACCTCCCAGTTGACATCAGTCACATGTCTTTCAGCACTGAGGCCTGAAGTTGCCAGCATGAGCTGGGCAGGAGGGGACTTGACTCTCAAGGAGAGCACAGATGTGCAGCAGAGAAAGATGTAGTAGGTTGAGTCTCACGGCACAAGGCACCGAGGAAGGGTGGGTGCCTGGAGAAGAGGCTGGTATGGAGCTGGCAAAGGAAGGAGTGGCTTTGTGGAGAGGAAGGGTGAGTGGACATCACTCAGGTTGCTTGAGAAAGGTATGCCAGAAAAGATGCCCCAGCAGGCCTGGGGTCGGCAAGGTTCTGCACTTGACCACTCTGCTTGCTGAATGCGGAATAGACTCTAGATAGCGGAGGGTAGCTTGCAGGTGGGTAGCTGTGGCAGTCTCCAGAGCAAGACGTGGTGCCGCTGTGGCCCTGGGTGATTTCTGGGAAGATGGAGAGGTTAATAGACAGAGCTAGTCCAGATTCCAAGAGTCAAATCTAGGAACCTTGCTTGAGTCACAGGGAGAATGCAAGAGAGACTGACCGATGGGGGCTGGGACAGGCAGAAGGACAGAGAGCTGTGGGGAGGTAAGAAGTTGAGGCTGGCTATGTGATACCCAATGGCCACTGGCTAGGACCTGACCTGAATGCCATCAGCCTTGTTGCTAAAAGACATGGATTTGCAAGCAGCCCCATTCTCTTCTCCCTTGGTAGTCAGCCAGCAGCTTAGTAACCTGGGGACAAAGGACAAGAGTTACGGGGCAACATGGGCCTCTAGCAGACAGGCTGTAGAAACCAAGTTTCTGTCACTCACCAGCACTCTGCCTGTGACTGAGAGTCCTGTGTCCACCCTGGAGGGCCTTATAAGGGCTCACTGAATAAACATCGCCTGGCAGGGAGCAAGTACTGTACTGGGTTCGTAAATGCTGACTGTGTGACCCTGCTCAGGGCATCCCCACTAGGTCTTGGTTTCTCCTGGCAAGCTTGACCTCCCTTGGGCCAGCTGTGTTCAGCTCAGGGGGAAGGTGACCAGAGTACATAGCCAAGCTTGGCAGTGCTGTGTTGGACGAGACTGTGTTCCTCCTAGTCCTGTAAGGGAACACCATGCCCATCGGAGCTGTAAGGGGATATTTTAATAGGCCCAGGACCTGGTCAAGTCAGGGAACACAGAGACCAGGACAAAGTGGGCCAGTCAGGGTGCTTCCTGGCCTGAGCTGACCTGCTGGGCCCCTCACTCCAAACCACTTTTGGGGAGCCTGGGGCATCAGTGTGGGACCCTGCAAACTGTTGTAGTCTTTACTTGGAACTTCTATGCTGTGAAATTTAGAAACCTTGCCTGCTTGACCACACGGGTGCTGAGGTAGAGAAAACACTATTAAGTCATTTTTGCTGGGAGCTCTACGCCTCTGTCTTCTGGACTTTTAGAGAAGGCTAGCTAGAGGTCAGCCCCCTGCCTCAGCATTATAGTCAAGTGGGACCTGATAGGGGGTTGGAAGCCCAAACATTGGCCTATCTCTACAACTGGCTGCTCCTTGTGGAGCCTGCAGCATGGCCTGTTGCTGGACATAGGGAGGACCCTGGGGAGTCCCCAGTCCTGTGCCCTGGCTGGAGCATGGGGTGGCCATAGAGTCCCCTGTGACCTTTTTCAGCTTTCAGATGTGGAATGCAGCTTCCCAGGGATAAGAAGTAGTGAGTTCCTTGACTCTGAAGGCACGGCAGGAGGCTAGCAAGGTTTTACCTTCTCTTGTGCCTTGTGGGTGGTCCTGAACCATGCTGTCTTCATGTTCATGTGTGTCAACCATTAATCACTAGAAGAGATTCATCTGGGGAAATATACAAGGCTAGGCCACGGATTTGCTGGTTTCCAGGGTGACCTTGAACTTGTTTTCCTTGGCCCCAGACTTTCAGCTTCTTCCTGTTTGAGCAGGCACTGAAACTGTAGGGCCCGCCCTTCCCCTTACCCCTGGTAGAATTTCCAGGCAAAATGCTGTACCCAGGGTGGGGGCAGGCCTTCATTGTTCTCACTCTCCAGGGGACTTGAGGAGTGAAAGGCAAGAAGCTGCATTTAACTCCCTGTCGGTCTTACTATGCCAGTGTGAGCTCAGGGGCATCCCCAGGAAACAGCCAAGGTTCCTGCCATGCTTGCTCCTGCTTCGGCACCTTCAGTGTGGCTCCTACCTCCTTCCCTCAGACTGAACACAGACATTCATTGTTCACAATTCCTTAAAGTGTAGCCGGACCCACAAGGAAGCAAGAGCTGTGACCTGGAGATCTGATCAAAGACAAAAGGCAAAGGAAAAGCATTCATTCATTCATTCATTCATTCATTCATTCATTCATCCATTCATTCACTGAATCACTTCCAATCAATCAGGAATGTACCCTGGCCTGACCAGCCCCAGGCTGCCATGGGAACATAAGCCCTCCAGGGGCCAGCCACATGTCACCTGGAAGAAAGCCCAGGTCCCGAGAAGAGAGGCAAGTCACTGGGCCTGGGCCTGCAGCTGCCGTTTGAGAATGCCGGCTTTGAGCCCAGCTTCCTTCCTTGCCACATTCATCAGACACAGAGCACTGTCTGCGCTGGACTCTGGCTGTGAAATGGGACTAATAAGGCCACAGCCCTTATTAAAGTTTGGAGGGAAGCAATTAGGAAATGCCCAAATACACAGATATGAGGGTTTCAGGAGGCCAGAAACGTTGAAGAAAATAAACGAGCAGACACATATATCCCAGGTGACTGGAGCAAGCTGACCTGAGCTAAGGCAGTCAGGAATCATGCGCCGGCCAGCCTAGGCAGAGGAAAGTAGCCAGAGAAGATCCATCCTGGTAGGAATGAGCGGGAGGGACCAGCGTATGCCTGAGCTGAGCTGACCAGTGATCGAAAAGAGGCATGGCCAGTGGTGCTCAGGAGGCTGAGGCAGGGGGATTGTAAGTTTGAGACCAGCTTGTGCTGTGTAGCCAGACAGCCTAGAATTTGGGAGGGGGGAATAGTGGGCTTGAGTTCTTGCTCATTCATAGAGCTCATAGGGCATAGCAAGTGCAAGCCCCTACTTGCTCCTCCTACTGCCAAACATGGAGTTTTTGGAACTAAATTCCCCAAGATTCAGTGATGCTGGGCCCTGGAATGCATTCCTGAATGGGCAGCCCACACCTTCAGGCCTACCTTATGAGAGCTAGCCCTTCATAGTTGCAGAGGAGGACCAGAGGGGGCCTGTAATTTTATAGTAGCCCAGCCATGCAGTGTCAGAACTAATCCTCAAGACTGGATGTACTAATACCTGAGCCCCCAGGGGGTGCAGCCTGGCCCCACCCTTATTTGCATACCTTTCCCTCTCCCGCCTCTTGATCACTCCTTCATATATTCAGGTCTTCCCCCAGCCCCCACCTCATCTTTGCTCCAGCCTCAGCTCTGCACAGGATCCCCATTGGTTGTTTCACTGGCTCCTCCTCATGGCTCACTCCTCATGCTGTTTCCCCTCAGAATACACCCTGCTGTCTCCCCTGTCAGCTCCTATTTAGCCTTCTAGCTCAGTGCATGTGACACCTCCTCCCCACAGTCTTCCAGGATTTCTCATTTCAGTTCTCTCTGCTCCGACTTTGAGTCAGACGGGTTTCTCTACTTCTTTCCAAGGCTACCACCTCCTCTCCCAAACTTGAGTCTGCTCTGGGGCTGGGATTTGAGCTGGAGGAGCCTAAGATAAATGTGTGATCCACTGTTCTCTGTTACTCTCCCAGGAAGTCCAGAATGGTGAAGAACTGCCCCCGGCTCTCCCTCCCAGCAGAGGGTCTCTTACTAGCAGTACGGATGAGCTGACTCCTTACTCTGAAGCTCTTGCCCTTGCATCTCCCACCTGGGCTATCTCAGAGTCGACTACAGGGCTGGCTCAGCTGTCCCCTTCCCTGGGCTTCGCAGAGATGCAGTGAGGCCCATCCCTTTGGAACCCTGCCCTGGTGCCAATCGCGCCAGAGTTTGCAGATGATCAAGTAGGCATGCCTGAGAAAGGCGGAGGTGCCCTGACCTCACGGAGACCATATGGCGCCTCCTCTGGTGGCCTGGTGGTCTGCATCCATCACTGGGCAGGACTGGGAGGAAGAAGCGGGAGCTCTGGAGCCTGGGCCCTTAGTGGGGCTGGGAGAGAGCATGTGGACTGAGTTGAGGCCTACCTGGAGCTTGGCAGATTTTTTTGGGTCAAGGCAAGGCAGAGAGGAGGTAGCTTCAGGCCTGGCCATCTGGGCTGACAGGAAGCACAGACTTCAAGGGTTAGGGAACAGTGAGGGCCAGGGCTTTTGGTAGAGTGGCTCTCAGCCTCTTTTGGGCCATAGGACTGAAGCCTGAGCTTTGAGCTGCCTCTGAAGTGGGAGCCTGGCACCACTTGCTAGCATTCTGGTTCTGCCAGAGAATGAAGAGCAGCCTGGGTAGCTGAGGGGGGTCCCCTGGGGAAGCTCCAGCCCAATGCGGGCTGGTCATTTCCTCCACTCAGACTGAAGCCCGCTGCTGTGTAGGAGAACTGAGGGCAGGAATATCCCTAGGTGACTGGGGAGTGGGTGCTGGATTTGGGTGCCTGTAGCTTAAACAGAGCCTTCCTTTGGGAGCAAGCTTCCAGGTTCAGTCACCCTCCAGTTGCCTTCTGCACCTTAGGATAGGCTTAGAATAGGCTGCTGACAGGAAGAGGCAGGGATGGACAGCAGGGATTTAAGAAGTGATTTACAGCCAGGGGAAGGTTTTGATACTTGTAAAACCTCAGGGGTGTGGGCTCACCCTAGCTATGGTCATTTCCACGAGGCTCAGGGATAGTGACAGAGGCCACATACCCTGTCAGTTTGCTCTGGTTAGACCGAGGGCCTCTTCTAGAACCCCACCCCATCACTGTTGGGCAACTTGTTTGAAAGGCACTCATATTTCTGAGGCAACTTGTCTGTGTGAGTTCAAAAGTCCAGGTCTGGCTGGTCCCTAGTTCTTCCTGTATGGAGAGGGCGAGGGCCATTCCAGCCTGGAACCCTACCTGTTCTGTGTCAGCCATTTCCTAGAAAGACTGCCATTAAATCTGTGGGTGCCTTTTGGGAGAGAAGTTGGGAGACACAGTGGATGTTAGAGTGCTCAAGTAGAACCTCCTTTGGTGGACGGTGTATGCCTTCCTGTGTGCAGATGGAACCAGGCTCTCTTTCCCAGCCATGTCTCCAATACAGTTCTTATTCCTGGTCTAGCCTCATTCCTGAATAAACAGTGGATGCAGGAAGCTGTCATTGCCGGTTAGACAGACAGCATCCTGAGGGGGAGGTTGTGACCTTAACTGTGAGTGCTCAGGCACCTCCTCTAGACCCTCCCTAGGGCTCTGAAGAGTTAGAGGTGCATCCTAGCTTAGAAGACTGATGTATGCAGGGCTGCCTGCCTAGGGACTTCCCCTGCCTACCCTGGTGTAGACAGGAAACCTGACAGGTCTGAGTTCTCCAGACACCATTGTATGGGGCTTGGGGGAGACGCTGTGAGAAACTTGCTTCCTCTGTGCCCAGTCTTCTTCTGTCCCTGGAAAACACTAGCTCTGAAGGACAGCCCTGAGTTATCGCGTGCCCTCATGCACATTAAGTCTTAGTCAGCCTTAGGACCTTTGCAACATCCAGTCCTCTAGGTTCAGATCTTGCAGCAAGCCCTGTGATCTTAAGGAACTTTCTCTCGTCTCCAACATTGTTTTGGAAAACCAGTGAACCACCTGTCTGCTGGGGTCACCGGGGAAACCAAATGATTAAACGTGTGAGGGATACTGAGAGCAGGATCTGCTGTGGATGCTAAGGTGGGTCAACTACCACAGCATGAAATCCGAACTCCATCTTCCAACAGGCCCTAAGTCAAACTGTGACCCTGCAGTTTCTGCTCTCCTGTCCATGTGTGGGTGGGGTACCTGCATAGGTGTCTGTGCACCACATGTGTGCCCGGTGCTCGGGGGGTCAAGTGAAGGTCAGCTGGAAGTGGAGTTATAGATCGTTGTATGAGGCATCTTGTGGGGCCTCCGGGTCAGCAGGTGCTCTCGATGTCTGGGCAGAACTCTCCAGCTCCAGTACCTCCTCCTTGGTGGCAGAGTTTCCCTCTTTGCAAAATGATCCCTGGGCAAAAGCCAGGTCCTTCTGCTATGTGTTCAGCTGAGGCACCAGTGACTTGTCCTGGCATCCACTGGCATTGTTAAGCTTTTAAATGGTAATTTTGGTCATGTGTTCTCCTGCCCTCTCTGGCCTTCAATCTTAATGCCCTAGTAAGACCTGAGACTGCATGGGGCTGGTTCCTCTTCAGGCTCTGGTCTGGTGTTCAGTGTGCTTGTCCTTTTGGCCCAGCTCTAAAGCCATCGTCCTTTCTTCCTCGTGGGTGGGGTGCAGTTTGCTGTTGGTTTTCCGTCCAGAAGGGAAGTCTTCCAGTCAATTTCTGTTAGGGGGCCCCAAGAGCTTGGTGACAGCCATTCTATCAGTGGGGCAAGTGGCAAAGAGCCTTTGGAGGCAGGTGGGAGTTGGGAGGTGAGAAGCAGAGGGATGACTGCTTTGTGATGATGAACTTGGTATTCTAGGAGTGCCTCAGGGGCTCTCCTCTCCTTTTACATGTATTCATGGTGTGCATGCATGTGCATGTGTGTGCTCGTGTGTGTGTGTGTGTGTGTGTGTGTGTACCCATGCATGCCACTGCTAGTGTGGAAGTCAGAGAACTTGCAGGAGTTGGTTCCACTGGGGAGGAGGGGTGTGTTCCAGAGATCTAGTTCAGTTCTTCAAGCTTGGCAGCAATTGCCTTTACTCTCTGAGCCATCTGGTGGGTCCCTTTGAGGGTGGGTGAAAATGCTGGTGTGGGGGGGTTAGGTGCAATGACTTGAGGAGTCCTATTCCCAGCCTGGCACTCACTGAGGGGGCTCATTTCTAGGCTCCCTCCACATCTACTCCATGGAGCACCTCACGGGATGCCTGCTTTATCTGACTGGTGAGGTGGAGACTAGTCTTGCACCAGCACCCAGTTGATGGAGAGATATGTGTCACCTTCTCACCCAGGAGTCCCTCTGGAAGTGGGCCAGGGTGGCTGTACAGGTCCAGAGTTTCTGCAGGCACCCACGCTTCTGGATCGGGGGTAGGGCTGGGAAGCCTATCATATATCACCTGAGGCAATCCCTGAGGACTTACCTGCTGGTTGGTGCGAGTCCTCTGCTGGTTCAGGAAAGAGTAACAGTAAGGAGGTGGGCAGTGTTCAGGTGCCCGTCTTCCAATCTGGTCTCTGCCTGTGGAGGCTGTCCCCCTTAGAGGGGAGGAGACCACAGGGGTCCAGGTCCTGCTCACAAGGGGAGGTTGAAGCTGCAGGCTCTGGAGAAGAATTGGTTCCAGATGCTCTGCTGGGATGCAGGAAGCAGATTTTGTCTGCCTGCTGGTTCCAGGGTTGAGACCAGGAGGGGTGGCAGGGAGCCAGGCCTTTCCCTAGCCTCTGAGCTCCTACCTGGCCACCGTTTTTCCTCAACACCCATCACAAATGTCCTAGCATCTACCATGGGCCTGTAGAAGTGCGGGCATGGCAGCAGTTGGTAAAGGCTACTCCTTTTCCAAGGCCAGGAATTTAGGAGCTTGTGGTTCAGCAGATGACTCTGAGCTGGTGAGTTTTGTAGTGTCTCTTTGTAGCAGGGAAACTAAGGCACAGAGGAATTGAGAGACTGGGACAGAGATCAGGCTAAACCATTGGAATCCTGCTGTGTACATATGGGGATCCTAAACTTTACATGTGCTCCTGCAAGGCTACCACACACATCCTGACAGCTGCCTGTTGGGGGCCAGGCAAGAGCCTGAGCTCCATGTGTCAGCATTGACCCAGCAGCCTCTGGGCTGTAGCTCCCACATTACAGCAGGCTCAGAGGGATGCGAAGTGGGTCAGGTGCACTGACGCTAAAACTTTGCAGGTGGAGACCTTCAGCTTCTAAAACTGGGAACGATAGCAGTGGAGATTACTCACCTCTCAAATGCTAAGGTGTAGCAGGACGACTCTGCCCACAACTGGAATCTGCCTGGAATCTGGTGACTGGGTGCAGATTATTGTAGTGGTGTCCCAGCAGGTCTCCTAGCTGACAACCCTGGAAGCTGGAAAGCTTCCTGTGGGGCTGGCCAGTGTTCTAGGAAGAGGGACCAGAGGACTGGAGACTGGACTGTTCTGCAGCTGGGGTTGGAGACCTGCCCTCCCCCCTTACCCTCCACTGTCCCAGGATGGCGCCTGGCTTCCAGCTGTGCTCCAGCACCCCCACCCTCTCCACTGACCTGGACTAGACTGAGGAGCCAGGAAGGGGGCTTCCCCAGTGAGGAGAAAAACCTGGCCTGGATTGATGCCTAGGCTACCCTACCCACTCGAGATTCCTCCAGGGTCTAGCCTGCCCCACTTCCCTTAAGAGTTCATGCGACAGCTGTTGGCCAAAAACCATATGCTCTTGCACTTTTTGTGCAATTGAGGCAACTCTCCCCCCCCCAACATCTTTTAGGTCCTCAGTTTCCTCTTCTGAACTTGAAGGGGTGAAAGAGTCTGGTAGGTGGTGTGGTCTTAATAATGCAAAAGATGAATGTTGCTGTGGGGGAAAGGGAGAGAAAGGGAGGTCACCTAGGAGCAGGAGGGTCAGGGACTTCCTGTAGAGGGGATAGACCTAAGAGGAGGGGGAAGGAGCCAGGCAGATTGCTGGCCATTAAGAGGACAGAGATGAAAGCTGGCAACAAATAGGGTTGAAAGAGGTGATGGGTAGTAGGCGGGAGGCTGCTGGTGATTTGATTTCTGCAAGATTTCTGTTGCTTCAAATACCAAAGAGAGGTGGTTGGGCTTGTAGCTATTATGCTGTCTTCAGAGCGATGGAAGTTTCTGGAACTGCAGAAAGACTTGGAGAACGTCTTTCATCTTATGGTAGTAGAGGCAGTTGGCCATTCCTTTCCTAATCCTCAGATTCTATTTGCCACTGTAGGATAGGAAACTTTCTGTCTTCAGAAACTTGCTAATGCTACTAAAAATGTCAGAGGGGAGGAAAAATTCAGGCACCCCTATTGGTTTCTGTGGGGGATGGGGCAAAGTGGCTTGGCAAAGCCCTCTGGTTGCACAGGTGTGCCTTGTATTCTGTATGTGTGCTTGAAATGCACACAATAATCCAAATGATATGAAAGTAATATTTTTTATCAGACGGAGATGCCCTTCTGTAAAGAATAGCTAAGTATCGTAGGTAGCAGAGACAGGGAGGACTTCGACCTGACTGAAAGGTGCCTGCAGACCTTTGTGCGGCTGCTCCGGCCTGCTCATGTTTCAGTCCAGTCCAGTCTCCCCCTCCCTCGGACCCTAATTTCACTTTTCTAGCCTTGGTGTGTATGCATATATACATGCACCACTGCACCTGTGGCGGGACGGGGTGCTCCGGGCACCCCAGGTTGGATGTGGAGTCTGAGGCATGGCTGTCGGGGATATGATGTTCCTGGGGTTCCTCTAGCGGGACAGGGGAACTCTCGGGCCGCGTCGCCCCGGCGACTCCAGGCCAGGATTTTGCCTGCACTGACTTTCCGGGCCGGTGCCAGCCCAGCCTCCCGGTCCCGGGCCCCCGCCGAGGAGCCGGCTGCTCAGGGCGGGGCGGGGGAGGCGGCGGAGGAGGAGTTGGAGCTACTTTGTAGGGCAGCTTTGGTCTCGCCTGCTGCTGCACCAGAGCGCGGGAGAGAGTGCGGGGCGCCCGCCGGGCGGTCCGGAGCGGCCGATGGGGCCCCTGTGAGCGCCCAGGCCTGGCCCGGTGCCCGGCGGGCGGCAGCATGTCCGCCGGCGGCAACGCCAGGAAGAGCACCGGGAGGCCATCCTACTACTACCGGCTGCTGCGGCGGCCCCGGCTGCAGCGACAGAGGAGCCGCTCCCGCAGCCGGACCCGGCCAGCCAGGGGTAGGCGCCACCCTGACCCCAGACCCTAGTCCCTTGCTACCACAGCATCACCAGCGGGTGCTTTTGAGGCGCCTGTGTCAGTGGGTGATGGCTCCTCATCTGGAGCAACCGTGACTGTCCCATCCCCATTGCCTTAGCTTCTGTAGGTCCTTCCTCCTGGGTAAAGTGGGGTCCCTAATGTTTCCCATTATACCAGGAGCAAGGAGAAGAGGGTCTGATACGCAGTTCCTCCGCACTTCTTAGATCCGCATCCCATCCCACTGTGCATCAGTTTACCCATGCGCCGACCGTAAAGTAGTCAAAGTGGATCTTGACTTGCCTTCACTGTCTGGTGTTCCAGCTTAGCCTGCTTCCAGTCCTGTTTTGCTCCCCCACCTTTTGGATGGAGAGCTGAATGGGCTTCCTGGGGGGAGAGCCATGTTTGTAGGGGCCTGGAGCCCCTCTGAATGGTCCTTGGAAGGGTACCTCTTTCAAAATGGAGAGGGAGAACTGCAAACCTTTCCTCGTGCTAGCAATGGGATCTTCAGCCAGAGAGGCCCCGATGTTTTAGGCTGACTTGGGGCTGTCAGGGGCTTCCACACAGGCTCTGCCCTGGGTTGTGGTGGGAAGCCTGGCCTGGCCCAGCCTCACCATAGACCGCGGGGCACGTCTGGAGAGGTGTTGATGTGGGAGTTGCCCCCCCCCCATCCCCTTTAGGGTAGGGTCAGTGAAGCAGTCAGGCAGTGTGCTTTAGTTTACTTCCTCCATAAAGGAGAAGACTTTCCCACCCCAGGAACAATGTACAGGGTTTATTTAGGAAGTATTGAGTTCCCTATGCACAGAGTTCAAGTTTAAACTGTCTGACTCTGCCCACAGGTTTGCGGACTTTAGTCTGAGGGTTTCCCAAAGCATGTGATATCCCCACCCTTTCCCTTTGCTGAAATGGCCTCTGCCTGGTTCCTGTGCCTAGTCTAGGGCTGGCCCAGGGAACCAGAGACCTGGGTTCAAACTTCCTGAATGGGCAGATCACCATACTTCCTGAGCCTTTGTTTTTCTCAGCTGTAGAAGGTGTCATTGTGACAGATTCTTGCTGTGAGAATGGGTTTGGGATGAATGTCGTCATGGTTTGGCTCCCCCAGGACCTTTCCTGCACTCCCCGTGCCTGCTCTGCTCCTCAAGTGCCCTGCAGGACCATGCCCTCATCTGTACCCACTGTGGAGGTTCCCAGAGGATGGGGGCTCTGCCTCCTTTTCAGCTAATGAGGCCAGTGACGATCAATGTTCAATGGATCAAACTTGTCTGAGCTTGGCTCCCAGCTGCGTCCAGCTTTGTGTGCTAGCCTGGAAGGAACTCACAGTTTGCTGAGAGTGGGGAGGAGACCAGCCCTGATGAAAATTCTAGTTGGGGAAATTAAGGAAGGTTTCAGAGGGGTTGACGTTGAGAATGTGTCTGCTGAGCTGGTGGGATTTCCTTTGCCACAAGTGACTGACTCAGCCCTAGGTCCAAGTCCTTCTTGGAGAAAACTGGCTTTCTGCTAGCTGTCTCTCTGAGCTTCAGCAATGGGTCCTGCCTGGGAAGCTGGAAGCCTGCAGCTCAGACAAGTTAGGTGTGAACTGCTGTCCTTTACCAGACAGGAAGGGACAGCCTGTGCATATGCCAGAGAAGGAAAAGGAAGAGGCCCTTGGTGTAGTTCATCCTGCATGGGGGCAGAGGACAGCAGTCCTGTAGAGTGAGTTCATCCTGAGTGTGGGGACAGAGACAGCAGTATGGACCTGATAATGGCCCTTCCGTAGTGACCAGCTGTGGGTATGGGCAGAGCTGTGGGTCAGTATGCAGGGTGGCCAGGGGCACCTTGTTAATCTTCTGCTAACCCGCAACTTTGATCCTGCTGCTCTGGCCACACTTTCTGTGGGGAGGTTGGACCAGGGTGTGCCTATTAGGAAGCCACCCTGAGGTATAGAACCACTCCCTTCTGACCTTGGTGTCAGATTTGGCATGGCTAGGTGTCAGTCCCCTAATGGAAGCCATACTTAAAGGGCTGGGGCAGCCCCTGGCTCCATCTCTGCCCCCACCTCATTTTTGTTCTCAGCAGGGAGGGAAAAGGAACATAGGCTCTGAGTTCAGAAATAGGAAAGTGCATGGAGGAGTTGGTAGCTGGTTTCGAAGACCCACAGATGGCCAGGCAAGGGTGTTAGCTAAGCCACTGCCTCCTATTGGGGTGGTGGGGGGTGGGGGGGTGCTCATTGCCTTCGAGAGCATCATGTCGTTCTTGGCAAAGCTGTGAGGGACTGACAATGTCTCCAGCATCCTAGGGTTACACATTGTGTGCCACTTCTTGGCTTTGGTTTCCTCAACTGAAGGTTGGATGGGGTGAGCCTTGCAGCTGCGTGGAAGCAGTGAGCCTCATGGGATGGAGACATCTAAACATCATATTGTGCTGTGTGGCTCTGGGCCTGGCTTGTGGATTTGGGTGGCTTGTCTCCAGAAGGGTGTCACCAGTCAGGGTACCTCACTTCCCCATTTACTGTTATCAGGAGAAAGAACAGCTTCCTTAGAGAAATAGAGCACCCTTCCAAAGCCCTGGCCTGTCATTCAGTACAGTCAAGCCTAGTCACAGGGCATATGGAGCTGTGTGATACTTGTTCCCAGACTTATCAGGAGTGAGTCCTGTTGGCTGGAGAAGCCTGCCTATTGGGGACTCTGGAACACAAGGCCCCTTTTCCAGACTGTACAGTGGTTAGTGGATGAGAGGGCTATTTCTCGTTCTACTTTGAAGGAACTGGTTGCCAACATCGGATCCATTCCAGGCTCACAAGTCTTCCCTCTGTCAAGGGATCCTGTTCTGTTGCCCCAAAGGCTTGGACACTCTGGGTGCCCACAGTAATGCCGAGGGAAGTCTGGGGTTTTCTGCATACACATCCTGACAGCTGACTTGTGCTAGGTCTTGCTAAGTGCCAGACATTTGGCCAATACTTTCTTCTGGCATGGCCAGGTTTTCTCAGCTTTTGCGGCCATCTTCACTTTACTGTCTTGCTGCGTGTGTCCCAGCCCTACTTGGTCCTCTGTCCCTGCAAGGACTGCTAGAGTCTGTTTGTGGGATATCAGGAGTGAGCTCCCAGGAACCACTCAATATGCTCTGAAGAATGAAGGTATACCAAGAAGGGCTGGGGCTGACCGCTGGAGTGTGGCTTCTCACACTAAAGCTTAGAGCATGGCATCTGTCATCTCCCTTGGAGTCCAGATGGGTGTGTGGTTCAGGCTTACCAGCACTCCAGATGACAGCATAGCTGTGCCTGTGGCCTGTCACTTTGGCGTCTCATGGGAGCAGTGGATAGAGAAGGACCCCATCCTCCACCACTAGGAGGGCTGGGACTGGGGCACTGTGAGAGAAGGTGGCCATGGACTGGCAATAGAGCTGTTAACCGTATAAATATGATAGGGAAAGGGAAGAGGCCTTGTTAAAGACGAGGCCTGACCTCCAGCTCTGACTAGCTATGGGTAGCAAGGCAGAGACCAGAGTCTGGGGCTGGGAAGAGCTGGGCTCCCCCATCCAAGCTTCGTGGCCTTGGGCAAGGCTCTCCGTCTCTGGCCTATTGTTTATTCCTGTGTAAAATGAAGATGATACCTCAGTGCTGCTGTGCATCTTCCGTGTTCCGGTGAGCTCCGAGTTCTCTGCTGGAACACACCGGGCACTCTGCAAACTGAAGCCAAGCACATGGAACACTTCTCATCCGCACTCCATAAAGGGAGTGAGCCCATCAGACTGTAAGATAGAGAAGCTGGGACCAAAGCCCACCAAAGGGTCTATGTCCCTCAGCAGGAACAGAGAGGAAGAGGAAAAAAGACAAATTGGATTTCAAAGGTCTCCCCCAAGACAAGGACTGGAGCAGGCCATTGGTTCCCAGGGGCAACTTCTGAGTTCTTGGGGGCCCAGATAGCCCATCCAGCTCCCGCCTTGTACTCGGGGTTGTCCAGCTGGTAGGTCTAAACTATTGCTTCCAGGGCCTTAAAAAAAAAAAAAATTATGTATTATGTATACAGCGTTCTGCCTGCATGTATGCCTGCAGGCCAGAAGAGGGCACCAGAGCTCATTATAGATGGTTGAGAGCCAACATGCGGTTGCTGGGAATTGAACTCAGGACCACTGGAAGAGTAGACAGTGCTCTTAACCTCTGAGCCATCTCTCCAGCCCCCCCCCCAACCCCCCATCCTGCAAGGACTTTTGACAAGTCTCCTACGAGCCAGATGCCTGCTGGCGTCAGTATGGAGCCACCATTCCTTCCAGCTGGCTTCTCTTCCTACACAGATTGTACCCACCACTGCTGCCCCTACCTGTCTGACTGACAGGTTACATGTTTCAGGTCTCAGAACGTTACCCCAGTTTGTCCTCTAAGTATTTCAGTGGGGATGGTTCAGTGTACACTGGGAGGTGAGTTCCTTGGAGGCAGGTGGACAGCCTGAGCCCCACTCCCTAGACTGAGCTCATTAGGTCCTTGGGGGAAGCCAGAGGCCACAGTTAATCTGCTGGAATCTCAGCCTCCTGGCCTTTGCTCTCCTGCTGTCCTCATCACCTTTACTAATTAGGTAGCCTCTCTTACCATCTGAATGTGGGTGCCATGCTGAGGGAGGGCCTCCCCTGCTTATGTCCCATGTCTAACTCCCCAACCCTTCAATAAAGTAGGGGCGTCGTCATTTCCACCCCCAGGTAAGGAGCCTGAACTCTGGTGAAATAAAATATGAAACTGGCAATGATGACATAGAGCTGGAGAGCTCACCTAGAACCACACCGGAAGCCCTGGCGTCTCCTTGGTTGGTGTGACTGAGCACTGGTCAGACCAGTGTGCCCTCAACCTCAGTGGGTCCGGGTACAACTTGATTCCTGGGCACCTAGTTTATCATGCCTTTAGTTAGTTCTGCACCAACCGAGGCCCACAGCACACAGACAGTCAGGAGGAGCCTGCATTGTTCAGTGGCTGCAGGAACCGGTGGAGCACTTTACTTAAAATCTTTCTCAACTATATTCCCAATAGGGAAGCTGAGGTTCCCGGAGCCAAGGCCGCTCACCAAGGTTGCCTGGCAGCGCTGATGAGAGCTGTAGTTTGAAACTGGGTCCTACACCTCTTTGCATCCTACTTACATGTTAGCTTTGTCTTACTTTTTTCTGGATGGCTCACTAAGAGGAAAGCGAGGCAGATGGATTCCTTGTTGGGTCTGGTGGAAGAAAAAGGGGGTGGAGCCCCTGTGTGTCTCTTCTCAGACTCGTTCACATTCTGGACCACATGCGTGTTTTGCTTTAGAAATGACCTGAAGCCTTTTGACTGTTTTCAAAAGAAAAACAGAGCCTGCCACTTCACCAGTGACTTCCTCTGGGGCCGCTTGCTTAAATGTCAGGAAAGGGAGAGTATTTCCTGGTCAAGAACATTCAGAGCTTGCTGGGAGCTGAAGTTTTGTTTTCTGCTCAGGAGGTATTTAGGGAGTCAGCCCCCACCCTGCTTCGCTTTGCCGTCCCTGGGAGATTGCTTGGCAGTCAGGGGAGGGGGAACTGAGAAGGAGTGGCCGTGATGCCTGCCCAAGTGTCAGGTACCGACTCTCCGAGTGGTGGCTGGTTATTTTTAGCTATTCTCATCCAGTAGAGGCATTTCAGCGTTTGTTCAATATTTAATTATCCATCTGAAATTGGCCCACGTGGCCTTGAGTTTGGAAGTAGGTCTGTGCTGTGATTTCCTCTGATTGCATAAATAAGGAAGCAGGAGAATCTCAACAGCCCTCTAAATAATAACAATGGGGGAAGGTGGCTTGGACGAGGAAGACGTGGTTCCTCTGTCTAGACAGACCCTACCCATTTCAGAGGTACCGAGGGTGCCGGTGACACCCTTGGGCTGTTTGTGCAGCGCACACCTGCAGCAGCTGTGTTTTTCATTTGGGGTAGAATCTCCTCCTTTTTTGTGGGCCCTGTGTTCTCTTTGACAGCTGCTGGGTACTGAATGGAGGTTTGGGGATTTTGCCTTTGGAGGTCTTGTTAGCTTTTATTTCCCTCTCCTGACAGACAGGAGAGGGCTGTCAGCACCCGAGCTGTGTGATTTCTTTTTCTGTGGCCCTTGGAGGTGAAGCTTGACATGACTGTGAAATGGAAAAGCGTAGTGAAGGCAGGCAGATGGGACTGAGAGGCTCTGTGCCCGCTCCGGAGGCAGCAGAGGGGAGGGGAGGAGGGCTGAGACCCTGAGAAGCTGGCAGGCCAGTAGTCCTGCTTGGCCTGAGGAGTGGAGGTTTAGAGATTAAAAAACCAGTAAACTGGCAATCCGGACTAGTTTTAGACATCATTGATTTTCTATTTATTTATATCTCTGTTTCGGGGACACTGGACTTGAATCAGAATTGTAACTGAGGTACTATGTGATCTCAGACAAATCATTGGACATCTTTGGGCTCCAGAGCAGGCCTAACATAGTAGTGACACTGTAGGCTATGTCACAGACTTGAATGTGTGTATTGTCATTAGGTCTCATTTGTCTCAATCACAGCTCTGTCACGCTGATGTATAAGTACAGTGTGACATCTGGGGGTGGGGGGGGACGGACTGGAATCATTTCCATGGTGTTCTCTCCCATCAGGGACTGCTACACATGTAACCAGCACTTGGTTGGCCACCTACTGTGTGCACACTGTAGGCAGGGGCTGCCTTGGTGATGAAATAGCCCCTGTCCTAGTGGTGAAGGAGTTGAGCTAAGGGAGGGCCATGTAACCAGGTCAGCAGATGGTATGCACAGAAAGGTTGGCAGGGCTTTGGATAGTGAGCCAAGAGGAGTGTCCCCCAGCGGCACAGGGAGCCAGAGGAAGGATTTGGAAAAGGACATGTGATGAGCCTCTATCTCTTGAGCATGTGCACCGTGGCAGGAGTGTATCACTGTGTTCAGTCCTGGGGTTCACAGACCCTGTAGGTGAAGAAAACCAAGGCTCAGACTGGCCAAGTGCATGGGAAACCTCCCTATACTTCTCAGGGCTGTGATGTGGGAAAATGACTTGAGAGCCACAGCTTGACTTGCAGGAAAGGCCGAGAAAATGGGTGTCAGTGAGAACAGGCACCCTGGGTAGCTGTCTGCCCCAAGACGCTCCACACTGGGGCTGGACTGGCACAGGGAGAGAAGGATCAGAGCAGTCTGGGGAGTGTGGCAACCCCAGGTCTCAAGGAAGTGTAGGAGAGGAGGAGCCAGAGGTCACAAGGGCTTGGAGGCTGGCAGGTCACTCAACTCCTTTTGTCTTCCAGGGTACTGCTTGCTATGAAGGCAAAGTGGGAAAAGAGGGGAGACTGCACACTGCTTTGAGGATAGTGCTGGCCCGGGCATGTTGATCTCTGGTTTGTGAACAGCAGTGCTGCTGTAATAGGGCCACCATGGCATCTGTTCCTTTATTTAAAACAAACAAACAAACAAACAAACAAACAAACAAAAACCAACTGTTTACTTTATGTGTATGGGTGTTTTGCCTGCATGTATGTTTGTCCACCACATGTATGCTTGATGCCTAAGGAGGCCAGAAGAGGGCATCAGATCCCCTGGAACAGGAGTTACAGAAGGTTGTAAGCCATCATGTGGGCGCTGGGAATTGAACTTGGGTCCTCTGAAAGAGCAGTAAATGCTCTAAAGCTCTGAGCCATTTCTCCAGTCTCCTGTTTTGAACTCTGCTATTAGGAAGTCAGAGACGATGGTCACTGTGATTTCAGTACTTGACTGGACAGTGTTAGAGGTCAAAGGGAGGACCAAACACAACACCAGAGACCTCCCTTGCTTTCCAGATTCCAGGGATGCAGAGGAGATGGCAGTTTTCTTTCCCCGGCAGCCTGGAATGGGCCCTGGAGCTGCTAAGAAGAGACAAGAAAAATTTGTGTAAAGGAGAGGGTAACCTGCAGACAGAAATGACCAGAAGTCTTGCGAGATACAGAAGTAAGGCTTGAGGAGTGAGGAATCTTTGGGTAGGTAGTCTGTGGAGAGCAGCCAGGATACCTAGAGTTTTCTGGAAGACAGAGAAGCTCTTTGGACACATGGTACTTTTCAGGATGAGGCACAGGAAGCAAGTGGTGTCAAAACCAATTGCTTACTGTCTGAGTTGGAGGGGCTTAAAGACGCAACTGTGGTAGTCTACAGATGCTATCACAGTTGTAGGGCCTCTAATGAGGCCCACTGGAGGTCACAAAATGAAATGAGACTCTCCCCTGTCCTGGACAGGCTCCATCCTGGGATGGATTGTGAGGTGCTATGTCCAGAGCTCCTGAGAACTAGCTACACATATGGCTCCTCCTCCTGGCCCACCCCTACCCTGGGAGCACCTTGCTGTATGCTAAGTGTCCTTGGGTGTGGTGGGTGCCCTGAGCACTCTCTGCATGTCCCCGTGTCTCCTTCTACAGACTCCCCACAGCAGAGGACAGAACCCATTCACTCTGAACCACATTTTGAACTTGGAATCAGCTTGAATTCCATTTCTATTTGAGAGAGGCTGAAATATCACAATGACCTTAAATTAATTACTTTTATGTCGCTGCAACCTAATAAAAATACCTAACAGAAGCAGCATAAAGGAAGGAAGACTTTATTTTGACTCATGGTCTCAGATGGCTTTCAATCCATCACACACACACATACACACACACACACACACACACACACACACACACACACCATACCTCTGAAGATACTGGCTTGTGGTGGTAGGAATCTGTGTAAGCTGTTTACATCCTAGAAGAACAGAAAGCAGAGAAAACAGGCTTGAACCAGAAATGGGAATAACCTTCAAAGACTCACCCCTAGTTGACCTGCTTCCCCCAGCCAAACCTCATCTCCTAAAGTCTTTATTCACATGCTTCAAAATAATGCTCCCCACCAGGTGCTGAGCATTCAAAGCATGAGCCTGGGAGGGACAATTCAAGCCCATGTAGCCTTCCTTTCCCCAAACCTGATCAGTCTCATGAACTCAAAATGTGCGTTTGAACATGACCTAACATCCCTTTCAGCTAAAAAGTGAATGTCTTGGGAATGTGGCGCGGGTCCTGGCAGGAAGGACACTCTGAGTCTGGAGGGAGCAAGGCATCAACCTCTCACTTGGCACACCTCAGCTTCTGGGCTCCCTTAGGTTTATGTCCTGCCTCACTGCCCGTAGCTGCATGGTCATGATCAGACCTGATTTCTTTTTGTTGAAGTCAGAGCTGGCACCACACGAGTACTGCCTCTCTCTGTTTCTGGAGATCTGTTTTTATACATTCAGACAGCCAGTTGTGCAAGCACTGCTGTTGGGAAACCTTGCCTGCTCCTCGGTCCTTCCCTCAGAAGTCAGTTGACCATATGTATGTGATCTGTTTCTGGACTCCATCCAGAACTCAGGTCCTCATCACCTCCCCAGCCTATGAGCTAATGTTTCAAAAGGTGCATTCGTGCGTGCGTGCGTGCGTGCGTGCGTGCGTGTGTGGGTGAGTGTGCATGTATGTATGTGTGCACGTGTGCATGTGTGTGTGTGCATGTGTGTATGCTAATCACCTTGGAGGAACTAAGAGTTCTCCATACTCGAAGCCTGACCGGTTAGCCTGGTGAGTTTCTCAGAAGCACAGGACTCCTGAATCTGAAATAGAGGACAGACGCCTGGCCTGCCCCGGCAGGCGGCTTGAGCTTTCCATTCCCATTAATTCCCCTTCCATCCAGGTACCAAGGACAGACTGTAGAATGATCTATTCTTGAACAAAAGCTGCCCTGCTCTGTGATTTTTCCAGTCTAACTTCATGTCTCTCAAAGGTTCTGATAAACAATCTATGAGTCAGTGGCTACTTAGGCTAAAACACTAGGAACTGAGGTACAGCCTTGTGATAGGACGACATCATTAAATCAGGACTCGGAGCCATGTGTGGCAGGTGCCCGCAATCTTAGCTCTTGAGAAGTGAAGCAGGAGGATCAGGAGTTTTAGGATATCCTTGGTAAGTACTGGGCTAGCCTGAGCTCCCTGAGGCCCTGTCTCAAAAGCAAACAAGACAAACAAGAAATTTGGAGATGATTAAAATTGAATTCCAGGTTAGTAGACACAGAGAGGTAAGAAAGTGTGAGCATCATATATAAAATTGAGTATATAGGGGCTGGAGAGGTGCCTTAGCTATTAAGAGTATTTGCTGCTGTTGCAGAGGACCTGAGTTTGATTCCTGGCACCTACAGTTGCCAGTAACTCCAGCTCCAGGGATCAGACACTTCTGGCCTTCATGGGCACCTAAACTCACATGCACTCACTGATAACCACATATATAGAATTAAAAATAAAACCTTGTAAAAAATGAATGAACACACTTAGCTTTATGCATATCTCAGCTTGTTGAGAGAGATAAACCCGCTGAATCACACAACCATAGCAATCTCATGTAATGATACAATTTTTAAACAAGGTGCAAAACATTACAGAACATTAAGTACTGAGGTGCGATTTTGAGGGAAGAAAGAAATAGTTTCTAATGAATGAAGTGGGAAGGAGGTGAATCTAGTATTGCTGCCACCCTTTGGCATGTCTTAATTAGGGCTTCATGCCCTAAAGTTTTCTTGACGGTAATTTGTTTGTATTGTCAGGATAAAATACAAAGAATATTAGGCTGGAGACATGGCTCAGTGGTTAAGAGCACAGGCTGGTCTTCCAGAGGACATGGGTTCAATTCCCAGCACACACATGGCAGCTCACAACCATCTGTAACTCTAGTTCCAGGGGCTCTGACGCTCTCTTCTGGCCTTTCAGAGAATGGCATACAAGCGGTGTACAGACATATATGCCCGCAAAACATCCACACAAATAAAATAATTTTTCCAAAATATGAAGGGTGTGGATGAAAGGTTTTTTGCACGTAGACGTGAATCATACAGCTATTTTTGAGTTTCAGATTTTATTTTGTGTGTCCCTAGAGGTGGGGGTGGGGTGAACCTGTGGGAGGAAAGTGAGCCCTGCAAGTTAGTGTCTTTATCGGTCACTGCTCCACCATATCCTTTGAGACAGGGTCTCTCATTAAACCCCAGGCTCGCCTATTGAGCCCCTGTTTTCTGCCACTGCCCCAGTGATAGGGCCGCAGATGTGCCCTCTGTGCCCAGCTTTTATGTGGGTGTGAGGATGAGATCCCCACGCCTGTACAGCAAGTACTCTTTCCATTGAGATATCTGCCAGTCCTCACATTTCATTTTCTAACAAATCCACATTTAATTTTCATGCCACTGTGTTGCTGGGTGGAAGCCCCTCTCCTTAGGCTGAGGAGGGGAACACAGCCCTGCATGGGCCAGTGACCCTGGCCTTCCACCTTTAATGCAGTAAGACTAACTAACCTTGACTGGGGACATGTCGGTACCTGTGGCTGCTGTAACGGTCAGTCGGTCAGTTGCAGTGCCTTAAAGAAACCGATGTGTAATCTGAGATCTGGAGGTCAGAAGTCTGCACTCTTTTCAGTGGGCTAGTCAAAGGGTCTTAAGGCTGTGATCCTTGGGGAGTCCCTGGGGCCAGTGTGTTTCCTTTCCTTGTTTAATCTTCTGGTGTCTGCCTACAGTTCTGGGCTCACTACCTCACCTCTGCCTCACTGTTGCTTCCCTGGTGACGCCGTCTTTCTGTCTTCTCTCACCTTGCTTTCTCCTTCTGTGTCTGGGCATGGTAACACTAGTCTGTAACCTACCACTTGGGACACTGAGATGGCAGGACCCTGAGTTCAAGGTCAGCTTACGCTACTTAGCAAGACCCTGTCTCAATAAACAAATTAAATAAATAAAAATTAAAGTCTTTGTTGTCACTGTGTGCAGAGTGGCCTTCCTTCTCAGCTGAAGGCCCTTATCATTTCTGAAGAGTCCATGTTGCCATCTGAAGAAATACTTTCACAGGCTCCAGGTGTCCAGACGTGGCTTTTTGGGAGCCAGTATTTGCCTCACATGGGAGGTGAGGGGTTGGTAACCTCCTGGCTGTAGATGGAAAGCCAAAAGCTTAACTGGGAAGAGGCATGCAGTCTGAGGCAGGAGACTACGAGCTTGTGGTACTTTCACAAATATCACCAGAGAACAGAACAATGAATTTTATATGCTTCCCTGACACACAGGCACACACACACACACACAAAAGCACACACACACACACAAAAGCACACATACACACAAAAGCACACACACATCACCTACCACACATCACATACACCATGCATACTCACACCATGTTGTACACACCATACACACCATGTATACCACATATACACCACACATGCCTTTCTATACAACACACATATACATACCATACATGTACATACCACGGACACACACACAGGCATCCACTGCTATAACTCTGTCTGGAAAGTTCTAAGTGCACTCAGGCACCCTGCTCAGCTCCCGAACCACGGCCCAAGTGTAGCTAGCGCCCACCCGAGACCCATGCTGATTAGAGCTTTGCCATGATCTTCCCTGCTGTCTGGTCATCTAAGCCGCTGTTAGTCTTGATATGCAACCTTGGTTTTTAATTTTTTTTTCCTCTTTGTTTCGTTTCTCTTTAGACATACGCAGAGGGAATGGTTTGTATTGAACGATCATGTCACCTGTATATGTTTTACTATTAGTGTTTAGAAGCTGTCGTGCTCTCTCACTGTGTGTCACCTGCCTCTACTCTTAGGCCCTCGAATTCTCCAAAGAGAAGCTGTCTGCTGTTTCCTTCTGTTGCCTTGTGAACATATGCCCAGGAAGGAGAATGTCTTTGCTTTAGTCATGTGGACAGAAAATGCATTTTAGTCTGAAGGGTCCACCACAAGCCTCAGCTTCTCTTCTGAGATGATTACAGGTTTTCAGGCAGTTGTTCAAACAGTATAGACAGGCCTGCAGCCAACTGCTTCCCCTTGGCTGCTTGCAAATGTCCACCAGGAACATTCTGGAAACAGAGCTACAGTTCTTACTCAAGGTGATGAGGCACACCCTGGACGCCAGGGTCAGGAAGAACCTTCTTTACAGTCTGGGCTGCCCTGGGAGAGGTCTAGGGAGGTGGGGCTAGTGGTTGATTGGCCTAAGTCTAGGGAGGTGGGGCTAGTGCCTAATTGATTGTTGTCACCAAGTGGAGGGAGGCAGGGCTAGGTCTCACAAGGTCTCTTTTTTGTGGTTAATTGAAACAAGATCCCTTGTGTAGCTCAGGCTAGTCCTGAACTTGAGATCCTGTCTCACTCCCACCCCAGGTGCCCTGTTTCTTGTTTCTTGGGAGAGGCGTTTCAGAAGCTGCTAACTCTGTGTGTCATTGATGAAGAAGTAATGGCTCCCCTCTTTTTTTTTTTCTGAGAGGAGGAAGCGAGATGTTTGTGGATGACAGTGGTCTTGTCTCTGCAGACTGTTTAGACAGTTCAGGAAACAACCTTGTTTGGTATCACTTTGTTGTCCTGGGGTCACCCTGACAAGGATTGCCACCCTGAGAGGTTGCTTATGTCCAGGACAGTAACTTGCTGACCCTCCTGCCTCTACTTGCCATGTTTTGGGATTACAGGTGTGCAGCACTGTGCCCAGTTCATGGGGTGCCAGGGATTGAACCAAGGGCATCATGCATGCTAGGCAAATGCTCTACCTACTGAGCTACAGCTTCAGCCCCTGTTTTATCACTTTGAATGGTGTCAGTGCTGTAGAACGTGTAGGTGCTGGCTTTCATCAGTAGCAGGATGCCCTTGAGATCCATCCACATCATGTGGCTCGGTCATGCATTCCTTTTTCATAGATGACTAGCACTCTGTAGTCCATACAGTTCCTTCTGCAGTTTCAGCTTGTCCCTGACTCCCTTCCTCCCTGCTCCTAGATGAAATCTAGGGCCTCACACCTGCTGGGAAGTGTCTACCACTGAACCATACTACCCCTCCAGCCCCAATAGTCTATTCCTATTGCTGCTGCACATATTGAAACCTGTCAGACGACACACACAGGTGCTGTCTTACAGTTTGGATGGAATTCCAGCACTGGCCTGGCTAGACTCAGTCACAGCGTGGTGGGTTGCCTTCCCTTCTGAAGACCCTAGAGGGAAGCTTGCTGTAACCTGTGTCCCAGCATGAGGAGTGGAAGTTCAAGGCCAGCCTAGACTGTACAACAAGGGCCTGTCTCAGAAACAGAAACAAGAGACAAAAAGAAATCCGAGCCACTGCCCATTCCCTGTTGGCAGAGTGTAGTTCTCTGGGGTGGGTTGTCGGACTGATGCCTCTGTCCCTTGCTTACTGACGGCTCCAGTCCACTCTGCTCTCTAGAGCGTGCCAGCTGTGGAGCACGGAGGTCTCCCTTGCATCTGGAACATCTGTCTCTCACCTCCTGCCATGGCTCTAGCTCCAATCTTGACTGTCCTTGCCCACATTTAAAGGCTCCTGTGGAGGGGTTGTCCCCAGGGGTAGCCTTCTGCTTCCCAGTCTTTTTTATTCTCAAGCACATATCTGCAGAGTCCCTCTCTGTCAGAGTGGCATGTTCACAGGCTCCAGGAATTGGGGTGCAGGTTTCTTTGGGGGTCATTATTCATTTTTTATGTGTTATAGTTTGCTCAACCACTCCCCATTGAAGGCTGCTTGTCTGTGTCTACTTGGGGTTATTATAAAGCTTCTGTGAACACTCCTATGAAAAATGTTATAAGAGTGTCATATCCTATCTTCTTTAGCAACTGTTCTTTCTTTCATGAAACATCCTGGTCCTGTTTTATTTGTGTTAAATCTATATAAATTTTAGATTTTATGACATGCCTTTGTGCTCCACGTAGAGTCTTCCTGAGTTGTGTCCTCTTCTGTGCTGTGTGGTATTCCACTGGATGACTAATCCAACACGCACTTTTCCATGCCCTACTGCAACACATTTATGCTGTCCCCTCGTATGTGCTATATGCTGGGCTACTGCAAATGTCTTTCTGCGGCATATATGGAATGAACCATTTTTCTGGACTGGACCTGTAAGAGGGACAGATTTCTCACCAGTCCATGAGTCTATCCATCTGCCTGTCCATTGGGGTGTGTGAGTGTGTATGTGTGTGTGTGTATATGCTCTCTATTGTCTGATTGTTCCCCAGAGCCTTTTCATGCCACCAGCAGAGATGAATGAGTAGCACTCTATCTCTGCCAGCAGTGGGAGTCACTGCTCATTTTAATTTCAGGACTGGTTCCTTATTAATTTCTTTTAATTAGTTTCTTTTCAGTTTTGGACTGGGCTAAAGCCTATCTGAAAAGTGTGAATTGGTATCTGGCAGTTCTGATTTACATTTTCCTAATCACTGTGAGGACCCCCACCCACTTCCTTAGCACCCAATCTTTCCACACCTCCGCTGACACTGAGTCTCCCAACATCCATGGTCGTCTTCGCCACCTCCACCTGCCTCCAACCATTAAGATCTGGACGGTGCAACCCGACAGCTGAAATTACAGGATGTTCCTCCAGCCACTGTTTCCATGGGAACAAGTAACAGTCATCCTTCATGATTAGGTGGTATCCATGGCAACCAAGCCAGCAGCATTTGAGTGAAACCGATTTTATTTTATTTATTTTTTGCGAACACATGAAGGTTAAGATGCCTGACTCTTCCAAGAGTAGATGATACCCTGGTCTCTGTGCTTAAATAGGGACTTTTTTCTGTTAGTGGAATCAGCTGATTCCAAGACTCAGTTCTGTAGACTGAGGGGTTGTGTGGAGGTCATATGGAGTCTGAGATGAAGGAGGACTACTGGGCTGTCCTCTGAGGGAGACTCCAAGGTGATTGGCTCTCCCTTCCCACAAATGGTTCTTACAGATACTTTCTTAGTGCTGGGTGATCTTAGTGATTTTGACTTCTCTGGGATCCTGCTTTCCCTATGCTGGGAACAAGCTGTGTTGCCAACTTGGAGGCCAGAGACAGAGGTCCCTAAGCTTAATTTAAAAGCTCTGAGCTGAGATCCCCAGATGTAGAGGCACTGTTAGGTCCGGGGCTGCAGCAGGGTTGTCAGCTCCCTGATTGTTTTTCTCGAATAAAATAAAGTTTATTTGGGGAGAGGGCACTGGGAGAGCGCTGTCTGCTTTTACTCTTAACTCACTGAACTGATGTTTAATCATGAGCCCAGAGATAGAAAGGCATTGGGTCAGAGTCACACAGCACAGACAGGGTTTAAATGGAGACCCCTCCCTCTACTCTGTTTCTTCTTCCTTCCCTGAAATCCTAAGTGAGAGTTCTTTTGGGGGGCATTGTTTGGGGGACTTAGTTACCTCTGTACCTTGCAACCTTGGTTTCCTCATCTGGAAAGGGGTACACATCATGGCTGTCCAGTCTGTCAACACATGTCCTCAGTAGGGGCAGTATTGTTGGCAATATTATATACAAGCTGACCAAAGCTGGCTCCCAAGGAGATGGGAACGTCTTACTTTTTCCACTATAAAGCTCAGTACATGTACAGTACCTAAGAGGATCTACCTTTGGTATTGCAGTTTTATGTGAGTGTAAGGGAGAATGGAGTCTGAGGAGATCACTGAGGGGCAGCACACACCAGCAAAGGCTACCCATGTGCCTAGCTCAATGCTGGTTGGTGTCTGGCTCCCTGCAGGCTCCCGGGGAAGTCACTTGGGGTAAAATGAGAGGTTGGACCAAGAAGCCTCTCAGAAGCTTCTAGATCAGGCAAGAAGCAAGGTTCTGGGAGGTCCTGGAAGTCGTCAGTCTCAGAGCTGGGTGAGGGTGCATCCCCAAACCCCACCATCCTTGTTCCACCAGGAGGACAGGTGCCCTGTGTGTGTGTGTGTGTGTGTGTGTGTGTGTGTGCTCACGTGTGCCTGTGTATAAGCACACCTCTGTGTATGTGCCTGTGTGTAAGCATACCTCTGTGTGTATGTGTGTGTGTGTACATGTGTGTGTGTATGTGCCTGTGTGTAAGCATACCTCTGTGTATGTGCCTGTGTGTAAGCGCACCTCTGTGTGTATGTGTGCCTGTGTATGTGTGTGCACACCTCTATGTGTGTATGTGTGTGCACCTCTGTGTGTGTGTTTATGTATGTTTCTGTGTATATGTCTGTGTGCCTATATGTGTGCCTGTATGTAAATGTTTATACATGTCTGTGTGTATGTACATGTGCATGTGCCCTTCTGTGTGTTTGTGTGTTTCCCACATGTGAACACATGCATCTTTAGAGGTCTGTCATTCTGGGGTGGAGGGTCCCTGATACTCTGAGGATCTCAGCCCCTTTTATTGATCGTAGGGGTCCTAAGACCTTTGGAGGAGGCTGACTTTGCCAGCTGTTGGCCCATGGCCGAAGTGGGTGCTCTATATGGGTTAGCTGAGTTTGTGGAGGAAGGATGATGGTCAAAGTGGGGGATGGGGGGAGGTGACCCAGAACTGCTGGATGCCTGGCTCAACAGGACCGAGAACAGAGATATTCGTTCTCCTTCCCACTATGAGAAATAGAGAGAGACTTAGTAGGTCTCCAAGACTCACCAACAGAGGAACTATGACCTCTCAGAATGTGACTGTATCTCACAGACGGCCATGTAGGCCATCATAAGGGAATAGCATGGGTGAAGGGCTGAGGGAGGCATCTCTGCCTCACGGCAAGTATGGCAGAGGCAGCACTCAGGGGTACCATGGAGAGGCAGGCACCTTAGGAAACAGGGTAAGGTGTATGTTGTCTTGAGGGAACCAAGTGGGGTAGAAGATAGCTAGCTGGAGTGTGACCACTCCAGGCTTGTTAGCTCCTATTATGACCCTTTCCTCTGTCCTTGGAAAGGTGACTGATCACAGGAGCCTGCCTTAGCTAAAGTTTGCACCCTCAACTGAGCTCCGAGGGCCATCCGTATGTCCAGTCCTTTGGCTGGTCCTGAGGCCCAGTGGCTCAGTACTTCAGGGACCATGGACTTGGTTCAGAAACGCCTACTTCCTAGGGATAGGCCCTGAGGTTCAGGCTCTATTCTGGTGAGGTGAGGCCTCCATTGCCTGCTTGGCCTGGCATAGTGCCTCCCACAGGACTCAGAGGTAAACTGTCTCAGAGCTCATAGGACATGTGCCTGGTGAGGATGACACATGCCATCAGGAAGCACATTAGGATCCCTGTCCAGGTGGAGAAGGTGTGTACTGCACAGAGACGGAACAGGAGCCGGGGCTGGATTGGGGGAAGAGACTTGAAGGCAGACGGTGAGCGTGGGAAGAGATTTCCTAGGGAAACCTCCAGAAAGAGTGGGTGTCTCTTGACTGACTAGCAGAGCGTGGGGGTGGGGTGAGTTTTAAGCAGAGAAACACAGCAAGGAAACATGGAGATGGCTGCCTGCCACCCGACTGGAGGAACTAGTCTGGCAGAGCTGGCCCAGTGCGTGGCCTGCCTGCTCCTTGGCCAGGGCTCAGAATTAGACTGCTGTCTGTAGCTGAGTGAGGGACTGAGCTCTGTCCTTTCACACTGCTGGGAACACCTTCTCAATCAGGAGAGGAAGAAGTAGGTAGTGTGGGTAGGATGTTCTAGACTGTCCTGCCTTTGAGGGGCCTGTGTCTGAGCACCTATGTCCTGCCTACGTGTATCCCCCGTGGTGTGTGTGAGAGAATCCATGTGAACATGAATGTGTGCACACATTTGCCAGGGTGCCCTCTTATCCCACGTCCCCGTGCGTCCCATGTGCCAGAGTGACCTTCACACTGTCCTTTTCTTCTTTATGAATCAACAGGTTTTTGCTAAATGCCACACACACCAGGCTCCTTGTGGGGTGCAGAGGATGTGGAGGTGCAGTGCAGGCATTGGGAGTTGTGCCCCCATGTACACACACGCACACACACACACACAAACACACATGGCAATGACATTCTCAGACTCAGCCATTTCCATTAAGCATTAAGATGACAGGCAGAGGTGTCACTAGGGACCTCCTTCTTGGCTGTCTGGTTAGTCAGGCTGATGGAAGAACCTGGGGGGAAAGTCCTCTGTGGGGGCCCATAGCAGAGCAGACAAAGAGACAGCAACTATGGTCTGAGGGAGCAGGCAAGAAGCAGTTAGATCGAGCTGACTAGGGTCTTAAGTAGGCATGTGTAGGCCTGACTCAAATGTGTTCCCTGCTGTACCCTCAGACTGTCACCTGAATATTACAAATTTAAGTGTTTCATGACTTAGAAGCCACGTGTAGTAGCACTTGGGAGGTAGAGAGAGGTGAGTCTCTGAGTTTGAGGCCAGCCTGGATTACAGAGTGAGTTCCAGGACAGCCAGGGCTACACAGAGAAACCCTGTCTATGGGGAGGAGGCGAGGGGGTGGAGGCTGAGGGGAAGCAGCCATGGCACTGTAGACTTACACCCCCCTTCTCCTCAGCACTGTGCAGCCACTACTGTCTCAGCCCTGTTACTCTCTTATCCAGCGGGCCTCCCACTTCTAAAGCTTCTGGAAAGGAAGGCCCAAATTAGAAGACAGAGGTCACAGATTATCTTGGTTGAAGGGACCATGGAAGCAGGCTGTCTAGTGTTCCATCAAGTATGGCATTCTAGGAAAAGGCTCACTGATCTGTACACAAAACTCTAAGCTTAAGTGCAGACTCGGGAGCCTTTAAAATACAATTGTGAGGGCCGGGCGGTGGTGGCGCACGCCTTTAATCCCAGCACTTGGGAGGCAGAGGCAGGTGGATTTCTGAGTTCGAGGCCAGCCTGGTCTACAGAGTGAGTTCCAGGACAGCCAGGGCTACACAGAGAAACCCTGTCTCAAAAAACCAAAAAAAAAAAATACAATTGTGAGGGCTGGAGAGATGGCTCAGTGCTTGAGAGTACTTGCTGCTCTTGGAGAGGTCCTTAGTTCTGTTCCCAGCACCAGTTGTAAGTGGTGGCTTACAACTGTCTTTAATTCCAGTTCCAAGGGAGCCTATGCCTCTCCTGGCCTTGATGGGTGCTGGGCATGCGTGTGGTGCACATCATACGATGGGCGTGTGTGTGGTGCACATCATACAATACAGGCAAAGCATCTATGACATACAACAAGGATAAATAAATCTTTTTAAAAATTGTCATAAAAATCCAGCACTTGGGAGACAGAGGGAGAAGGATCAGGAGTTAAAGTAAAGGTCATCTTCAGCTACGTGGCAAATTCAAGGTTAGCCAGGGTTACGTGAAATCCTGTCTCAAAATAGAATTATAGTAAATGCATGCAATTTGCCATTTCTCTCTCTGTTTCTGTCTCTGTCTCTCTGTCTCTGTATGTCTATCCCTCTGTCCCTCCCTTCCTCCTTCCCTCCCTCCCTCCTTCCTCCTTCCCTCCTTCTCTCCTTCTCTTCCTCCTCCCTCCCTCCCTCCCTCCCTTCTTCCCTCCTTCCCTCCCTCCCTCTCGTGTGTGTGTGTGTGCTTGCATGCATGCGCGTGTGCACACATACTGGTGTCCTCCTTGATGACTTTTTTTGGAGGCCAGGGCTCTCACTGACCCTGGAGCTGGCTTACGGCTAGACTGCCTGGCCAGCAAGCTTCCGGGATCCTTCTGTCTCTGTCTCCGCAGCACCTGGATTGCAAGCACACCTGGCATTTGTGTGGGTGCTGGGGATCTGAACTCAGGTTCTCACACTTCTGCATCGAGCCCTTTGCTAGCTGAGCCTTCTCCCCAGCTTCATTTTAACCATTTTAAGTGAACAGACATGCAGTTGTACAGCTCTCTATGCGCAAACCCTTTCCATCTTCTCAACAGAAACACTACACCATGCAGCTGTAACCCCCACCCCTTGCCCACAGCCCTGGGCAGCTTACCTTTGATTCACTCTCTGGCTATGGATTTGACTATTGTGGATATTTCTCATTGTTGGACTAGAAGAGTCTCCGCCCTTTGGTTTCTGGCTTCTGTCACTTGGCATGATGTTTCCCAGGTTCATCCACAGCATGTAAATGATGTTTTACGGTGTTCATTGATCACCAGGATGGACAAACGCACTGTTTTTGCCCTGTGCCTGTCATGAATAGTGCTGCTGTCAACGTTTCATGCGACATTTAAATCTGGTCTTCTGGTATATGCAGAATTAGCTGCCTGGGTCATTTTGGGGTACATACCACTGCACTTTTTCCACAGTGGCTACTGTATCTGTGGCGCTGTCCTAGGAAGTGGGTAGTGGGAGAAGCTACAGCCTCTTGGAGCTTTTGAATCTGCTTACCTTCCCTCTTCTCCTTTGACAGAGTCACCCCAAGAAAGGCCGGGCTCCCGGCGCAGCCTTCCCGGCAGCCTGTCAGAGAAAAGCCCCAGCATGGAGGCCTCGGCTGCAACCCCGTTCCGGGTCACGGTAACTATCTCTGCGTCACCACCGCCACTGCCACCACCATCACCACCTCGCCCTTTGGGGCTGCTCTGCGACCCCGCACCCCCCTTCCTGGAGCCTCATGGACCGGGAGAGCATCCAGCCTCCCTTGCTCTAGGTATCCGATCCCTTGGCAGCTCCCTGCTCCCTGTGTGGCCCCATTCTTTGAGGGAGGGGCAGGTGGAGGACAGAGACTAGGGGCCACAAGAGCTGAGAGAGGAAGCTGGACTGGAGCCGCTCAGCATGTGTATACACTGTGCCCTTCACCCTTAGTTTGGTATCTTTTATAGAACAGTCCAGAGCATGTCATAATTTGATTCTGTCTTGATGGGAAGGAGAAGAATTCTGTCTCCTCCAGCTGACGATCCCTTAAAATGGACTCAGACAGAATGTGTGTACCGTAGCATAGCTGCTCAGTTTAGACAGCCGGCATGCATACCTTTCTCTTTCTTGAAACCCAAGTGAGCGCTGGGGAGATGGCTCAGCCAATAAAGTACTTCCCTTGAAAACATAATAACGTAAGTTCAATCCCTAGATCCTGTGTTTAAAATGAAGTTCCAGGTACTGTGGCAGGAATATGTAATCACAGAGATGGGAAAGAGAGACAGGTAGGTCCTGGGGCTCGCTGGCCAGACAGCCTAGCCTACTTTGTGAGATCTGTGTCAGTGACTGCCTCAAAAAAGGTGGGTGGTGCCCTGACAAATGGCATCTGAGATTGTCCTCTGACCTCTACACAAGTGCCTGCTCTGTGTACATGCATCTGTATGCTCATACATGGACATGTGGGTTTGCATGCATATATGTACACAAAAAACCTAAGTGACTTTGCAGGAGTGGACCTCAATGACCACTCCCACACACCTCCTTCCTTTCTTTCCTTTGTTCCTTGAGACAGGAGTCCCTGGCTAGCCTGGAACTCACTATGTAAACCAGGCTGTCCTCGAATTCATAGAGATCTGCCCGCCTCTGCCTCCTGAGAGCTAGGAATAAAGGCATAACCTGCGATGTCCAGCTCTGTGTATTCTTGTTCTCTGCATTTACACTCAAGCACACATTTGCGCAGACCTCCTTACACTGCGGACATGATGCTATGTGCTTCCGTTCAGTGCTATGGTAGGCACCTGGAACTGGGTGAAGCATATACACTGTGTTCCCTAGGGATCTCCAGTCTGGATCAGAGAGGAAGGGCGACCCTTTGACCATCCATCCATCCATCCATCCATCCATCCATCCATCCATCCCTTCAGCAAGGTTTCTCTTGCGCTTGCTGTGTACCAGGCACCATTCTAGGGATGGGTGAAGGGTACAAGTGCCCAAGCCAATGTGCAGTGTGCAAGAGTTCTGAAGAACCTACAGTTTTGAGTTGGTGCTAAGAGCTAGGGGGTGGTGTGGTCTCGCAGCATTTTTTTTATTTTTTTATTTTGATAGACTCACATGTAGCCCAGGCTGACTTCAAATAGTATATATAGTAGATAAAGGCCTTGATCTTCTGATTCTTTTGCTTCTACTATCTGAGTGCAAGCATTATAGGTGTGTCCTACGACACTTGGCCTTTGAGGTGAAGTTTGAGCTGGAGGACAGAAGATGAGGTGCCAGACAGTCTTGTGGCAGGTAGGCAGACAGGCAGAGCGAACTAGGTGGAGAGAGAGGAAAAGAACACAGGCTTGGCTGTCATTATGTAACTCAGACTCCAGGGGAGATGACTGTCCCTAGAGGGTAGCAGAGGTGTTCTGGGCTCAGAAGGGTCAGTGGAAATTGGCTAGGTAGGCAATAGTGGTTGTGGTGGTTATAGCAAAGGTGTGGATTTACACTCCGCTGCTGCTGCTGAGTCTGGTGATAGGTGTTAGAATAACTGCGTAGGAGGTGAGGCTGGGCCAGGAGCAGCCTTGGCTATCAGACTGAGAGGATAGGGCCTTCCCCGGGGCCACTCACCCTCCTGCTTCTGTGTATGGTATAAAACTAGGTTCTGGGGTCCCTTCAGGATTGCAGGACCTGGATATGGACATTTTAATACACTTGTGTAAGAGGTGGTTCAGAGTCAGGGCTGAGGGTTAGCCTCTGGCAGGAAGGGTCTAGGCTCATACTCTTAGATGTATCCAGCTGTGTTCTGGGCTGTTCCACAAAGGTGAGCTCATTACTGTCCACTGGGGCAGAAAGTAATTTCCCCCTCTGAATATGAGGGCCACAGTGGGCAGGGAGAACCCCTGGGGGCCTCGGAACAGTGATTGGTATTACTATGGTTCTGGCACTGATGGAGTGTCCACTGTGTGACTGGCATCATGTATATTGTGTACCAGGCACTATGCCCACTGTCCTGAACTTTTGCAATCCTTCTTGAGGTAGCCCTGATGTTGACTGCCTCATTACAGAGGGGGAAACTGAGGCTCGTGGGGTACGTCATTCACTCAAGCTCGGGCTGATGAATGGGACCCAGGTATGTCTGGCCCCAGGACTTGAGTGTGGCTTCCTAGGACTGGGAGTAGTCATGTGGCCTGCCACTGTGGCTTCCTCGGGCACACCATCATACCTTCGTGCTGCTGTAATCTGGGGCTCAGTAATTGCCAGCTGGGATTGGTGGTTTTCCTGTCGTCTTTACTGTTTCCCCGGGCAGAAGCCACCTGAGGATGGAAGTCAGTGCCAGCCTGGGAGCATGCAGCACCCAGGAATGCACTCAGGCTGCTGGACTCAGGTGGTTTGCAGGGTGCAGGGCACGTTCATGAGCCATTTGTTTACCCACCTTCTGGCCACTTTATGAAGTGTCACTAAGTATTAACATTTCAGACACGAGGAGCACAGGGTTTAGAGTTGGTATCTCTGTTACATAGCCCCTGAATTAGTCAGGTATTGATAGGGCTGTTGGCTGTGTCAGGGTCTTGCCCTTAGGCACTTTGGTCCTTTGTCTCTGTGTAGCCATTAAAGACAAGAGTGTGAGCGGAGACTCTCTTGGCCTGGAGCTGGATGAACTGAAGTACTTGGGTATAAGATCTGGGTTCAAATCCTAGCACTTCTGAGCTATGATGTGACCTGGTCAGCCACCCAGCCTCTTAGAACCTCTATCACTAAAGTGTGAAACAACAACCCAGTCCTGTAACAGGTGCTTAGCTGGGATGCACTCTGACCAATCATATCCATCCATTAGGTCCACAGGCTCAATTGGGAATCTCTTTCTTACTTGGGATTAGTATTAGGTCATAGAAGATATGGCATTTGGTGTGTCAGGAGGAGAGCCTCCTCACGCCCATTCCAGAATATTTATTTTCTCCTGAATTGGCATTCTCAGTTCACAGCTTGCTGCTGCTCCCCGTAGACCCTGAGGGAGCCTAGGGAACATGCTTTTGCCTGGGGGAGGCAGGTGAGATACCACAGGCTATAATGAACCTGCCACTGTTGCTGCCATTGCAAACCTGGGTGACAGGATGTCACCATCTCTTACAGAAGGTGCCCTGTGGGAGATTGTGTGTCAGAGTTGAAGGTCTCAAGGACTGGCAGAGGACTGACTGATATGACAGAGGTTCCTCCCAGCTGAGTGTAGATCTCCAGTTTGGGTTGTGTGTTCCCTCCCAGAGTTCTTACTCGCCCCATGAGGAGCTGTTCCCACAGCTGTTTCACAGGGCATAGGTGGCTCAGTGGGACATGAATGACAGCCTTTTAGAGTGTGGGACTGGAGAAAGCCTCCGTCTTTTTCTTTGTGCGACATGAAGATGATGGTTTTGTGCTTACTATTCTAATGTGGCTTCAAGGCCTGGTGCCAGCTTTGAGACTTGAGCAAGTTGCAGGGCCTCCCTGTTCTCCTGTGTAGCTACCGTTCTCGGTTGCAGTGAGCATGGGGCTGTGGCTCCCCAGGAGACTGTGTGTCTCAGAGCTGTGGGGGACCTGAGATAAACAGCTCATGGGGAATGGGCTGAGAGCAGCTGACCACAGTGGCCTCCTGTTCCTCTCTTGGAGGGATCTGAGATTCCCACCCAGGTCTGTCTTCTCTGTACTGGGAAGAGGGAAGACAGAGATGAAAGAGCATGTTGGAGGTAGCATCTGCAGGCATAGGAGGTCAACCCAAGCCCTCCTGGGCCATAGTCTCCTAGCGCGTTCCCAGGAAGCAGGTTGACAGGAGACATGGACATTCTGACAGCTGTGGTTCCCTGGAAGGCTCGTTGGCCTTTGCCATCTCTAGGTGTGGGCTCAGTCCTTCTTCTTTCCTCTGCCCACCTAGGCATTGACCTTGAGGAGTCTAGCGGGGTCAGGATGGGAGGTGGCAGAGGCTCTGGGAAACTTGGCAGCCAGCTGATCCCTCCTTGGGAAGTTGAAAGTGGAAACATTTGAAGGTTCGGCTGAAATTAGGTCTCAGGGTTGGTTTTTTTTTTTTTTTTTTTGGTGAGATGGAGAAGTGTCAGAGAGGGGAAGGCTCAGGGGGCTGCAGAAGCTGCAGATAAACTCGGCATTGTGTTGAGTGCGGATGCTTCTAGAAGCAGGTCTTCATGGTTCACTTTTACTAGTGCAGGGCTGTGCAGAAACTGTGTGTTTCTGATTCAGTGATAGTATGTCTGAGGTGTTGTGGGAGCCCAGAATAAAGGGCTCTCTGGCTGAAGAAGATGGGAGAATTCTTACAGTGGGGGCCTTTACAACTGGGCTTTAAGGGACATGAAGGAGTTTCTCAACAAAAGACAATAGTTAGAGGAAGATAGCGCCAAACAGGAACAAACCAATGGTCCTGATTGGAGTGTTGGAGCAGGCAGGAAAAGTTGAGCAAGAAACGTGAGGGGCTTTAGTGGGAGCTCGGAGGCGTTTGTACTTTCTCCTGTAGGATGTTGGAGCTACAGAGGATGGTGGCTAAGGGTGGTGGTCTCTGGGGCACCCACTTGAGGTTTCAGCTGCTCTGTCTTCTCCCTACTCCTGTAGTCTCCCCATGTGTGAACAGACATGCAGAAGGTGAGTGAGTTCTTCGGAGAGTCTGCCATTCTGCCCATGTGTGCCTTCTGCAGGAAGAGGCCCTTTTCTAGAGAGGGAATTCAGTCAGAGCACCAGATGCAGGTGTCCTTCAGGATGGGGCAGGGCTAGGGTACTGTAACATCTCCTGACTGAATGAACACGGAGCCCAGGACCATGAGGCAGATGAGACTGTTGGGATTTGTGCTCAGGCAGGGAGTCAGGGTGCCATCGGTAGACAGAGATTAGGACAGATCAGGGATTCAGGATGGGTTAAAGGATCAAGCCAACTGCTGTGCTCACCTAATCCTTGATCCCCTGAGCTTAGATGTCCTTGTTGGGGGGTCTGCTTGCTTAGTTACAGGAAGCACTAACCCAGCCTGGGCAGCTTGAACAGGAACATGGAAAGAGAAGGAAACAAACACAGCTCTGTACTCCCTCTTTGCAGCTCTAGAACCTTCCAGAGTGTCCCTTGTTCTCTGCCAGGCCCTCCCTTATGACCACTAAGGTGTGAAGACTGCTTCTTAGACTGGGTCACAGGCTCCTTACAGGTTTTCTCGGTTGGGATGGCGTGCTGGTTTCAGTGATGGCAGGTGGAGTGGATGAGGGATTTTCCCTCAGCCTGTGCTCCCGGGAGACGGTGCTGACTTCTCCCGACAGAGCACCTGGGAGGGAGCCCATTTGATTCTCGGCCACTACTCCCTTCTGTGGGCAAGTCACCGGTCTTCAGACCTCTTTCTTGGTCTCCAGACAGGGCAGCTGTGAGGCCTCCAAAGCCTGCAGGTAGCCAGCCATTCAGCCAGTGTGAAACACTGCTGCTGTGTTTTAGGGTACACCCTTTCCATACTTTCCCCAGAACCCTAGGGCCTATCTCTCCCCTTCACACTGCCCCAAAGCAGCAGCATCTGTGACAGAGCTCTGAGGTACAGCTGGGACCAGGAGTTGGAGAGAGGTGAGAGAGTAAGAGGCTTAGGGACCCAGCGCTGGTGTTTTAAGGGGACAGTAATGTGGACAGAGTGGGACAGTCTTCAGGGTGCTTTCCCACCAGTGGGGGGCAGCAGAGGGCAGCGAGTGACCATCTGGGTGGCTTTTCTCAGTGAGAGCTGAGGTCCTAGTTTATACTCCTGGCCACAGGGAGCCATTGAGTTATGAAGGCTGCAGGATGAGCTGTGGTGACAGTAACACTGGTCAGGGAGCATCCGGTTGACTAATGGCAGCTGGGGCTGGCTGAGCTGGCTTGGCCTGGGTTCTTCAGACAGCTGGATCTCTACTGTGACCCTTGGGGTCATTGAAGGAGCAAGGTTTGGAGCCACAGCAGGCTTGTATCAGGAGGTGCTCAGGGTGAGAGGTTAGTGTGTGAGCTGACAGGAAGGGTTAGGGCCCTGCAGTCACCAGGCTGGGGCTACTGAATATTTAGATCCTGCCATATTGAACTGCCTAGAGGTTCTTTGGGCCCCTTGTTAGCGGCTCCAACTACTTTGAGAGGGAATAGGAGGGTATTCCAGTGAGGCAGATAATGGCTCAGGTCCTCTGCCCTGGGTTCCAAGCTCAGCACGGCTGACTATATGGACTTACGGTAGAGGATTGTAAGCTTGGTTGTGGCAGGTCCGTGAGGCAGACTGCAGGAGTGTTCATTTCCTCCTTACAACTCTGGACAACACACATTTAACTTTCCAGGATGACTACACTGAGCAGAAGGAAAGGTCTGCTAAAGCTGCCTCCCTCCAGCACTTGGATGCGGAAAGCCTCATGGACCTTGCTGGCTGCCTGTGGCCAGTCTGTGCTAGCTAGTATCATTTATTACTCTCCTCCTTATGGATGAGGAGTGTCAGACTCACAGAGAGGAGCATAGTGTTCTGGGTCACACAGTTAGTAAGGGTCAGAGCTAACATCAGAGTCCCTGCGCCCCTCTCCTGCTTTCCCTTGCTCAGCACTTGGGCAGCAGGTGCCTGAGAGGTTATTTCTTTGTACCCAACCTGTGGTCCTGCAGGCCCTATCCCCTTCCTGGATCAGGAGCCTGGATGGAGGTAAGGTTCAGATGCCCTCCTGTTCCCACTTTCTTGCTCTCTGTGTGTTTGTATGTATCTATTAGTGTGTGTGTGTGCACATGTGTGTATCCATGAGTGTTTGTGTGTGTGTACATGTGTGTTGACTTTGCGATTCCTTCTCTGCTTCTCTCCCTTTTTCTCCCTCTCTCCCTTCATTTCTTCTCCCTGAGACACAGGCTCTCTCATTATTAGCCTAGAGTTCACTGGTGTCTAGGCTGACTGGCCAGTGATTTGTCTGTCTCTACTTTTCCAGCATGTGCCACTGAGCCTGGCTTTTCTTTTTTCTTCCTCTCATGGCTTCTAGGGATTAAACTTAGGTTCTCATTCTTGTGTGGCATATGCTTTACTGACAGGCATCTCCCAAGCCCCATGCCCCTTCTGTTTTTTTAGACAGGCCTTGGGCTCTGGGTCTTCTGCCTCACCTCTTAAGTGCTAAGAGGACAGGCACACACCATCATGCCTGATTATACAGTGCTGGGGATCAAGCTCAAGGCTCTGTGTAGGCTGGGTAAGCACTGCACCAATGGAACCACATCCCCATCCCCCCAACCCTCCACCCGCCACCCCCCACCCCCCACCCCAGTTTCCTCACTTTTTCCTGCTCTGAATACAAAGTGATCACGTGGCAATGTGGTTGGATTACAGATATAATTACATGTGAGTTCTTGGGCAGGAATTGTTTCTGAAGCCAGGAGGCCTTCTGTGGAGGTGGCAGATACTGACATCTGTTTCCTACACAAGTCTAACATCTTGATGAATAACTGCCTGTGGAATTGCTTACAGAACATCTTAGAGGAAGCATGCCCACCCCTGCCCTAGTGCCTTAGATGGCTTCCAGTGGGAGGTGGATGCATTTCTCCAGCCTGGCATGTGGGCATCCAGGGCCTCTCAGGCCTGCCTCAGCCTCTGCCTTTGGACTGCTTGATCTTTTTGCCATCCTTCCATCCCTTGCTTTGGCCTTCCTGGGCAGACATTCCCTTCCCAGCTTCAGGATATGTCTTCATGTCCTTCCCCTTCTCCACTCGGTCACTAACGATCCGATCCGCTGTGTGCCTCTCTTCTACCAGCTGATTGTGACCTTCTCAAGGGCAGGCCTGGCGTCTGATTCCTTGGAATCCTCAGCGCCTGCTTTGGGCACCTGCTAGGGGCTGGTGAAGTGAAGGGGGGTTAGGTGGGGACAGTTGGGAGTGAATTAATTAGATGGGGATGAGGTGGGGAGCAGCTACCTCCTCAAATCTGAAAGCCCTTCGTTCTCTGTCTGAGGCCACTGTGACTACCAACTCTGAGATGAAAGGCCTGGCTGGTCAACCCGCTCCCACGAGCCCCAGCAGAACATCATCCCTTGCCGAGACTTTGTCTCATCCTTCTGAGGCCATGACTTCCAGGCCAGTGCAACCTGCAACTGCCAGGTTATAGGAGGACAATTGCCTGTGGTGCCCCCAGGGCCTGCAGTTTGGCTTTCTTGCTGCTCAAGTCAGAGGTCCCCCGGGTTGTTCCCACTGATTAACTCTTTTCTCTGCCTTGCTCTGGGGCTAGCCCAGACTGTCGGGTGACTGGGAGGCTAGGACTGTCTGACCATCTTTGGGTTAGCCACTGCTTCCAAAATGTCTCTTTCATTGGTTATCACAGCAAATGAATTCCCACTGGTATGGTGGGGGAGTGTGCCAAGAAACAGGATTTAGAGGTTAGCTAGCTTCTAGAACAACTGAATCACAGAATGTCTAAGGGACTTGTTCAGGGCCTCATGGTTGGGTGTGGAGTGGTCTACACAGGCTGAACTCAACACTGCCACTCCTTGGCTGTGGGATCCTATGCAAGGCTTTGTCCTTTCTGAGCCTCTAATTTCCCATCTGCGTAGTGGGTTGTAAGGATCAAAGGAGTCGTGAAAAGCTTTAGCAAAGGACCTGGTGGAAGCTTCCTGAATTGCATATGCTGGGTCAGTCCCTGCCATGTTAACAGGGGTGCTGAGAATGGGGTCCAGGTCACTCTGCTGGGTCACCTCTGCCAAGAGCATTTGCTCACCCAGGAGGGAGAAGGTCTGTGATTCACTAGACCACCAGCCTGGCCATGGGATCTCAGCCCTGAGGCTGGGGGACCAGGATGAGAGGCTAATTCAAGGGGAGGCACCCTGGTAGAATGGAGTTCCCGAAACTTCAGCCTAGGGTCTGCTTAGTGTGACTTTCAGGCTTCTGAGGCACTTGAGTGTTAAAGTCAGTGTCCACAAGCCTGGGGCTTTATGGGACAGTGAGTCACTCCCTGGCTACTCTCTGTTGTCATATCTGTGCCTGAGACTGAGAGAGGCATGTCTGATTTCTGTATGGATGTTTGCTCTGGCCTGGGGGAAGTATCAGAGGGCCATGCTTATGGACCCTTTCAGAGTTTCTTGGGCACACTCCCCCACCATACCAGTCATCCCCACCTGCTTCTCTTTGGTGTCTTAAGGGACCTTTGCCTTGCATGTCCTCATGATGTGTCACAAGCCCAGGGTGGGTTGGTGGTGTGGAACTTGAAAACCAGGAGGCCCTGTAGCTTTAGCAGAGGACTCCAGGAGCAGGCAGACTCACTGCCACCTGTCCCACACCACGTCCTGAGCCCAGAGTCTGCCTGCACTGCCCTTGTGGCTACTCTCAGCAGACTAGCCTGAATCTCATCTTTAGTACTTCTAAAATGTCTCAAAAGCTGTCTCCTCTGGTAAGCCCTCCAGGATTACTCCTAAGTTGGATTCTTTAAAAAGTCTTCTTTTGTATCACAGATACTAATTCACTGCTGCAGCCCCTGGGTAGGTGGCATTAAACACATTCATTTATAGGTAGAAATGTCTACAGAGGGACCGACCGTACAGGTCATTGGGGAGGCCCAGCCTGGGCGGAGGGACCTAGAAGGAGGAACTAGATCCCCCAAGCAAAAGGGGACTTTGATTTCAGGAAGCCCTTTGAAGTCTTTGCTGGTCAGAGGAAGCAACAAGAGCAAGCTCAGGGAAAGTGGGATCGATGGTGAAGAGATAGGCAATAGGCCCGTGTGCTCAGTGGGCAGAGCACCTCCTGCATGGGCTAGCGTCTTTACAAACACTGTAAACACATCTTTACTGACAAGGGGGCAGCCATGGATGACAGCCACTGGCTTAGGCAGCATAGCTCATTGACCTCTACTGCCTGCTTCTTCAGGAAGATGGTGGCTGAAGATCGGATGTTCTTGTGGCTGTGCCACATGGGGGCTTCCAAGTGAGCTACATTTTAGGACAGAAAGACATGTTTAGGGCAGGAGTTTGTTGCTCTTGACAAAGATGCAAGACCCTGAGAGACATATGTCTAGGGATGATAAAAATGAGGTGTACAAAGAATAAACGGTGTGCACAGCGACACCTCCAAAGTGAAGCTTCCTACACAGGGCAGAGGGAAGATGGTGGTGGCAGACTTAAGCTTGGTCTTCAGGACCATTTTCCCATCTTTGTCTGCTGTGATTGGCATTTGTGCCAGTGTCATTTATGGCTGTCTGCTAACAACAGAGCATGCGTGTGTGTACACGTTCATTTCTATGTGTGTGTGAGTGTGTGTGTGTATGAGTGTGTGTATGTGTGTGAGTGTGTATCTGTGTGTGAGTGTGTCTGTGTGTGTATGTGAGTGTGTCTGTGTGTGTATGTGTATGTGTGTGAGTGTGTATCTGTGTGTGTGTGAGTGTGTCTGTGTGTATATGTGAGTGTGTGTCTATGTGTGTATGTGTGTGCTGGTTGACTTGCATGTGTGTGAGTGTGTATCTGTGTGTGTGAGTGTGTCTGTGTGTATATGTGAGTGTGTGTATATGTGTGTATGTGTGTGCTGGTTGACTTGCATGTGTGTATATACATGTGCAGCTGTGAGCATGCTGCTACTGAGGAGATGTGTATTCTGCTTGTCTTCTTTTGTGGGTGTACCTTTTGTGTGGGCATTGTTGGCATGCCTGTCCTTGAACCTGAATATAGTTTCAGCCTTGTATATTACTCCATGTGAGAATGTGTTTATGTGCAATTTTCTGACCAAGACGTTTGCAGAGACAGGGTCTCATTCAGTAGCCCAGGCTGGCCTCCACCTCAGGATCCTCCCATGCATTCTCTCCTCCATGCTAGGATTATGAGTGTGCCAGTAGTCTTGTACATTCAGTATTTTAAGACAGGAGTTTATACTTGAATGTCCCAGCCTCTTTTGGGACACCTCATGGCCTATGGTCCTATGTGGACTATGAAGGTCTTTCATGTTTAAAGGAATACTGGCATATGTCAGAAGGGGATCTGTGGCATAAGGTGGCCCACAAGTGTGTGGCCATCAGAAAGGCATCAGCTATTGGTCCCAGCTTAAAATGCCCCTTCCTTTTCACCTGCCACCATGCCGTCACTTCATTAGTGAGTCACTCCCTAGCTTGGATCACCTTTGATGGTGGAAGAGGACCGGAAGAGTGGCACATCTGAAGGATGTGGGCAAAGCCAGAGCATTCTTTGGTACTTAGTGCCAAGCCTGGGAGAGCCAGGCAACCCAGCTGGTCACTGATCTTAATGTCATAAACTTGGCAAGAGCCAGCCCTGGGAAATGCTCATGCTCACTCAGCCAGCTCCCCGTGTTTCCCATGGGAAGACTGAGGCTTGGGAAAAGGAAGTGCAGCCACCCGGGAGAATCTGGAAGCTTGGTGCTGAAGCTTGGTTATTCTAGACAAGTGTGGCCACCTGCTGGGCCTTGAGTGTCTTGTTTGTAACATGTGGGTCTATTGTTCTCACCTATCCACCTAGGAAATAAGTCTCTTGCCATCCCAGGTCCTGCCCCAGCCTGCCTGCCAGCGTGCCCAGCAGCTCTCCTCTCCTGGGGGCGAGAGGTAGCAATATCTGCCTGGGATCTTCCCTTGCCTTATCTGTCTTGCTTACTTAGATGTGTCCTTGGCATTCAGACAGAGCCCAAAAATGGTATTGAGAGAGATGTCTGTGAAAACAGCCTCTTTCCCTGAAGCTTTCCTGTTTGGGTTTGGACTTTTAAAACTGGCATGGATAGAGCATGGGTCCACCCAGCGTGGACCCATGGGGTTCTACCTGCATCCTGAGTACTGTCTTAAAGTCCCAGGGTGAACAAATAAAGGGAGGCAGAGGTAGGCCAGGTCATTTGCACATCTGCAGTGGCCCAGGGTCAGTTTGCAGGAAGGAGAGAAGGCGATGAAGGCTGAACTGGGTGTAAGGTATATGACTGTGTAGATGCTGAGGTTAGGGGAAGGTTGCCCTTGACTGAGTACTTGCTGTCTACTAGGCCTGGGCCCAGTACTTCACACTGTGGGAGCTATAGCAGTTTGGAGTCCCTTGGTGACAAGGAGCTCTCAAGGTGGTGTGGCATGCACGCCTGTAGTTCTCCAGAGCACAGTGCATGGGAGGATCAGACAGGTCAAGACTCCCTGAGCCTTCAAGTCACTTGTGAGTCCTGTGTACATTCGTTGTCTCTATAAGAAAGGAGGTCCCCTCTCTGCTCACCCCACATTTCAGAACTCTCCTAGTCCTAGCTCTGCCACATAACAACCTAGCCACTTGGAGCAAGTATCTTAATCTCTCCTAGTTTCCACTTCCCATTCTGAAAACCTAAGGGTCTGAACTGAAGCCCGTGTTTCCCCAAGGACTCTTAGCTGAGGCCTTGAGCCTCCTAGGCTGGCCCCCTCCCTGCTGAAAGATGCACTCTGCGTTTTCATGGACACAGCAACTTGGCAAACCAGGAGCTTGCTCAATAACCCATCATTTATCCTTCTCCTCATCATCACTTGGAATTGATTGAAATGGGTGAGTGAAGAAATCATGCGTCTGGAATTCTGAAAGTGTCTGAGTGCTGCTGGAGAGCCTTCCAGAGAAGAGCAGGGGTGGGCCAGATGTTAAGACAGAATGGCTGAAACTGAGGTGTAGGGATGGGGTGTGTGTGTGGGGGGGTGCCTGACAACTCCTTACAGCCAGACACACTATGTTCTCCACTCTGGTCTGCCCTGGGTCTTAGCCAGTGTAAAGTGGGGACCTGCTGGGAGTGGTTATGTCCTTTTAGGTGGGGGACATTTACAAAGGAGGCAGAGGCAAGAACTGGTAACAAGCAGCCTTATATGCAAGCCCTGGGCCTTAGTTGGGCCCAGTGTACAGGCACAGCTGCCTGCTGTGTTAATGGAGGCCAGTGCCCCACAGGGGTGGAGCAGACTCAGTCCCAGTGGATGGTGGACTGTCAAGCTGCCTGCTGTGCTTTACACTTCAGTCCCTGCTCCCTGGATGAAAGCTTAGGCCTCACCTGAGCAGCCTAGCAGCCCCATGGCCGCACACTGTGCACATGGGGAGTCTCTGAGGTTGCTTCAGAAGAAAGCACTAAAAGGGTTCAAAACTTCTAAACTGGATGTTACTCTGTGGCTCCAGGGTCATATTACACACGGCTTCATTCATGGCCCTGTCCCCACTGCTAGGCAGCCTGCAGACTCCTCAGAGGCCCAGGTAGATTCCTCCCTCTATTGGTCACTCACACCTTGGGAGAGTTGGCTATGTACTAGAGCCAGTCTCAGTAATAGTGACAGTAAAGCATGTGGTTGCTTAAGTATTTGGTGACTTACTACTCATACCTAACAATAATCCTTTCCATCATCTTGTAAAGTAGGTTCCATCATTAGCCTGTTTTACAGATAGGATACCGAGGCTCAGAAAAGGTGAGGGATGGGGTGTGTGTGTGTGTGGGTGCCTGACAACTCCTTACAGCCAGACACACTATGTTCTCCACTCTGGTCTGCCCTGGGTCTTAGCCAGTGTAAATTTTGTACACAGGTTGTCTGGTTTAAGATTGGAATCCAGATCAAACATGGTGTTGCATGTCTGTAATCCCAGCACATGGAAGGAGATAAAAGATTTATGAGTTTGGGGGCCAGCCTGGGCTACATGAAACCATGTCTCATCAACCCCTGTCCCCCACCCCTGGAAAAAATTGATCCCAGAAAGTGTGAACGTGCTATTCCTGTAATCTTACAGTTTTAGGAGGCTGAGGGCCTCCACATGAGTTCAGGGCCAGTTTGGGCTACATGCTGAGACCCTTCTCGGTAAACAAATGAACAAAGAGATTTGAACCCAGGCACTTAGAAAAAGCCTGAGGTGCCCCAGGGGAGAATTAACAAGTGCAGATCCCTTGTGTGTAGGGAGAAAGATCATGTGAGAAAGCAGACTCTGTGTGTGTGTGTGTGTGTGTGTGTGTGTGTGTGTGTGTGTTTGCTGTGGGGGCAGACAAAGGAGAGATTATGGAGTGATTATTGAAAATATGTCTAGCCCTCACAGATGAGCTAGCCCTGGCATATGCTATTACAAGCTGTAGATTTTTAAATTAAACCTTTGTATTTGAGTAGGTTCCTTGTGCGGGTAGATTTGGCTTTTGTTGGCTATTCTGTCCTACACCCCAGACCTAAACTCTGATCAGCTTTGCATGTCCTGTTTAATACTAACTGCATGTCCTCCCCCAACTCATTTCACAGTGAGGTGACAGATCTTGCCTACCAACTCTCTGAAACAAGCTAGGATCTGGTACAGCTCAGTTTAAAGCCTATGTGCCTACTTGCACCTCTCAGTTCTTAGCCACTGGCAGTCACTATGCTCTAGCATAGCCCAAAAGTGGATGTCAAGAACTCTGTTCTACTGAAATAAGGAACTGTTTGTTTTTTGAGGCAGGGTCTCACTACATACCTCTGGCTGGCCAGACTCACTAGATCAGGCTGACCTCAAACTCATGAAGATCTGCTGACTTCTGCCTCTGGAGTGCTGGGATCAATGACGTGTGCCACAGCTTGTAGCTAGAAGGAACAGGAACCTTGCCTGGTGCCACTGAGTTGGCTTGGGTCTTTGTTTTTGTTTTTTGTTTTGTTTTGTTTTGTTTTTTTCTCAGTGCTGGCATCAAACTCAGGAGCTAGCTAGCACTCTACCACTGGAGCCACCTCCCAGCCTTTTGCCCTTCGATCTAGCATAACTTCCTGGCTTGAGGACCAATCAGCCACACTTCATGAATTCTGGCTGTAGCTGATCCCATGAAGAGACAAGAGAAAAGGCTCATCTCCTTTCATCCAGGGCCAGGGACCAACCACCTGACTCCCTAGCTGTGTGAAGCACGGTAAACTGTGAATCTAGGCAGAGCACAGGAATGCAGCTTGGGGCCTTTGATCTTGGGAAAACCCCCTTGTCACCCTCAGTAATACAGCTTGTTGGCCATGAGGCCATGGCCTCATCTTCCTAGGATGAGGGGTATTTATTATATATGGGACTCTGTGCTGGTACACAAGGTCTGTAGGGTTGATTGTGGTACCGTGGGGATTAACAGGGGTTCTCAATGGTTCCCTGAAGAATCTCCCCATGGTCTGACCTTCTGGACCTCTTGGAAATGTAGATAACACTTGTCACCCTGTCCTGTCACCCCATAGTGCCCATGGCTCTCTAGTGTACTAGGCTCTTGGAGTACTGATCTCCAAAGTCATTGCAGCTTGAGTCAGGCAGGTAGCAGGTAGTATTGATTTTCAAAAGGAAGTTACAGATGTCTGTCATCTGGTATTTGAGCCTGGTGAGGAGAAATGCTGAAAAGTGGCAAGATCCAATCCATTCTTCTAGAGGGAGAATTCTAATTCTCCTCCTCCTCCTCCTCCTCCTCCTCCTCCTCCTCCTCCTCCTCCTTCTCATCTTCCTCCTTCTCCCTCCTCTCCTCCTCCTCCTCCCTCCTTCCCTCCCCCTCTCCCTCCCCCTCCCCTTCTGTCTCCCTCTCCCTCTCCTTCCCTCTCCCTCTCCCTCCCCCTCCCCTTCTGTCTCCCTCTCCCTCTCCTTCCCTCTCCCTCTCCC
>NW_021620848.1:6097265-6176111 GCF_004785775.1 Grammomys surdaster | reverse complement strand
GCCGTGGGCCGCGAGGGTGCGGGTCCCGGCCCGCCGCCGCCGCGCTAACCCCGCCTCCCCTTCCCCCTCTTGTCGCCCCGCGCGCAGGGCTTCCTCAGCCGCCGCCTCAAGGGCTCCATCAAGCGCACCAAGAGCCAGCCCAAACTGGACCGCAACCACAGCTTCCGCCACATCCTGCCGGGGTTCCGGAGCGCAGCCGCCGCCGCCGGGGACAATGAGAGGTGAGCCCGCCACCGCCCCGGCTGCGCCCCGAGGGCGCGGGGACAAAGCCCGAGCCAGGCAGGGCACGCTCCCGCGGGAGTGACGCCTCGCCGGCCTCCGGGAACTCCGGGAACGGGGCCCCCGTCGAGCTGGGGGACTGGGGTTGCACCCTTCGTTGCCTCCACCGGTCGCAGCTAGGAGGATGCCGGAGGTCCGGGGTGAGGCCGGGTGGCTAGTGCCCTCTCGGGCATGTGGGGTCCTGCCTCGTTTGGCCGAGGTGGGCATTGTTTCCCGGGCGGTGCGGTGCCTGGAGGTAGGGACGGAAGTGGCGCCTCCACCCTCAGGACCCATCCCCGGCCTACTGAGTCCCTCGGTGTCCGATACAAAAGGCATTTTCGGCTGGATTTTGCCCAGACCCGGCAGCGCTCGTGGCGCGGAAAAGGGTGAACATCTGGAGGGGAGGAGCAGGGGGCTGGGCCGCTTAGGGGGCACATCTGCGCTAAGTAGGGCACGTGCTCCGCTGGGGGCTGGGGCGAGCCGAGCAGGCAGTGCCCAGGCGCTGGGTTGATGGGCATAACCTAAGACCCGGGAAGATGGGCCTTCCCCGTACAGTCTGGGCAGCTGCTCTCCTCCTTTACCTCCCGCTCCCAGGGGTGTCTTCTATTCCCTGCTTCCTTCTGGGCAAGCCAGGAGCAGGTGTGGAAATTCCAGGGGGAGGTGGCTTGTGGGGCGGACGGGAGGAGAGGAGGTTGCTGAGCCTGCTCTGGAGTCACTGGCAATGTACAGGCTTCAGCTCGCAAGGGCAAGCCATCCTGTCCGTGCGGGGGCACTGGGCGGGCACAGCCTCTGGGGGCCTTGGTTCGCCTCCTTGAATCGTGTCAGCCACAGGCACCTTTCCACTTAGGCACAAGCACAGTGATGGATTCCTGTGCCAGTTAGAACGTGTCGTGGAGGTGAAGGAGCCAGTAGGCTCCAGGGAGGCTTTTCAGCGTTCAGTCCCAACATCTTAGGCTACTGGCACCTGCCTTCCTAGGTCTGTGTCCGTTTTACCATTGGCGAGTTGGCACTTCTTGTGCGGGAGGCACAGGTAGAATGATAATGTCTTTCCATTCCTCCTTGGTTCCAGCAAGCAAGGAGCCCAAGTTATCCTAACTTCTGCCCAAGGTGGTGTGACGTTTAACTGACACCTAATATCTTCCCCAGGGCACCCCTCCCATATCCCAATTAGAACCACTAGACCTTCCACATCTGTCAGCCCGAAGCTGTTCTTCAGTGCTTCCCCACCGCTGTCTGCACCTGGCTTCCCGCCTGGCTGCCAAGCCCTGCCTAAGGCAGGACCCCCCACCTCCAGCCTTTCACGGATGGCTATGGTGCCCCAGGGGACCAGGCGTTCCCTGGCAGGAAGATGCATCCAGGCCAGAGCTCTGTGCTGGGTGCAGCCACTGCGTCTTTGAAAATCTCCATTCCCATCTTTGTTATTATGTCTGTCTAGGCGGCAGGCCACCCGGTTTGCTGCCTTTCTCCTCCGGCCCCCACCTCCGGCTGTCTTCCCCCAAGAACATGCCCTTCTCTGCGCTTTCCCTGGCAGGGGTCCGGACCCTCTGTTCTCGTATGCGGGGGCTTGTGTACGTACCCCTTTTCGTGTGCATGTGTCGGTTGTCCGGAAGCAGGAGAGAGAGCAGGCAGCCCGGGACTCTGAGTGTGTCTGCCCTCTTGAGAGCAAGCGGCATGTATGTCGTGTTTACCTTCCACCGCTGGGAAGCCGGCACAAAAAAAAAAAAAAAAAAAAAAAAAGCCAGTAGGTGCTTGTCTAGCACCCCTAGCCAGAGTCGGAGCTTCAGAGCTTCGCTAAGATGACCTCGGAAACCTCCTGTGCAGTCTGGTCTCAGGTTAGCCTTGTTAGGGGGAGGGGGAGGGGGAGGTAGAGTCGGGTTGGAGAGTGAAACTACAAGTCCATTTCTGGAAATGTGAACCGCAGCAAGAGGAGCTGAATGTCATTGGTTGTGGTGTGGAATTGTCTTTTTACATTTTTCTGTAAACAATCTGTCCTGGTGGCCTCTCTGGTACCGGAAGGGAGCCCAGATTTCCCTTGAATAGTCAGGGAGACTGGGTTTGAATCCCTCTACCCAGTCTAGAAGCTAAAATGGGCTTTGCCAGGACTGGGGTCTTGATTTGTTGCTTTGTTCAGGAATAGATCTGCTGGCTGCTGTTAGGTGAATGGACAGATGTTTTTCTGGGGCAGTCCCTGGAGTCCTCATTCTTGGGAGTTGAGTACCATCAACTGTGGTAAACCCACTCCCACCCCTAATTTCACCGTCAAACCTGGGTGAGTGGAGAGGTGCCTCTTCATTCTTGTGGGTGTTGTGCTGCCCAAGTGCAGTAAAAGGAGCAAGGAGAGGTTGAATCCCCTCCACAGCACAGCAGTCAGTGGGAGAGCCCTGGGATAAATACAGAGACACCAAGCAGGGGGTGGATGCAGAGCAGGGATGGGAAGGATGGGAAGAGAGGCTTCCAGGGTTGCATGTATGAGCCCTGATCCCAGTGGCCCTCCCATGTAAATGGACAGTTTAGGGCTATCTAGTCAGTCCCTTGAGTGTAACTGGGTGAATCTGTCTGGTTTGTGTGACTGCTAAAGAGGTGTTGCATGTTAGTCAGTGTGCTGTGTGACTGCTGTGTTGGATAGGTCGTTTTTTGTTCTGGAATTCTCCACCCAGAGTCTGGAAACCAGGTGGTTCTGTGCTGGAATCTTTGAGATTCTTGGGAAGGAAGTATGCCCTAGGTGTGGGCTGCTATTGGTTGTGAGGCTTGGGGCAGGCCAGCAAGGACTTCAGGGCGCAAGGGCTACAGGACAGCTTTGAGTCTTTGTACTTGTTCTACTGAAAATGGCTCCAGGGGAGGTTCCTAACCCGTCTCCATGATCTCCGGGCCTCTCAGACACCAATTTCTCCTTTGGAGGCTTTGGCAGTAAGCACTAGAGACAGGTGATCATTTCTCTCTCCTGGGTAGCAGAAATGAGTGCTGGCCAGTGTGCTTTCCAGGTGAGCAGGGTGCTGGCAGAGCACTTCCCTTTTCAGCCTAGAAGTGTTGCTGCTTCATTTACAGGGTAGTTTTAATGTTGGTAAAAGCAATAAGAGATGCGGTGGCTATGCCTTCCCAGAATCAAGTTGCTTGCTCATTTATTGATGCTTCTGAGCTAGGAGGTCACCTGACACCCTTATCCTTTTCTCCTGATACTGTTTCTAGGAAGCACACATTCAGTGAGCTCCCCCCCATATAACCCCCCCTCCCCTAGTCTTCTGTCTGAACTTCAGAAGTGGCAAAACCCTCCTCATTTTTGCCAGTAGGCCTGGTGCAGCACTTAGCTTGGAAGTGCAGGTGGTCAGGTGCAGCTAAACTAGGCTGGTGTGTGTGCAGTTAGCTGCATCGTCTGTTCCAGGGAATATGCACAAATCAGTTTCCCTATCTGAAAGTTACTCATGGAGAGATTCCAGGTGTGTAGAACCAGGGAGGGGAGGTAATTGGAAGTTAGGGTTGGGGTTTGTTACAGGGATCCCCCTGGCCCCGAGTAGGCAGGTATGAGTTCTATTTCCAGGGGTGAGGTCATCCTTGGAGGAAGAAGCAGGAAGCTGGGTGAAGAACAGGTGGAAGACAGTGCCTTTGCAGTTGCTGTGCCTTTATAGTCTCAGTGCTGGCTCCAGGCCTGGGCTTGCTGGTCCCTGTCCTGCTGAGCACAGGGATGGGAGGTCAGGTGCTTGTCTGCATTCCTTTTGAACTGGTCAGTGAAGAAATAGTGACTGCGAGATGCAGTTTAGACAGCTTCTAGGTGTAGTGTGTGTGCGTGTGTGTGTGTGCGTGTGTGTGTGCGCTTTGGCTTCAAAGCCATCCCTGGAGCGAGTCGCTTAGACTTTGAGTGCCCCATTTTATAAATCTACAAAGTGAGCACAATGGGAATTATGATGGAGATACTGGTATCATACATTCAGTATTTAATCACAAGCTCCTGTCTCATTTCATGCAATTTCCTTAGCATTTAATACTGGATCTCACACATTTCTTAAATGTTTCTAAAATTTGATTAAGTTAAAACATAATATGTGAGAGATTAGCCTAACTGTAGTATTTCAGCAAGTATGGGTTGGAGGAAGCCATTTTGTTTGGTAGGCCTCAGTTTTCTCTTCTGTAGGCTGGACCAAGAGTCACTCATGTGGTATCATTCCAGAATTCTAGACAGCTTGTAGATGCTGCCTGCTGCTCCTGGTAGGAGGAACTGAGTTGTAATGGAGAGGGTTGCTGACCTTAAACAAAGCCAAGAGCCCTGGGAAAGGGGCCCTTCTTCCCGGCCATGCCTGGGAGTGAAGATCTTTCCTGTGTGTTTTACAGATCTATTTCTAAATGCCCATTGTTCCACCTCCTTCTGAGCCATCGTGACTTTAAGTCATCTAGCCTTTAGGCTTACTTTTCTTTATTAATAAAGCCTTGTGCATTCATTTTTGTCTGCATCTCTCTCATTTTCTCATGGGATAATGTTTAGAATTACTAAGCTAAAGAATATGAAGTTTGAAGTTTTTGACAAACACACACACCATATCAAAATCCAGCAATGGCTTATTTCCTGCCAGTGAGCTGTGAGACTGAGTGACCAAATGTCGGCGGTTTTTCATACCCTCTAAGAGATGAGTTGCCTGTCATTAAAATGGTCGCTTTCATTTTGGAGAGACAGAAAAACGACATTTCTTTATTTGCATTAATTTGCTTGTTAGTGGCTGAGTGCTGGCTGCTCTCTTGAGTCAAGTGGACCATGGTGCTGTTTCCTCGAGAATCACCTCTTCTGTCCTTGTATTCTGAATTTTCCCACAGAGCCCTTTGCAGGACTTTCAGTTGCTGTCTGGCCTTCCTCAGCACTGGGAGGCCTTGTGTGGGTGGGCCTTCCATGTTATATGAGCTATAATGGGAAATTATTAACTCCTGGTGAGAAAGACTCACATGGTTCTCATCTCTTTCCTCCTCCCCTCCTACCTCCTCCCAACATAAGGGAATCAGATTTAATTCTTAAACCAATAATCATTATGAAGAAGCTTATATTTAGGGTATCTGTCCTTCAGAGTAGGCAGATAGAGAAGGGGCTGAAAGGTCCAGGGAAACTGAGGCCATGTAACAACAGCCAGGCCTTGGTAATCAAACTGTCTCTCTGGGCACCACTTTACTTGGAGTCTCGTGAGCACAGGCAGGCCTCGCCAGAGCCATGTGCATGATTCTGAGTCTCATCTCTAGAGGAGAGGGAAGCCACAGAATGCAACCTGGATGCATGGAACAGCCGATTTATTTTTGCTTTCTCATTTTTATTGCCTTCCTTTTATATCCGCAGCTCCCTCGTGTGCCTTCTAGAGATCTGAGCTGGGTAATATTTTAAGGAATGGTGGAAATTAACTAGTGATCAGCCCCAGGCTGCCCAGCTGAAGTTTCATAGGCTGGGTAAGCCTTTCTTTCAACAAGCACACTTACATCTGCATACTTTTTATATATTTTACAAGTGTGCATTTGTCCTCAGGAAGATGTATTGTATGACATGTAAGCATTTTTGTATGTGTATTTTAAATAAGCATATATATAAAAAACTTTTGCAACAGTTTGGCATTCTGTTGGATTAGACTAAAGTTTTAAGATTTTATAGGTCAAATATAGGCAAATGATTCAATCTAAATACTCTGTGCTGACTACTGTATTACTGTGTGTTTACTTCTTTTTTTTTTTAAAGACATTTATTTATGTATATGAGTACACTGTACCTGTTTTCACACACACCAGAAGAGGGCATCGGATCCCATTACAGATGGTTGTGAGCCACCATGTTGTTGCTGCGAATTGAACTCAGGACCTCTGGAAGAGCAGCCAGTACTCTTAACCACTGAGCCATTTGCCCAGCCTTCTTTTATGTGTTTTTTTTTTGTGTGTGTTTCCGTGTGCTTATTCCCATCCACATATGCAGTTCTGTCTGGGCATGTGGCCATGCTGGCTCATTCTGTGAACAAGCTACCTAACTTCTTGGGGGTAACTTATCTAGCCCCAGCCCTTTTACTCCCTCTAAACCTCACTTGCTAAGTAGAGCCCAGGTCCTAGTGACAGCCAGCCTCGTGGGTACCGTGGGACTCCCCTAAGTAGCCTTGTCTATTTCCAGGCCCCATATCAGAGGCTGTGCAAATCGACTTTTTAATGGAATTCCTTTGCAAAATATTATTTGAACCAGAAAGTTAATTACTGAGCTCTAATTAACGGCTATTGCTGAAGACCACAGAAGCAAACTAGAGATCATAGAGAGACTGAAAAGGCAAGAAGGAAAACCATGCACCTCCCTGGTTGGCATGATGCCTTCTTGGGTGACAGCCTGTGTTTGGCTTCTCCCCACTCTGAGTTGTCAGCCCTGTTCTCTTTGAGAATGTGAAGGACAAAATGCCCCTTCCTCAGAGGAGCTCTGCTGGTTGCAGATTTCTGCTGCCCATGAGTCCAGAAGGGGCCCCTTGAACAGCATCCCATCAGGCAAGAGCCTTCAGTGGGTGTGAGCAGCAGGCCTGGGTTGAACTGAAGCTATCTCATCTTCAGAGCTCCCAGGTGACATGCCTAAGACCTACCCTCTGTGTATGTACTGGAGTTTCTTCAGTGATACTGGCCCTTTTCCTATTCATCCCATGCAAGGAGTACTTTCCATTAACCCAGCTGGAGCCTAGGTAGCTACCATGGCCAGACCCCATCATGCCAGACCCCGTCAAGAGCTTAGCTTCTTGCCCTCAGACCCCTTCAGTACTCACTGTAGTCACGTGCTGTCATCTGTCCCTTGGATGCTGTGAATGAGCTGTCTTCCTCAGTAACTCCTTTTATCACCATCCCATGTGCCTCTTACCTAAGAAAGACTCAGAGGTGGCTCTGTGGTGCACACGACATGGAAACTTCCCCTCCTAGCCCTGCAGTGCCCGCTTTCCCATTCCCTCCTGAATTAGCGTCTGAGCTTCGTGGGCATGTCCACCTCATGTGCTATTCTGCATGTACACTAAACACTTTGCTTGGAACTTGGGATGCAGGGACTTGTGAAAGCCATCACTTATGCACTACAAGTTCTGTCAATGCTAGGCAAGTAGTGGGGTAAGATCCCAGGAGAGGAAAGAAGAGAGTGTCCAGCCTGACCCCCTTCCTGGGGACTCTGGACATTCTTAGGCTAAGTGATCCCAAAGCTGGAGGTGAATCCTGATTCTGGCAGTATGCCAAGAATGCTCTTGCCTGCTCAGGAGACCTGCATGTCTCTGGCTTCTGACAGTGCTGAATGGAAATATTTACTATTGCTAGTGGGTAGCTTTGCATATGCTGAGAGATGGGCTAGTGGACAGCCTCAAGGTCCTGCTCCTTGTAGTGTCCCCCAAAAAAGATAACATGGGAGGCTTTTGCTAACCACTTGCTGGCACTCATAGATATCTTGGGACTCGTGGATAGGCTGGAGCAGGGGCTGAAAATGTCACAGGCACTGGCCTTTAAGTTCAGCTTTCTCATCTCTTGGGGTCCATGGTGTAGTAACTGACATCTCCCACTCTGTCACCTGCACCCTGAGTTGTTGTAGTACCTCCGGCTCCCTCCTCCTTTTCCAGTGGGAAGCGCCCACTAGGGAGCTGGGGTGCTCTTCAGCCCTCTCATCTGCCCTGGCAACTCCCCCTTCTCTGTTAACCCCTCCTACCTGCTGTTCTGACTTGTCTTGAACAAGCAGGGCCCTGCTCGATTGTACAGTCAGTCCAGCCTGATTGTAAAAGAACACATTGGGCAAAGATATAGATGATACCAGCATAGCACACACCCTAATAAGATGCGACATTTTCGTAGGGAGTTTTCATACTGAGGGCAGTGAATTAGTGTAGCATCTCCCTGTGCCCACTGACTAAGGGGAAGTTAATTTCATGCTCTGTCTTTTTGACATTCATAATCAGAGCGTTGTATTGCAGCTGCAGATTGTTAGCACGTGAAGAATGGCCAAGCCTCAACAATTACTGTTTCTGGCTGGGGAGGAGATTTACTAATGGATTATTCCTGGTCCCACCCCTGTTCCTGTTCCCTTGATGCCTTCTTTCCAGCCCCGCCCCCACCCCATCCCCCACCCCAGAAGGTAGTCAGGAAGCTCAGTCCCAGAAGTGGCTAGGGTGGAGTTTGCCATAGATGCTCCAGGTAGAGGAAGAGTCGTCTGATAAAATACAGGTTCTTGGGCCCTACCCGAGACTTGCTGGGTGACACTCTTTGATGGGTAAGTGTATTTCCTCAAAGTCTAAGAGCTGTTGCCAAACTTAAGAACCACTGTAGTGGGGCAATGATGTGACCCAGCTGGTGGCTCATCTGACATGCCTGGTGCTGTGTTTTTTGATTCCTCACAGCAAGGGGGGGTGGGAGGTTGTTTCCCATTTCACAGATGTGTAAAACTAAAGCCCAGTGTGTGAGTGGCCTTATGTCACTCTCAAGGGGCGCACCCTGCTCAGGGAGTTCATTCCCTGGCCAGAGCCCAGACAGAACTGAGATTTTATCATCATCTACTCCTGCCATTTGCTTTAAGGCTATAATACTTCTTAAAAGAATATCTCAAACCAAGAGCCCTATTGTTAGAAATAAGCTCAGGGTCAAAAAAGAGACCAGCACTCGTGGAAGTGTCTCCACAAGGCAAACCGTGACTCTTGTTAAGAGGGCGCTTGCTCTTCTGCTGAGGTGACTCTCTCCCACTGGTGTTTGCTATTGGACCCCCACTTTGTTTGGAAAGCATAGCTGTGCCAGTACTCTGGGCTGCCTGGAGGCGCTTGGATGAGGCCAGGCATTAAGACCCTGGTCAGCCGATGGAGAGGGGAGAGCAAACCTGGAGCTGCACAGGTCTCTATCTCCAGGTCTGGTGTTGAGCCCTTGCAAGTCACCAGGGCTCATTCTTTGCTCCAGCTCTGGTTCTAGGTGTGAAGTTGAGTGCAGAGAAGTGACTTCATTACCAGGATAAGCGGCAACCATGTAATTCCAGCCTAGTTCCATTAAGTCAAAAGCTCCTGGGGCAGGACAAGCCAGTGTTTTAGGGCTTGAGGGGTGTCCTGCCCATACCAGAGAGCTCTTTTAGCACAGCTTATGTGGGGGAGTATGGCTGCCAGTGGGTAGATTGTGCCAGTTCACCTACAAATGGTAAGTGAGGGAGAGGGTGAGGGGATCTGACTTGAGAGGCAGGATCTTGGGATTTGTAGCCCTGGCCACATACCTCAGACTCTAGCCCCTATAGTTCCCACACTACCACGCACTGAGGAGTCATGGGCCTGTCTGAGGCCCGGGTGCTACCTGTTGTTTCCCTCTGAGCCTCAAATTCCTTGTCTTAGTAAAGCAGGTCCAGGATTCCTGGAGGAAAAGCACCTTGGCAGGGCCAGCAGGCGAAGTCTTTCCTAGGCTTCAGTTCATTGTGTTCAGGTTGTGAAGCCCCTGGAGTTTGATGGACCATTGTAGCTGGGCAGGATACAGATCTCTGTGGTCTTGCTGTCTACACAGCAGGCTTCTCTTGGTCCTGGGATAGGCTTACCCACCACCATTGAGTAGCTGCTCAAGATTGACTGTGCTCGGTCTGTTAAGTATATTTGTGTTTCATCTTTTCAAAGCACATGGATAGGAGCCACTGGTATTCCTACCTCATAGTTCGGCCCTGTCTGTAACTTCCTGTTTCTTGTCTTCTTGAGATGACACTGATTAACAGTAGCTGTTGGGTGCTGGGTAATTGGCTTTCACAGTACCCCACTCCCCAAGTGGATGTGACTTTGGTGACTGCCTTGGAGGATCAGGGCAGAGAATATGGTGCTGGTGGATAGTTAGCTTTGCTCATTTTACTCTGGGTCTGTGAGAGAGGTGAAATGCTGCGGGCTTGACAAGTGGGCGACAGGCCACAGGCCTGGTCCAGGTTACCTGAAGTGGTCTCATCTTTGCCCTAGAGTTTAAGATGTGCAGCTTTGGTGCTCTGCATAGGAGTCATGAAAACCTATTCCAAGGTATTTCAGAACCTGTGGCTTGCTGCCTGCAGGGAACTTGGTGACATATACTGTCTCTTCAGACTAGGAGAAGGACCTCTCTCCTGTCTTCCATACTTTGAGCCCATAGGAATATTTCCCAAACTAAGTTCCAAAGAGTACCACATTCTTGCTGGTGGTAATGGGTTGGGGATGAGGGGTTTCTTAGCCTAAAGCCATCTTGGGTTAGTGGGGGGCAATCTCAAAATTGGTTCCAGAGGATTCTAAATATGGGAATACACGTTGTCTTCTGCAGGGGACATTTGTTTCTTTACCTCAAGGTTAGAGCCTTTGAGAGCTCCTGCAGTAAAAACAGCAGTTCTGCTTTATTTAATCCTGGGCTTCCTGCCCCCACCCCAACCCCAGGAGCAGCTGGAGACATCTGCAGGAGTGTTCTGCAGAACATCATTTGGTAAACATTAGCTTGAGGTGTTCCCTCTCATCAGAAGCATGTTTTTAAGACGGAACTTTGGATGCATTCCCTGCCTTCAGGACCTGCAGGAGTGAGCCTTGCATAATGGCGTTGCTGGCTCAAATGGCAGGGTGACGTGTTGGAAAAAGTTATTATGAGGTCCTCAGAGTTGCTCTTCAAAACAGCTCCCAAGTGTGTGTGTCTCTCTCTCTCTCTCTCTCTCTCTCTCTCTCTCTCTCTCTCTCTCTCTCTCTCTCTCTCTCTCGTGTGTGTGTGTGTGTCTGTCTGTCTGTCTGTCTGTCTGTCTTTCTTTCAGGAGTTAGTGGCTTGACCAGTTCTAATCTTAGCTAGGATATTGGGAGTTGTCCCTTTCTGGGATGAGTGGCTCCCCTACACACAACTGCTCTGGTTCTGGGTCTCCCATCCCCCTCAGGCACTCTCTGTGGAAGGAAGTAGTTGGGCAGAGGCTGTCCACAGATTTGCATAATTGTACTGTCCTCTGAATAATTAATAAAGCACTGTCCTTGCTGGGAGCAAAATGTGCGCCATTATGGATGGGTCTGCCAGGAACAGTTTCTCAGGAGTTCTTCCAGAGAATCCAGTGGTTCTTGGAGTCCTTGACCTTTCAAGGAGCCCCCTCTTTAAGAGAAAAATGGGGATACTGAGTGTTCTGGGGAGTTGCCAGTGTTCTACCCACATGGCCCTCATGCTGGCCTTGCTCCTTCTGGGATCCACAAATGGGAGCTCTGGTACACATGGGTCATGTGTCTGTGTTTGTCTGGTTCTCTGTTTCTATACAGTCTTCTCAGATGTGTGACCTACTGTTGTGGGGATCTAGCCCCCTTTTCTGGAAGCTGAAAGGTCATGATGCTTACCTATGGCTAGGACTGAGTTTTCAAGTAGGAAAGGAGGAAGGGAGGCATATCTGTCTACTTGGCATCCTCTTCCTGGATTCCAGTCTCCCAGTCTCTGGACTTCCAAAGTAGCCTGGAGCAGATTTCTTTTGAGATTTCCAGTCCTTTTTATTGCCTCTTGTTGAAGTAAATGTTCCTTTGGGTATGTGATTTCTTGCTTCTTCCCATTTCTTCCCTAGAAATGGAAGTTGCTCTGATAATACTTCTGGAATTAGGGAAAGTCCTGTTTCTCCAAGCCCTGACTCCCCCATCTTGCAGGTGTTAAAGTGAGCTGAGGTTGAGGGAATCCCATTGTACAAGCAGGCTGGGCAGCATCCAGTGAACCAGAGGAAGTAATTTTCTTTAGTCATGATTCCTCAACTTGAAGTGCTAATGTGTGTCTGAATCTGCAAGAGGGAGTCTAGGCTGCTTTGCCTCTTGACCACACTGACTGCACAGTATCTGTCTGCATATCTTTAGAATGGGACACCCTGTTCATAGGGAACAGACCAAGCTATCATGCTATAGCTGAATGTGCCAGCCCTGGCACACCCCTACTCCTTTTCTAAGCTTGCCTAATGTATGTGTGGTGCTCTCCCTCTCCCTCTCCCTCTCCCTCTCCCTCTCCCTCTCCCTCTCCCTTCCCCCCCTCTGTGTGTGTGTGTCTGGTGGGGTGTGAAAGTGTGTGTGTATACTAGATCACTTACTGCTTGACTTTCATTCCCCCTAGGGCTATATTAGAGCAGGAATCATCCCATTTTACAGATGAACTAGAGAGGCCCAGAGAGAGTGATTACCATACCCAAAGGCACAGAGTTTACACTTCAAATTTACATTCACCAGCTGGGCCTTGGGCTCTTTCCCTTGCAGCTACCAAGAACCATTTGCTCCCTGAATAAATGTTAGTCTGTTGGCTAGGTTGGGGACCTGTTGCTTCTCCAGCTGTCTTCCCCACTTGTTTGGAGTGTCTAGGGGTGGGAGATTAGTAAAATCTCCGTTTAATAGTTTTCCCCACTGTGGGGTTGGCTTTGGCACCTCTGTCAGTGTGAGCACAAGGCTATGGGATGCTCTGCGTGTCCAGCTCTTCCTGTCTATCTTTCCCTTCTCTCGCCTTGTGTTTTGGATGGGTCAGGTGTATTGAAGTATCCTAAAACTATGAGGAACTTGTCTTAGACTATGGTGGTAGGAGGGAAAGGAAGAATGTTCAGCCAGTTTGTCTTCCTCAGCCCTTTCTGAACCTAGAGGTTGGACAGGCAGCCTGAAGTCGACATGCTTTTGGCTAGGCGTGGGGATTGTACTGAGGTGGAGATATGAGTCAGGATTTGGACCAGCTGTTTCATATATCTGGAACTGGAATGGAATTTCCATCCTCACTCCATTGAAAACAAGCCATACCAGGCCTCACTGGTGAGCAGAATTCTACTTTGACACATGGACCTATGTCTGGTCCAGACCCCATTTTCTTGTGTGATGAGGCAGGTTCCCTGGGGTTTTGAAGTCTACGTGAGATTTCATATGTGATCATTCTGTCATATAGTGTTATCACTCTGTTATCTCATCACACAGTGGATCGTGTTTGAGACCCCAGAATCCTGACAGTAGATCCACATCAGCACCCTGAGGGTTTACCCCATCATGTAGGAAGAGATGGCCTAAGACAAACAGGAAATGATGTTTGTGCTGACATTTCTTCCACTTAGAAAATCAATATTCTGTGGTCTGCCTAATTGCTCTGTTGCTGCTAAATGAGTCATTATGGAAGGAAAATAGCAAGCTCATTGTGAGATTAATGGGAGAGAATAGTTGGCAAATGACTTTGGTTTGCTTCTGAAACTCTGAGAAGGTGTTACTATGAGAAATCTGGAGAGTCATGCAAGGCTAAGTTTCAGGCCGTAGGGAGACAGTAGCTGTTGGGTGGTGAGGTGCTAGAGGTGCCAGCAGGTCTAAGATCCCTGCTAGGCAGGACACCACAGGGACTGGAGCCTGTACAGCACAACCACTTTGATGGTCTTGAGGGAAGGGGCACTGCACTGTTCAGGTACAGTCACTTGTCAGGCATCAGGCAAGGCAGAGAGATGTAATGGTGGTAAAACTAGCCTGAGCATCTCCCCTAGCAAGGAGATAAGCTGGGGTAAAAGTGTCTCACAGGCAAATTACTGTCACACTGCCCAGTGGCAGTGAGTCCAGACCTGCAGAGGTTGATCCGGTGGGAGTGGGGTGGAAACAGTGAATTCCTAAAGCTCCATGGGCAGGTACAAGAGCTTATGCCTGTCCCATGGTCTGACAGCCTAAGATATAAACTTCTTACAAGTGTGGAAACCAAGGCTGAAGACAGCTAAAGACTTGCCGAAAGTCATATAGCCCTTAAAGACAGGGCTGCCTTTAGACCTGAACCTGTATATCCCCAAGTCCAAAGGGATGCTCCTCTGCCACAGAAGGCTGGTACCTGCAGGTACATCTTCTGCAACTAGAGTCGAGAACTTCATTCCTGCAATAGGACTGGTAGCTAGCTGCCTAAGACTGTTGAACTGGGGGTCTGTAGATTATGCCAGCAAAGTGTTGACCTTAATATCCTCAAGCCAGACTTTTCCTTACTAGGTCTTTGCTTCCTCTTTAATGGCAGCCTGACAGTTTTGTGATGTTCTAAATGCTGAGTGTATTAAAGAGTCTTGAAAAGGCTCTGTAAACAACACATCTCCCCTTCCCATGAGGCCTATTGGTTTACTCCTTTCGAGAACCCCAGCTCACCTGGGACCCCGCTGGCTGTCTGCAGAGGTGGTGGAGGAGGTGTGGTCAGCTGATCATGGTTGGAGATCTCTGGACTCCCCAGGGTTGCAGCAGTGGCAGCAGCAGATGGGGAAGAATTGACCTTTCCTGTGAGACCAATTAAGAGGCATTGAGGATACCAGAGCCCATGATGTCGCCCTGCCTTCTGGAGATGGTTGAGTATTTTCATGCCAGAGAAAAAGCAAAGAACCCTAGCCTGGGAGGTCTAGATCCTCGTGTCTGAGGTCTGCTCTGGTGTGTGTATCCCTCTGAAGTTCTAAGTACTCCAGGGATTTGCTCAAGCATCAAGATCCCAGAGAGTAGCCTTGCGTTCCTCCTCCCCCACAGTCCAGGCTTCTGGGGAGAGGGAATGGGGATGATGGTGTTGTATGCTGGTCTTCTTAGATGCCGGATTACCAGTGTACAGTCTAACCCAGTACTGGCCATGCAGGGCCTGCTTGCTGCTGGGAGCTAGGCCTCAGTGTGTCCCTATGGATGCAGGTAGTAGGACAGACCCAGGCGGGTTGCTGAGCCTCTGAAGATGCAGGAACTTGCTGGGCATGCCTGCTCTTGCTACTGGTTAGATGCCAAGTTTCAGCCCAAACTTGGGTCCGATTAGCTATTCTTTGCCCCTTGCCAACCATGAACTGCAGCCCTCCATGACTGGAGGCCAAAGTGTTTCTGTGGTTGGTTAAAGAGCCCAGCCAGGGCTCCGTCCCTCTCCCATTTCATTTCCCCCAAATCCTGCCTTGTTCCTTGAGTAAACACCAAGGTTTTCCCTGCAGGCCTGCCAGCCCTACCCAGTACCCCAGTGTGCTGCCATAGGGACGCTGAAGCAGCAGCTAGGAGGGGTGCTTCAGGCTCCTCCCATCTGGTCTTGTTCCTGCCTCTTTGGAGCCAGACCTTTCTCTCCTGATAAACCCTGACCAAAAGCAGCTTTGGGAAGAAGTCATGGCAGGAGTCTGGAAGTGGGAACTGAAGCAGAGGGCATGGTGAATTGGTGCTTACTGGCTTGCTCTCTGGTTCACTCAACTTGCTTTCTATATAACCAAGGACTACACCTGCCCAGGATTGTTGCTCGCTGCCCAAGAGCAGACTGAAGGAAGGAAGCATCATCTTAAGTGAGGCTCCCTCTTCCCAGATGATTCTAGTGTGTCAGGTTGACAAAAATTAAGCAGCACAGCCAGCTTGGGATCTCTGTGTGATGTTTTGAGATCACATAGCAGCTCTGACTCTGGGTACCAATCTCGAGCATCTTCATAAGCATGTTCTGGCTTTCCATAGTGACAGACAGACAGGTTTGGGCCTGCCAGAACCCAGGAAGATGTGACGTGGAAGGTACCTGGTCAAGTCTTCACTCAACCACATACATCTCTGGCTTCTCTCTGGACCATGAGATGATTTGAGATTCTTTCTTCTCTATTTCTGTCCCAGCAGGACATCCCAGACACCATGCTAGTGTGTCTAGGTACCCAGTTAAATCCAGGTAGGCAGTGGGCTATCCTCAGAGCCTGGTCTCAGGGTGCTCACTTGAGCATCAGTCCAGCAGTCCTTCCTCTTACTGGTCTCTGAAGATGCCCTGAGTAGGGAGTGTGAACTTTGCCCCAGGATCCTTGCTGTGGTGGTATGAGGCAGACTGCTGTAGATGCACAGAGCAAGCACTGCTGCAGACTGCTGCTTGTGCTCTCTTCTTCTGCAGAGCCCTGAGTGTTAGTTCACTCCTAGCATGCTGCAGTGTGTTCATGGCGGGAACCAGAAGCTTCCTTACTGGCTCAGAGGCCAAGAGGCTTCGTTTAAGTGACAGGACCTGAATGCCGAGTTTGGTGACTTGAATTTGGGGGCAGATTCAGACAGGGTAGTGGCACCTGTGTGGTCAGTGTGAGGCTTCTCAGGAGCACTGCATCCTTTCTAGTGTAGTTTTAGAGAAAACTGTTGGAGCCCCCTGGTTGCCACCCCTGCTTATGGGTTCCTGGTTTTGAGGGGGTTTGTGAGTCTGCCCTTGGGTGGAGTCAGTCCAGGTTCATGTGTTTCCCACAGCACTTGGAATTCATCTTCTTGTGTCAGGTTACACTGTATACACAGTCCTTAGCAGTACTCTGTCTGCACTGTAACCATCCCATGGACCAGTCTGCTCTGCCTGGTAGGAACCCAGGTGGGGGCCTGTTTTCCTTCCACTCTCTCCTCAGCTCTGATTCCCCTTCACCTCACCCTCACACCCCAACAGAGGGGCAGGTATCACATATGGTAGATGTCCTGCCCATGAGCCATGGTCACTAGATTTCTCTGGCTCAGGAGCTTGAGGACCGTAGCTGAGCTTGCCGCTGTTGAACATTGTGCTGGTAGCCCAGAGAGAGCATGTGCTAAAGTGCTCTGCCTCTAAAGGCAGACTCTTCAGCCGCCCTGGCAACAGCTCCACATCAGCCTGTGGTGTGGCCTCTGAGCATGCCTCCTGACTGGCTGGCTGCTTTCTCTAGCTTCTCACAGCAGTCCCTTTCAGGCTTCAGGCAAATGGTGAAAGAAAGCTGAGGAGCTGGGGTCCTCAGACTGTGTGTCTGCCAACAACCCTCGTGCCCTGGCCAGGACCCCCTGGACTTTCTTCTGTATTCACTAGGGTGGGTCTGCAGGGACAATAGAGCTGGCTTCAAAGGCTTTACAGGCCTCAGGAACCTCCAGACTGTTCTTGTCCTTGCTGTCTCCTACCTTGTTCCCTGGGCTCCCCTGTTTACTCTTGCAGATGAGGGTCTTTGTCAAACCCAGCTCTACCATTTACCTGTAATATGGGGGTAGCAGTAGCAGTTCTCTAGTGAGAGGAATAAATGAGATTTACAGTAGGGTGCTCAGCACGGAGAAGGTGTTTATGGCCAGTAAGACACCACCATACTCCGCTCCCCTCCTCTGTGTCTCCTCTATCCAGATGCCTTCTGCTCACCCATCCTTCAAGTTCCTGACCATTTTGCTTAGAGCTTGCTACCTTGATGTCCCTTGTCCAGCCTCTTTAGCTGTTCCTTACTGGATTTGCTCCTCTACAGCAGTCGGGCTTCCTTCCACAGGACATTTTGGGAGTCCAGCTACTCCCCAGCCCTACAGATAGCACTCTGCCCCAATCAGGATAGCTAAGCTGAGTTATAGGCTGTAAAGATTAGCCCCGCTGGGAGGGGCGCTGGGGCCAAGTGAGGAAAGGGTGTACCCAGTGGACTAGAGCACCTGCCCTGCTTCTTCCTACTGCTGACTGTGGCACAGTGTGACAAGAATCAGACCAGCTCTCAGGAAGCAGTCAGGGGTGAGGTGGTGATAGCATTTGAAGGTTGAAAGAAATAAGTATCAGATGGCAAAGCAGGGACAGGACACTGAGACAGGCAGAGGGAATCCCATTGGTGGACAGAAGGCTTCAGAGGTCTAGAGCCCTTCTGTTTTCTTGAACAGGCTGTGGGAGGTGCAGAGGAAGCTCAGTATTGGGGCGAGTGGGAACCAGTTCTAAAGGCAGGATAGCTGGTAAGGAGAGGCGCAGATACCAAGGGAGGAAGAAGATGGGACTGTGTGTGAGCCTCCTTTGTGCCAGTTGCTTTGTTTTTGGAATCTGAAGTCTAAGAGGCGAGCTTGCTTCAGTGCTGGGTAAAGGGTGTAGAGGGCTTGCTGAACTCATCTAAGGTCTCGAGGTGAGTACAGAAGAGCCAGAATGAATTGCCAGCCTCAGAGTTCTCAAACCCTCTGCTGGACACAGCCTGATGAGGACTGGCTAGCATCTCCTCTCAGCAGGTCAAGTAGTCCGTTCTCTTAACCATGTGAAAGAACTACTGAGTGCCCAAGAAAGCATGGCACATAGAGTCCTGCAGCGTTTCCAGGTCCCCGGCATAGATGATACATGTACAAGTGAAACCTTCACATTGGCCTGGCCACTGCTGAACTAGGCCAGAGGTAGAAGTTGTAAGACCCAAATCGTTGCCCATGACCATTGTCTCTGTAGCTCCTCAAGGGCAGACCTCCCATAAACAGCCCAGGTGCCGAATAAACATGTTCATTGAACACCTCTTACATGCCATGCACCTCGCCAGGTGCTGGAACAATTAACTTTGGTGTGACACTTTATGATTCCCGCACTCCTGGATCTCGTTAGGCTGGTGAATCTCTCCCATTGGATATTTATTTTCTAATTCTCCGAGTGAGGAGACTGAAATAGAGAGGAGAGTAGCTTTGAGGTAACATCCTCGGCCACCAACAAGGGACCAAGCCTGTCCGGAGCCTTGACCTTTCCCGGGGCTGTGGGTATACTCTGGGGACTGGAAGTGGTTTCTTCCCAAAACTACATGCTGAGATGGAGTTTCAGGAAGCCAGGCCCACAGAGAATCCGTATCCAGGTGAGCAGGACTCCTGGGGGCCACAGGAAGCACCTGCCTGGTCCTTGTCTCCACCCAGCAGGAATTGGTTGTTGGGCACAGTTGACTCTGTTTGGGGCAAGTCTGAGGTAGAAGAACAAAGAGAATTGTGCCTGCCAATGCATCTCTGACCTTGAAAACCCAGTGGATTTTCATTTATTGGGAAGAAGGGGGAAGAATCGGTTACCAGCTTCGAAGAGGGGCAGGCCTCTTGCAGCAGCATCAGTGAAAGCCTTGACTCTGTGAGTTCTTGCTGTTGAATTTCTTCTTTTCAGTTTGACAGAAGTCCTGGGGATCTCTGTCTGGGCTGACCAGAAAGTGCAGAGATGCCAGGGTCCTCCTTACCTTGCCTGGACACTCAAAGGCCTAACCTTTAAACAAAGATCATACAGTGAATGATTCCAGAGATCTAAACACAGGCTGAAGATTACCAACTCATAAGTCCTGCTGTGAGAGTACCCACGTATGGGAGGGGCCTAGGAGAGAAGTGGCTCAGTCTGTACGGGCTGGGAGCAGAGCTTTTGCAAGGAAGCAGTGTGGCAATCTGGATATCCTGGGGCGTGGTGAAGCCAGGGCTTATCTTATTTGTCTTCCGTTTTACTCTTTATTGACACACATTGGCAAGTCTGTTGTGTGTCAGGAGCTGCTGTCACCCTAGGAGAGGTTTAGTATGTTGTAGGCCCTGCTTTGCCCATGTGACATAGGAACCCTAGCTGAGGCACTTCACAGCTATGGTGACAATTTCAACAGTTTGTAGCCTTGACCTTCTGGGGTCAGAGACGCTGCTGGACTTTGGTGGCAGAACTTTGGGTTTGGAAGAGAAAGCTCTAAAGTTGTTTTTTGTGACATTTGAAAATTTCACATCTTTAAATGTTGGCAATTGATTCAAAATTTAAAAATGTCATGTTCTGTGTGGTTAAACAAAACAATGAATGTTGACCAAATACAGCCTGCCCTCCAGTAAGAATCCTTTATGGTATGGTTGGCCGAAGTCCAGGAGGCTAGAAGGCATTAGGCTAGGCCTCCTCGCAGAGGGACAGGGCAGAAACAATGGAACCCGTTCCCATTTGTTTAGTAGACTGTGCTTGCCTGGCTATGGCCAGGCTTGGTTCCTGTGGTGTGCAGTGCTGCCCTGAGAGCCTGCAGCCATGTTCACTGCCCCTCGCCACAAAAATAAGCCCCTTTGGCCAGGCAAGAGCCCAGGGAAGAAAAGTGGCTTAAGAAACACCCCGGTGACACCTGTATCCTGCTCTTAGGCAGTGGTGCAGCTGGCTCTACAGCTGTGGGATGGTACTGTCCACACGTGTGACCTTGCTGTTGTTAGCACTTGGTCTTCTGCCAACAGGGCGAGTCCTTCCTATGCTGCTAAGGAGGACCTGCTCAGGGACCTTGTGCCCTGTCCTCCCCCTTCCATTGTAGGTTCTTGCTGTTCAGAGCCTGGGTCACCTCTGGTCTAGCTGAGGCCCGTCTGGGCCCGTTTTTGTTTCTCCATTGGCTGTCACACCTTCTGTAATGTGTGTTTGACTTGATAGATCACCTGGTACCTGGTCCTTCAGATTGTCCTCCAGGCTTAAGAAACTTCAATTATTCCTGTATTGTATGCAAAGCCTTAGGCCAGAGCCAGAGGCAGCTGACCCAAGGCATCAGATTGGTGGAGCAGACAGGCAGACAGGTTTTCTGCATCAGTATGCAAAAGCATGAGGAACATGGAGAACACCCCACCACTGCCCCTGTTTGGCCTTGAAGGGTCTGCCACCCCCCCCCCCCCAGTGCCTGTATCTAAGGTGGGACTCCTGAGTGTTTCCCGGCCCTGCCTTCTGGGTGCTGACCTGAGGTCAGGCAGAGGTCAGGGGTGATGGGAGCCATATTAGCTAGCCCTTAATCAGCACCCATCTCTGCTCTCCCATTCTCTTTATCTTCACTTAGCCTTTTTTCAGTACAGAGATAATTAAAACCAGAAGCACTCAGCACAGATTCCCACCCCACCAAAACCATCTCTTCTGCAGAAAGATTGCAGGGCCTCACAGAGAATACTGTCCCTGTGCCTGGGTCAGGTGCCATCCTCCTGTCCTCAGCTTACTTGGTTGGAAGACTGCAGTTTGTGTGCCCTTCCAGTGAGCACTCCTGCTTCACCCACAGCCCACAACTACTGGGCTGGGGAAGTTCTCTAAGTATTCCAGTCCATCAAGGAGTGGTGGTGGGTTCTGGAGCATGGCTTTGGAGTAGTTTCAGACAGAGTCCAAGGCAGGCAGGTTGCCTGTCTCATTTTCGGTGCAGACAGAACTCCTCAAGGGACCCTTAGGATTGAATTATTTCTGTTTTTCGTTCACCTGTGCTATGCCCTGGGGACAAGAACAGAAATCAGCTGTGGTCCCTCCCTATGTTTGTGTGGGAGCAGTACCTGCTGCTCTTAAGAGATTTGTTTTCAACACAGCTTTACCTGGGTCTTTGCTGTTCCAGAAAGAAGCCAGGCCCAGGCAGGAGGTGGCCTGGGCTTTAGGTGGGCCGTGGAGGAAGAGAGTGGAGTCACAGGGTGAGGTTCCCAGGGGTTCCTGGCTTGAGCTCTGAAACTTGTGTGGATTAAGACCAGCTGGAGAGGCAGTGGAGCTCTGGACTCTGGGTAGTTAGTTGAAGGAGAGGTTCGCCTTAAATGTCTGCTTAGGCTAGACAGCCCAGTGTGGGTGAGTGCTGACCTGAGACTGCGGTCCTGTCTGCCCTGACTAGAGCTTAAGCACAGTTCTTTGTCATATGAAAAGTGTACTGGAGCCCAGCCCATTCCTAGAGCTCTCTTGAGGGTCAGCCACACAGCTGTGGGGGAGGGGTGAGTATTAGGTGATGAGGATGTTGGGTGGTAATGGATGACAGGGATAAGAGGAAGAAGTATTTTTAGAAGGTTCGCTTTGTGCCTGTTGCTGACCCTGGACTAGTTTCCCCACTTCCGCTTCTACTTTGGTCTTAGCATGAGAACATGTTTTCATTTGATTATATTTGTTGTTGCTTATTTTTTCAAATAAGGTCTCTGTAATATATCCCAGGAGACCTCAAGCTCTCCATTCTCCTGTCTCTGCCTCCAAGTGCTGGGATTGCGGGTGTGGCCATTATACCTGGCAATACTAGATGAGTCTTTAAAATATTCCCTTGGAGAACTTGTGAGGGCAACTCCTGCCTGCCTTCCTGTGCTCTCAGCTGCACTGGTCCTGGTCCCTGCAGGAGCAGCTGCGTCTGTCTCTGCTGTTCCCACTTCCTCCAACGCTATCCTTTCAGCCTTGGGCTTCATCTCGGTCATGTGTTAATCCTAGACTTGTTCAGTTATCTTATTCCCTGTGCATTTGTACCTGGCCCGTGTTTGACCAGGAGCCTGAGAGAATACACTGTATCCTGCTCCTTCATGTGCCTCTGGTAAGGGACCCGAAAGGGACAGGTGTGGTATCAGTGAATGAACAAACAGTTCATCTAATTTACCCCTGAGATAGACACGTGCTCTCTGTGCTTTACAGACCAAGAAACTGATTTCAGAGAAGTAGGTTCACCGGACACAGTAGGCTATGAGTGGAGTGTCCTGCCTTTAAAGCTCCTTTTTAGCCACTAGAAGCCCTTCCTGTCCTCAGCCACCAGCTGGTCAGACCTGCCTCTTGGACAGATAGGAATGTGAGGGTCCTAGAAAGGTGAATGGGCTTTTACTTTGGGAATGAGAGGATGAAGCCAAGGAGGAAATGATTAAAAACAAACAAACGAATGTGGGGTTCTGAGCATGCCAACAGGTTGCATGTTAGGATCTCTATTGAGGCTTAGGACTGAGACTCAGCAGAGTGGTCCCTGAAATTTCCCCTAGGTGCCAGCTATTTAAAAAAAAAAAAAAAAGGTTGTAGCTGTATTAACCCACCCACCTTCAGGCTCCTTGTGCTGGCTCAGGCTCCTGGCACATTTTCTGTTTCCCAGAGGAGCTCGGGCCTAGCCAGGCTTCTCAGAGCAGAGACATACATAGTGAGTGAGTGAGAGAGTGTGTTTGTCCAGCCTTGCTGTTTGCACTGCCCTCACGTCTTCTTAATCAGTCTATTTCTGGGAGCGATGACTTCATCTCCTATGATTCTCGACACAGCCGTTATAAGGCATGCATGGGAAGACTGGGCCTGGCATCATTCGCCTTCTCCTAATGAGTGTGGTTGAGAGAACAGTTGGTGGCCCTACTCTGACCTGCTCTCTCCAAGATACTCTGCTTCCTGGGGCTGTCCTTAGATCTGGTCCATTGACCTGTAGCAACTAGTCTACCCATCCAGTACTTCCTGTGGGCTCACTGTATGTACTCTGTCAGAACAATGATTAGGAATTATACCTAGCCAAGGCTTCTTCTTGCTGGAAGAGGCAGATGCCCATAGGTGTTTGGGGCATCTAGGCTGTGGAAGGTATCAGTGTCAGCCTGGACTTTGGTAGCCATGGAACCCAGAACCAGACCCCCAAATAACTGCAATGAGGGTGAGCAGGCGCTCCACCTATAAAACCTTTCTAGTGTTTTGTTCTGTTTCCGAAAGAACTCAAAGCTTTGGAGAATGTGGGCAAGTGTTCTATCACTTAGCCACATTCCCACTCCTTAAAACCTGTAATTCAAATACGTATGATTATCTATCTGCCTTTATGAAGTAAATGTTTGTTAATGAAATTAATAGTATAAGCAAGATTTGAGGAGGGTGGGCAGCCAGGGGAAAGGGTTATTTAAACATACTTCAAACAATACTGATTCTAGTGCTGAGCAGCACATTTGCATATGTAATGACTGCTAATTATAGGTGGCCTCAGCTGCTAACAAGCTTGCCTGGTTGCGCTACTTTATTGTAGTCACCCACTCAGAATTCTCTGGCATGCTTTTCACTAAAGATAACACAACAGGAATAATAATACCTATCGGTTTTTGATCCCTTGCTATGTGCCAGACATCCTACCAAGCTCTTGGCAGGGACCATCTCGGTTAATCTGTGCAACACTCTGGGTCCCACAGTCTCCTGTGTATAGAGCCTGAGACAGGCTGAAGCTGAGAGCGGTGAAACGACTCCTGGGCTTGCACAGTTAGGAGCCCAGAGGGTAATGCTGCCTCACAGATAGGTGCCTGTGCTCAGAGTACTCCTTCTTTGGGGACACTTGGTAATGCTCTCTGCTGTCATTTCTAAGCCTTTTCTTTTTCTCGGCCCCCTCAGGAGCCCACATTTTAGTAAAGAGGAAGCTGAGATTTGCCTTAGGGGGAAGTATCTTCTAAAGTAAAACCAGGCCAGACAAGTGCCCTCCTCCCTACAGTCTGCAGGTGAGGTGGGGGTGGGGATCAGCCCCTTTGAAGCCCCTCCCCCAGGTCCTGAAGGAGACTACCTTTAGCAGGAGGAGGAGGGGCGGGGAGAGAGGGAAAGGGGGATGAGGGGGAGGTAGAGGAGATGGAGGAGGTGGAGGAGGTTACCTCTCCTGACAGGGCTAGCCTGGCCTCTGAGCTTGTAAGGCTGTAAGCCACTGGAAAGACACTGTCACAGTGTAGATTAACTTAGACATGTTGTCCCTAAACTAGAGGTGGCCCACAGTGGCTCATGACTGGCTGTAGCCCACAAACGGGCTGGGTCTCTCATGATGGTGTGGAATGGTGTTAGTTTCCCGGTTTCTTCTTCAGTGGTTCCCAGCAAGCACATCCACATCCCTGAACCATTCACCTTAAGCATTCTCTTTGGTCCAGAGTTGTGGATTCCCTTGGAATAACTTTCAACAGCATTGGGCCTGCGTTCCTGTCCATCTGAGTCCTTTCTCCCTGGAGTGTTTTTCCTTATCTGTGCTAGTGGTGCTGGAAGGTGGGGGTTGTAGGATTCCTGTTCTAGAGATAAGGAACCCAGGCCTCAGAGGAGGCCAACAGGGCCACCAACAAAGCTGCTGGTGACGCTGGGATCCATCCTGTTGTCCAGCCCATGTCATTGCTTTCCCGTTGTGTCCAGTCTCTGGCCACCAAAGAAAGCAAGAAGCCTTTCCCTAGTCTAATGATTCAAAAATAACCACCAGTGGGCCCAGGAGCCATTTTTGGTCCCTCCTTCTCCATTCCATCCCTCCAAAGCCACTGGAGACATGGGGGGACCTATTCATTTAAACTCAATCATTCTCCTGAAGACTGAGTGGAGCTGAATTGGGCCAATGGTTCTATTTGCTGTGCTCAGCTGTTTCTGCTGCAATGCCATCACTACTGGGTCTGCTGCTGGCTCTGTGCCACCAAGCTCACTGATTATGGCTCCATAACTTTGGCCATCCTTAGCAAGCCTGTCTATGACAGACAGAGAGATATGTAAAACCACTGAACCAGTGTCATTCAAGTTCCCAAACCACATGACCTCCAGGACACAGGTGCCGTGCTTCCAGCGGCAGTTTGTGCAGATGGGGAAACTAAGGCTTAGTACTCTCTGGGTACAGAGTCAGACATAGTGGGCCCAGCAAGTATCACTCAGGGCACCTACCTCATGGGGCTGGCTGCCCTGATGTAAACAGGATGTGGCATGTCAGTGGCCAGCCCTGGGCTAATTGGCTAGGATTAGGAAGTATCCTGTGTACCAGGCACAGTGTTTGGAGGGTGTCATGGGACTCGGGTGAGCTGGGCCATTCACTCCCATGTAACCTGTCCCAGTTCCCTGCTCCCAGCACTGCAATGTCACCATACTTTTGATAGCCTCCTTGGGGTTAGACCCACACTGGACACTGGCACATCCTCTTTGGAGACCGTAGCCTGTCATGTTGATTTGGTTGGTACTAATTTGGTGTACCTTTCCACTAAGCTGCTGGTTTCCTAAGAGCGGGGCAGGTGGCTCCCTCATGCTTGGGACCCTAGCTAGGTAGCCTGGGCAGGTTGTTTGTCTAATGGAGCTATGCTCTTTCTGTAAATGGGGGTTGCATGGGGTGGGTGGTGGGTGCTTATACCTCTCTGATGTGTGTCCTGGTTATAAATGGTCAGTGGCAGCTGACAGCAACACTGTGCATGGTGCCTGTGGCACAGGCTCACAAAGCCCTAGGAAAAAAGCAGGTCCCAGGCTGCCTTTCCACCTCCTGAAGTCAAGGAACAGACTGTGAGTGCCAGGTTGTTGCGGACCAGCTGTTTGGCTACATGTAGCAGCAGGGAGAGCTGGGGCTGTGGCCCTGCCCTCTCTGTTTGCCACACAGCACACAACTGCCCTGGTTTAGCTCTGACTGGCCAGTGTTGGAGCAGGGGACTGTCTTCCATGGACCCAGGCAATGATGTCAGGGTGAATGACTTTTTATGGCAGCCACCAGACCTGAGAGAGTGGCGAGATCCCCCATGGCACCCCCCCCATGATATTGTTAGTAGTGGTGCCAGGGTTGGGGGTAAGGACACAGCTTAAGGGATCTGAATTTCAAGAAGCATGTTTGAACTTTGACTTGTAGCCTAGGGTAGACGTGAAGTGATGGCTGGGATCCACAGTAGTGAGTTAGGCACAGATTTGAGGACTGGGTAAGAGCTGACTTAGGGATACAAGTGAGACACTAGTCAGACTTAAGGATGGGGAGCGTTGAGCTCCGAATGCTGCTAGCATAGCCATTAGGAATAGATTATGGTCACCCTGTCCTTTGCCTCGTGAAAACATCTAATCCTTGGCACACCATGCATCGTTGCCCAGCACTTGGCAATGTGACAACCAAGGAAGGGAACTACTGACCATGTCTCACTGCTTGTTCAAGTAAATTTACTTTGTATTTTCAGAGAGGTGTCACATGGGTGGGAATTTACTCCCACGAAAGGCTTTAATGGAAACGTTACATTTAGAGAGCCAACATGTGTTAAAATCTCAGTGGAGGAAAAGGTGCCAGGCTTCTGTGCCAACCACAGTGATCACCACAAAGCCCTGTATGGGGGCCTGGCAGATAAGGGATGCAACCAGCCCTGGGGGAGGCAGAGGCAGCCAGAGGCTGTGAGCTTACTGGGCTTCTCTGGAGGAGACAGGGCTACTGAGCAGGTGGAGAAGAGGAAGGAATTCAAGGCTGTGGGCTGCTGGCTTTCCTTAAGCTCCCACGTGGTTCGTGGTAAAGGAGTCTGGAGACAGACAATGAGCCCTGGAGTAATGAGTGTTGGGGAACCTAGAATTCCAGCTCCCACTAGTAACTATCTGTGTGACCTTGGGTATCATTCCTACGCCCTCTGTGCTTCAGCTTCCTAGGCAGATGCTGTGTGGGTACCCATGCGTAGAGCCCTTGGACGTGTAAGAGATAATGGATGTAAAATACCTTACTCTGGGCTTGATGCGGAGCAGGTGCCAGGACACATTTGTTTTTTGTTGGTGATGATAAAGCCACACATGCATGGATGTGCTCACATAAATTAACAGCTGGGGTATGTGGAAGCTGCTTTCTGGAGCTGGCCCTCAGTCTAACGTCAAGCTCTCGTCCTGTCAGCAGCCGAATGTAGATAGAAGTAGAAAGTGTCTAAGAGGCCCTTGTCCTGGAACAGCCAAGCCTGGCTGATTCCTCTGCAGGGGTCTCTCACTGCTGTTCACATGCATGACTTGCAGGCTCATCCTGAGGTCCCCAGGTTGTAGCAGTACCTCCTCCAGAAGAGGTGTCTGTCCTTAGAGAGCAGTCCATGGGAGGAAGAGTGGAATAGGTAACTGGGCTGCTTAACTGTTGCTGTGACCAAAAGCATGGCATAAGCAGAGGACGGGATCGTGAATTATGTATGCATTGGCCCCCTGATTCTTGACAAGATCAGCTTAGGGATAAAGTCAGGCAGGGGAACGCTGTTAGACCTCTAGTGTGGCCAGTTAGAAAGCAGAGGGCAAGTGCACTGCAGGTACAGATGACTCCCTCTTCTTTCTGTAGGCTGCCAGTGGGACGATTTCCTCTCCCTCTGTACCTCCTCTTTGGAAATATCCACCTACCCACAGGTGTACCTTCTTGCCATCTAAATCTACTCATGGGGACAATGAGGATAAGGCAAGGCCTCGAAGTGCCTTCACTTTTCTGTCACACAAGGGAAGGGAAGCTCTTGTGGGTGCTTTCCAGAGTCCTACAGAGACCCTTACCTGGGTGGTAAGGCAGGTGATGCCAGGCCTCGAACCCAGTGAGAAGACTGCCTGTTGGGTGTGTGTGGGTGTTGATTGTGTGTCATGGAGTCCTTAGCTTTGATATGGCTAGAACCCCAGTGAGGACTTGGAGATCAAGAGGTAACGTATAGGCCCATAAGAACCCAAGGAGGGGGAGGGGAATTGGCGTGTTCTTGTGGCTGGGGGCCAGGAAATGAGGAAGATTGACTTTAAATGGGAGGGTCTGAGCTAGCCTCTGAAAGAGAGAAACCAGACAGGAGGGTGTGGCCATAGGAAGGGAAGAGTCTTGAATTGCTGACATTGGTTAGGAAGGTGAGGGGTGTGCTGAGGTAGATAGGGCCTATTCAGGGAGGCTGGGCACTCTGGACTGTTTATTTTAAGGCTGTGTGCATCTCTAGTTTGGGTTGGGAGGGTGTGGAAGATTCAGCTTCTCCAAGGCCAGATAGCTGGTGAGTATGGGAACCCAGCTTAGGACTTAGTCCAGCCTCTATTTTTGTTCTCTGTGACCCCTTCCTGTGACTGCTGTCACACAGAGCAAACAGTCCTGCCCTAGGGCCCTGTTTGCTACCAGAAGGTAGTAGAGCTAGGAGAAGCACACGTGGCAGCATGCGCTCATAGTGTCCACAGTAAGCCATGCTTGGGGGCCTGGGGCAGTGGCACCTTGACTTTGAGGCCAGCTTGGGCTACAGATTGAGATCTTGTCTTAGAACAAAAATGCAAGTCCACTGTAAGGGAACGGTTTCCTGCCTAGAAGAAATCTAGGAGGGCTTCCACTTGGAGGAGTATTTGAATGAAACCCATCTCTTTCAATTGTAGTTGGGAAGTGGCTTTCAGCCATGTGGGAAATGACTGTCTTGCCTGTCTGTTACATGCAGGACCATGAAACTGGTGGTAGAAGACCCAGCTTGGAGCCACACCCTGCTGCTTAGAGGATGGACTCCATGGGCTCTGTTTGCTCATTTCCTGTTGGCTTGGCCACCGTGAAACCAGGAGGCCTTTTCTGGTCCCATGTTCTCTGAGTAATTTATCACCTCTCCCCACTAGGAAATGTTACTAAGACTTGGAAACTTGAGAGTGCAAACCTAGGCCACAGCTGGATAGGAGCCTTTCTGGTTGTGCTCTGAGGGATGGGCGGGTGCATGAATGGCCACATGGGGTGCTGTTGGGCCAGCATGTCCAGAACGTGGCCATATCTGGGGACCAGATGGAATAAGGGCCCAAGTACAGTCTCTTCAGCAGTCCTTCACTTGTTCCTGCAGAGGCTGTGCACAGTAGGTCCCTCTAACTGCAGGGACAGAACTGGGATGGTGTTGATTACAAGGGGCCATGGACAAGGGCCTTCCTCAGTCAGCTTCCTTTTTGTCTCTGAAGCTCTTGAAGTCCTGAGCTGTAAGCACAAGCTACAGGAAGCTCTGGATTGAGCCCTCCTGCCTGATGGCTCTGAGGGAAAGAGGTTGACCTATTGGTACTAGAGGTTTAGTAGGTGGAGCCTGGTTCTGTGGCTTGCCTTTGAGGTATGGGAAAGGGTCATCCGGGCAAAAAAATGTCTGCTTACTGAGGGTACCTTCCCAGAGGTACCTGTGTTCCAGTGAGGCCTGTGTATGGTATGGCCTGAGGATAGATACTCCTCCAGATGGTGGCCGCTGGGCTCCAGCTTTCAGCTTGCCTGCCTCTCTCATAACTCTTTCCTTGCCCTGTCAGCGCCAGATACTTTCTGCAGTAGAGAAGCCACCCAGAAGGGAGAGTTTGTGTCTAAGACAGTTGTCTGGAGCTCAGTAGCCCTCTCAGCTGGAGGGCTCCTGGCTACACCCACGGTGGGGGTTGGGGGCTAAGCTTCCCCTCTGTATTTCTGACCTAGTCCCCTGTCCTTCTTCAAACCTTTGTATTGCTTTTTAAAAATACGTGACTGGAAGTAGTGGTGTTGCTAAGAGGGAGTGGTGTTTGCCTGCTGTTCTGGCTGTGTGGTGTAAGCCCAGGATGGGCATGTGTCTGTCTCACCTCCTTCTGCAGTGTCTAGAGATTTCCGGGTTCCCCAGAGCTCAAAACTATGGTTTTGGAGCTGGGTAGTAGTTGAACGATGCTGTCGGGATGGACAGGAGCCTGGGGGAGGTTGCAAGGCCATGTGGGGACCAAGCCCCTGTTCCCGTCCCCCCATTCCCTCCAAATCGTCTCCATCCACACAGCCTCATCTCTCCCTGCTTGGGGCTGCTCTGGAGGACAGCCACATGTCTCAAGCCAATTGCCAGAAAAGACAGCTGGCCTGGGGAGAGAGGGGAAAGGCCCACTCCAGGCCTGGAGAGAGTTCCTGGGGGCAGTGCAGCCTGGTGGAAGTTGGACTGCCTGAGGGTGGGGTCAGAGAATGAGAGGCACGGGGATTCCCTCAAATCTCTGATTGCTCCAACTCTTCTTTAATCTAGCTCTAGCTGGCTGGTCTCAGAGCAGCTAGGGAAATACAGTCATAGATTCCAAATGCCTATCAAGCTCCTCCTTTTGGCAGCCTCCCAGCAAGGTGTCCTGGGCTTACTGGCCTGGACTGGTAAGGTTCTTGAGGAGAGGTGGGGGAGGGGGGGAGGGGCTCCAGCAAAACAGCAGGATGACCTAAGATCTCTGCTATGAAGAAAATGAAGCAGGGTGATAATGGACCTGGGGGAGGGGGTGGGGAGAGCCCTCCCCTCCCAACACTGATCTTTTGATCTGAGACCGGCAGCCAGCTGGAGCTGGCCGGCATTGGCTAGCGCAGAGGCCCAGGGGCGGGACTCCAGAGGGCAGAGTCAGCACTCCAGGGGAGGTGCTTGTGGGACCTTTGGGCCAATGTTCCTGGCTTCCTGGAGTTGCTCCTGCTAGTCCTGCACCCACCACAGTCCCTGAAAAGTTCCTGCCACTGGCTGAGAAGCTGCTTACTTTCAAGAGCCCTTCCTTCCAAATTCTTGGACCTGGAGGCTACTGTATGGAAGACTGTAATTTTCCTTGTTCTCTGGGGAACCCGGAAATCTCTAGATGTTGTCGCCTCTGTGTATTTAAGACATTTTGAGAGTTTCAACATGGTGGACACGGACATAGTGTGTGCTCTGTGGTAAGGGGGAACCCTTTGGGTTCACCTCTTAAATGTCCACACTGGCCACCTGGGTCTGCACCACCCTTGGGAATGGGCCTCTGTGGCCTTGGACTCCTCGGTGACAACTTTGGCAAGATCCTGTGCTGGTCTGGAGGTGCCACTCTCTGGAGGTCCAGCCATCCTCGGAAGCCTCATCTGGCTCCTGGGCCTCACATACCCAGGTCAGCAGAGAGGGCTACACTCCTACCACTGCCAAGGTCTGTGACTGGATGTGCAGGGAAGGAGGAAGAGGACACAGGTTCCTGCTCCCTGTCCTGTGCCTTCAGCCAGGTGTGGGGCGTGGGGCAGGGCTGGAGGCTGAGGGCTAGTTCTCCTTAGTGTGGCGGTAGGAGGAATGGTTGGCAGATACTGCAAAGGTGAACTGAGGCCTAACCCAGATCTCTTCATATACTGCCTGCTTCTGACAGAGAGCACTGGAGAATAGGCGTGGGGCTGGGGTTGCTGGCTAGATGGTTCTCATGCCTTAGGAGCCAAGCCCTGCCCCTGGGGAACAAGGACCAGGAAACCAGCATGTGAAGCTTGAGGGCACCTGCAAGTTGGGTGCCCCAGGCCCTGGCTTTTGATCCTGGCCCAGAGAAACTGCAGGTTGGGAAGGCAACCTCTGAAAAAGGGGCTTTGACCAGCTTCTTCCAAGGCTGTCAGCAAAGCCACACAGCCCCTCTGGCTCTCCCTGCTCCAGCGTCTTGGAGACAGATTTAAAAGTCTTAGTTTGTCTCTTGTGGTCACTGTTGGAGGAGAGAAGCTTTACTTGTGAAACTTGTTCTGATGTAAACACTAACAAGAAGTTAAAGTGTTTTCAGAGCAGAGACTCTCATTTTCCTGCTTGAGCAAAGAACATCAGAACCTAAGACAAAAGTTGGCTTCTCTCCTTTTCTGTAGGCTGAGAGTTAGAACTGACTGTCTCTGAGCACTCTGGCCGGCATTGCCCTTTTCTCCAGCAGCTAGATGGAGCTGCCTCATGTGCAACTCGTCCCCCAGGACTGAGCCACCAGGCCTCTGCAGCTCTGAAGTATGCCTTCCCACCTGACAGTGAGATGGGCTCTGGATTTCTTGGCTTTCTGAGTTTGATTCCTTGGCTACTCTGGTAATTGATTTGCATGTGATGGTTCATAAATAGAGTTTATATCATATTAAACACTCTCTTAAGATAGATGCGACAGCCATGGCCCGTGGCCACACACTGCTTCCCTTGTAGAAGATATACATAAAAGTAAGTAAGCCATACCTGGCTGCAGGCCCAGGACTGCCTTTTGATTAGCACCTGTATCCCAGAGCCTGAAACAGGACCTGACACACAGTTAAGACCTAGTAAATATTTGTTGGCTGAAAGCACAAGATGCTCTGAAGCGAGCCAGGTGTTTGCTGAGGAGTGATGGAGGCAGGGCAGGGCCTAGCGTGAGCTGAGGAGTAAGGAGGGTGGTTCCAACAGGGCAGGGACAGTCTATTCTGAAAGTGGGAAGAATAAGAACTCTTATTGCAGGTAAAGCATCCCCAAGACAGATAGGGACCCAAGAATGTCAGTCTTGTTGGGTAAGGCCAGCTTAGGCACACACTATTAAAAAGTAAAGGGTTTTAGAGTAGACTTTAGTCTCTCCCACTTGGGGAGGGGGTCAGAGCGTGCCTGATCCTACTACAGTTATCCAGGAATCATCAGAAGGTTTCTGTTGTTATTTTAGTTTAATTTTATTTAATGTGTGTGAGTGTTTTATCATACAGTATATGAGTGAATGTCTGTGCACCATGTGCCTGGTATACACAGCAGTCAGATCCCCGGAACTCCAGTTATGGATGGTTGTGAGGCCACTATGTGGGTACTGGGCATCAAACCTGGGTCCTCTGCGAGAACACTGGACCACTGAGCCAACTCTCGCGCCCCCGTTGGAAAGGTTTTTTTGTCTTCCTAGTGAGCTTTCTGACTTCCTCGTCCAGTGGAGAAGTCTAGTACAGAGAGGCTACTGGGCCTCTGGGCTCCCATAGGAGAGGAAGGGTTGGGAAGGGGCCTTTTAGGCTTGAGGTTCTCTGGGGCATGAAGATATTCCTCCCACTTGACATAAGTGTCTGGGAGGATATGGTGCAGAGCTGGAGTTATGAGCACACTGGAGTATTTAAAGCTCCATGTGAATGACATCACCACAGGGAAGAGCCTTGCTTCCAAACCCAGAGCCCTGAAGAGACTAGAGGACAGTTAGGACAAAGGGACCTGTGAAGAATGAGGGCTCCCTGTTGTGGTCTAAGGCCTGGGTCTCAGAGTGTTGTTGGCTATGGCAACCCAAAGACCTCTGGTGATCACAAGCCTGATGTGTTGAATAGAGCCAGGACACAGGAAGTGGGGAAACTCAGGGCTGTCTTAAATGATTCCTACTTGTGTACTTCAGGTGACCTAGCTCTACTCAGTGAGTCTGACCTTGGTAGACTATCCAGAGAGTTGGTGTCCCCATCCCCCAAGTGTTAATGACAAATGGCTTCCCTTCCTCTCCCCTCATTGCTCTCCAGCTGGTTCTCTATCTGCAAGGACCCTGCTGCCCCTGCCCTCACCCCATTCCTTACTTGCATGGCTTCCCCTGGATCCCAGGCCTACATCTGGGCCTGCTGGCTCTGTGGCCTCTGCAGGGGTCTTGACTCGTAGACTTCTTTTCCCTAGGAATGTTCAGCTGACTTTGAGGTCTTTATAGACTCTGGTTGCTAGCTCCTTTACCTCTGTCCCAAGGCCTTGCTAGCTCTGGGGGAGAGTTTAGAATTAGTTTGATTGGTTATGTAGGGTGAGGGACAGCCTGTAACCTAGTGGGCAACAGGCCCTGGTAAGTTCTCAGTGCCTGTTGAGTGAATAACTGAGATCCCATTTGCTTGGTTAAGGGCCTTTCTGCATTTACTTTACCATTGCGTTTACCTGTGCTGTCTTCAGGTGGGACTGTGTTATTTAATTTTATACACAAGGATACTGAGGCACTGGAACATGAAGGACTTGCAATTACTAAGAAAGAAACATGGCCAGAATTGTGGCTGAGGCATAAAGGCCTCCAGCCAGCTAGTCAAGTGCTAGGTCTCCTGCTGCATTTCAGAAATCACCCATAGACTGTCCAGGAATGGAGGACTTCCTGCTACCTTGGACTTGCCCTACATGAAAGTCAGAAGCATCAGGCTCCAAGGAGCTGTAGACCTCAGGCTCAGCAGGCCTTGGGGTGTTTGTGTTGTAGGGACCCCTGGCTGTGAGGGAGGCTCTGTGCCCAACAGCTCTAGGTTGTTCGTTCCTGTGGCTTACACAGCACTTTATATGTACAAACTAGTTGATCTAAGACCAAAAGTCAGGTAAGAGATAGACTCTACCTGGGGAGTTGAAGTCCTGTGCTACCCCAACCTCCGAAACCCCCAGGCTTAGAGCTTCTTCTATCCCTGGGCCTCAGTTGGGCTGGACACCAAGCAGGCTGTTTGCTGTTTCAAAGGCTTTGGCTAGCTCCCATCCTTTCTCGGGCTTTCTTGTCTCCAGAGAAAGGCAGTCATCTTAGTCATCCTGCAAGGGGTTCCTGAAAATCCTTTCCCAGAGGGGGAAAAATGACTTGTCCCAATCACTACTAGGGAAGCTTGTCTCTGATTTGTGCCTCCCAGCATGCTCAGCTCTTTGAGCCAAGCTGGAGACCGGCCTATGCTAGGTGTTCACTGAATGCCAGGCCTGTTCTGTATCCTGGGAAGTAAATGCTGTTTAGAAATAGTCCGTTTTACATTGGAGGAAACTGAGGGAGACTCAGAGATGGTGTCGGCCTGTTTAAGAGCATGTGGTAGCAAGTGGTACAACCCAGGTTTGAATGCAGATAGCTACAGACCCTTGATCTTACTTCCAGACTCTGTAGAAACAGTGAAGTTAGGTCCTCAGCCTAAGCCCTGTGCTGTTGGGCTGAGGCTTCCACTCAGCTAAGATGAGCCATACAGCGGCCATTAAACCCAGACACTCGGGCCAGAGTGGCTCACCCTTCTTGGCTGCCTTCTCAGATCAGGTCTCAGGGTACAGTCAGTCAAGCATCTTTCCCTCCCTCTTCCCTTGCCCAAGCTTGGGAGAGGCAGAAGAGACCAAATTCTGTGGCTGTACTCCATCCCTGTGGGTAGACTCTGTGTCTTAGTCTTGGGCTAAAAAGACATTGGCTCTCACCTCTTGCCCTGTCCACACAACCTGTTTGTGGAGTAACTGGGGGTCTGTGAGGATGCCTATGCATCTGTAGAGCCTGCAGCTTGTCCTCTTCCCTTTCATGACTCTCCACCTGGCATTTTTCTCCTTTTGGGTCTAATATAAGATAAAGGAAGTAGCAGAAGAGACCTCAGGGTTTTATGGCTCAGTCTGAAAAGCCCAGTGGTCAGGGACTTTAGAAATACAACTTAGTGCCATCCTTTCTTAGTAGAAGAGAAAGGCACTGAAGGTTGGGACAGGAGAAAGTTGGTCCTTTGGAAGGGAGCCACTGCTGCTGCAGGGGTGGGGGGTCTTCGGCTTACACTGACCTGTGAGCAGAATTCTGCTGTGGAATCCTGGAGAAGCTTCCTCTTGACCTCAGCTTGTTCATTTGGAAGTTGGGATGATGGTGCTGCCTTCCGTCCGGGGACTGACGCAGGCAGTGCTAAGAGCGCTGTCTTGTGCCTGGTAAGTAGGGATTCTTCAGACCTGGCAGTGTTCCCTCCCATTCATAGTCTCTCCATGAGAATTAGTTTTAGTGTTTCTGTTTCATGTGCTTTGGAACCTTTAAGTGAAATTTAGATTTGCTTCTTACAGATTTTGCCTGAAGTCTCAGAAGCCTAAGGCTGCTAATCTGATCATGACTCATGGGCTATTATTTCACTTTTCCTGTTTCCTGTAAAGAAAAGGGGATCTGTACCTTTAAGTTCTCACAGACCTGATTGAGACACTGGCCCTTTAAGAGAACATTACAGAGAGTTAGAACTGGCTTTTTGTTTAACTAGCCATGATTGGTCCCAGTGGGTAGGACTAGAGTGCTGTGTCCAGAGCTAGAGCACAGAGCTAGACTGACTGAGGTTGGCAGGAACAGCCGGTGGCTGGGTGGCTACTCTAGCCTCTGTCCCCAGCTTGGTAAAACTGGTAGCTCTCTCTGTTCAGGAATGGTGAGTGGCCTTAGTTAGAGGCTGAGCAAAAGGGAGCCATTTAATCCTCCTGGGCCCACGGAGGCCTGGGTGAGTTGGGACTGCTACCAGTACTAGATGGAGTGATTGTCACAGGTGCTCTGCCTGGGAGAGACTCAAGTTTCCAGTGATGGCAGCTCTGCCTAGATAGTCCCTGCTAGCCCAGAACTTGGAAGCAGTTAGGATTGGTCTGGCTCAAGCAGGAGAAGAGCAAGGGGGTGGTGGTGGTGGTGGTGTTGCTGCTGCTGCTTTTACTTTAGGGATGAGGTGGCAGTGCTGCTTTCTGCAGGCCCCTTGGCCTGTGAACTGCCAGGAACTGCTTGGAGCATTCTGATCTCTGAGGAGTCTGGCCTTTGCTCTGGTTGTCCAGCTGGGCTGGGTGGAACTGCGCTTGCTCACACTTGAGCCTTACCGTCTCCCCTCCAGCAGGCAGGCTTGGTTGCTCACCTCCCTTCTGCCTGCCTCCTGCGTTATGTCCGGTGCTCAGTGTGTTGGCTGCAGCTGGAGACGTTGTCAGAAACCAGATCCTGTTGCCGTGGTAGTCTTCAGTGGGAGCTTTCTCATCTCTCACTTGTTATCATGTTAGGGGCAGGTAAGATTGCCTGAAAGATGCCCTTCTCACCCTGTTCCAGACAGGATCATCAGGTGACAGGGCAGGGCCCTGTTACGACCTGGAGTTTCTCTAGTTACTTGCCAGTTGGTACATTTCAGCACACAGTTTCTGTAGGGTTGGTGAAAACCTGACACATCAGCAGACAAGCAGAGAAGAGTCTGGGATTTGAGCTCCTGTACCCAAGCCTCCTCTGCCCTGGTCGTCCCTGTGAACTGTGACACTGGCTAAAGACAGTTTTCAGTGTGAATTGGAGAGGCCTGTAGAAATGGTAGGATCTATGTTTGTTTCATTTTTTCTTTAATTTTTTTCTTTCTTCTGGCAAAAGCATCTTGCTCTGCAGCCTATATTCTAGGCTGATCTGAAACTTAATTCTCCTGCCTCAGCCTTCTGAGTACTGGGATTACAAGTGTGTGCCACTATGCTGGACAAGTGACCACTGAGCAGGGCTAAGACAGGAAATGAGTGTACCTACCAGGAGTGGCTCACCACGAGCAAAGGTGGGCTGCCATAGAGTGATTACTGAAGGGTTGAGCTGTTCCAGCTGCTGGCCTAGTATACACCTACCTGCTTTAAGGGGATTGGCTTGATCTGCTGGGATACCTTGGACCAGGTGGCAAATGACCATGCAAGTGTATCCAGTCCCTACTGTGGGAAAAAGAGGGACTGTGACAGCCATCTCCAAGCCTCAGTTTCCTTAACCATGGTCAAGTATGTAAGAATCAAAAGGAATATGAAGCCAGTGCCTTGTTGTATTTCCTAGGTGTGTGCCTTAGCAGCACACGGCTGTGTAGGGACTTGAGAGCATCCCATGCTTTTCTTTGACATGGTCTCCCCCTTCCCCCAAAGAGAGTAGTGTGGTGCTTGTAGTGTAGGAACACAGCTTGCTGGTAGCTGCCCTCTTTACTGATTTACTACCAGTGAATGCTCGTGATTGCTCCCTGCTGTAGTTTGTAGTGTGGTAGTTCTGTTGTTCTCTGGGGGTCTGCAGGCTTAAGGATGATATAAGGGAGGCATTCAACTATTATATTCCCTGCTCAGAATGGGTAGGTGCCAGTGCAGTGTAACCACAGGATAGCCCATTTGAGAGGTGAGAAGGCTGGCTCACATTTTCTTCATTCTGCTCTTTTCCCATTGTGTCTGCTGCTTCTGTCTCCTAGTGGCTGCTGTCAAAACTTGTGTGGCCAGACTTGAAGAGCTACCTGCATTGAGCTGGCAGCTGGAGTCTCAGTGTACATGCCACATCTTATTCCAAGATGTGTCCTCCATAAATAGAAATCTTTAAGATGTCTGTCCAAGGTGACCTGTCCTTTTGAGCCTATTTGGATGGGGGGTAGAGCTGGTGATGATGTTGTCTGGGATCATTTGGCTGAGAAGCTTTTTTTTTAGGAGCCTTGCTGTAGGAACAGGGAGGAAAAATCTGGACCAAGAAGAAAAAGGCCTTTGGACATGTCAGTGGGCCAGGGAGAAACCAGGAGCATCAGAGAAGTGCTGGAAACGTGGGCAGGAAGCCTCAAGGAAGGCGGGGCACAGAAGCCACAGGGCTGTCTGCAGGCCTACAGATCAGGAACACACTGTTGGGTAATGGTGACACTTGACTTACCAGTTTGGCCCAGGTCATAGTATTTTGATTATTGGCTTTTGTTGTTGAACTTTCTAAGTGGTAGAGCCTGGCCTTGGGCTCCTGGTCCACCTGCCTCTGCCTCCCAAGTTCTAGGATTGCGTGTGCTTCCATGCCCAAGTTTGATTTGCATGAGCTCAGTACATTTAACCAGTTACCAGAAGTAAGACCCAATGGATTGGAGAGGGCAGATGTCCTCAGGTTAACTGTCACTCTAATACAGCCCACCAACCACATGGATGGCACCTGGGTCTTGGGTAGAGAAGATGAGGCAGAGATTGCTGCCTGCATCCCCATATTCCATCATAACGGAGGGAGGGCCTCCCGGACGTGAAGGACGGCAGCTTGGCTAGTCAAGGGAAGCTGCTTTCTATGGATATGGGAATACTCCCCTTTTAGCGGATTCTTGATTTTTATTTTACGATCATTTTCAATGAGCATTCTTATTTCCAAGGCCATGGAGGCTGCTCTTGGAAGTGTTTGTAGCAGGATTGGGAGGCAATCAGGAACCATCCCACACCAGACTAAAGGGACACCTAGGTATGTCCCTGGGCATACCTGTGGTTCACTGAGCTCACAGAGTTAAGAACACCTTGGCCAGGGCCTTGAAACTTTCCTAGACAGTCTGAGGAAATGATGGCGGCAGGATAACAAGCTGAGGTGGCTGGGGTCCCAGCCCTAAGTGTCTACTGTGCCATGCAGGGATATTGGACTCTGCCTGGGGATACAGGTGGAGACACTTTCCCTGGGGAGACAGAGGCAGGGCGAGAGCGTGGAAATGCCCTCCATGCTGGTCTCTCTGACCAAGCCTGGAGTTTTCTCCTGGGAACCAGAGAGGGCGAAGAGCCACAGGGCCTCAGCTCCCCTTGGAATTGCTCGTCTCATCCTGTTTGGTGAGTGTTCTTGGATTCTCTTTTAAAATTCAGGGCACTTCACTGTTCTACTGAGGTTTATGAATGTTTAAAAACTGCTTTGTGGTCCCCAAAGTAATTTGACAAGTCTGACAGCTATTGATTAAAAACCCAGAATTATTCAGGCTGCAGGATGATGGAGGGATTAGACGGAAAGGTTTCTGATTTTGCCCCATCCCCGGGCCTCAAGGAAGTAAGCCGTGAAGGTGGATGTGACCTCAGAGGCCTGCAGCTTCCGTTGGGTATGCTGAGTCCTGGGAAGGGTAGGATGGAGTCTGCTGGCTTCCTGAAAGCTACCTTTTGTACAGGAATGAGATTGGCACTGGTCTAAGTCCCCACCAGGCAGCAGGGAGGGATTACTGTGGCACTGTTGCTGATAGGAGCAAGAGTGTAGCCCTAGAAGTGGTGACCATCTCTTGGGTTTACTTTTGCGAGTGATGTAGGATTTTTCTGGTAGCTCAGAGCTTGAGGAAACAACCCAGAGAAGAGAGGGAACTTGTTTAGGGCTTGTGGGTCCCGAGGGAAAACTGATTGACCCAAGGTCTCAGGTCAATTAATGGTGGAGTTAAAATGGGAACCCAGAGCTCGTTGGCCTGGTTCTCTGCCTTGCTGTGTAAGATAGGAGGCACAGACCCTTGCTGGGCACTAGCAAGGTGACCAGGCCACCAGTTTCATAGCTTTCTGTTTACATTTGTGAAGCCACGCTTTCTCTGAGTCTTGGTGTGTGGCAGTTACCACTGACCTTGGCTCATTGGGCCTGTTTGAAGCCCTGCTGTCCTGTCTGCTTTGGATACCACCTTCTGTGTGTAGTTGTTGGAGAAGGCTATGAGATGATGTGTCTACTCAGATAAGCATATCAGTATCCTTTGGACACCACTGGTGCCTGGCCTTAGGTTGCTTTGTAGCCAGTCATGGGCTGTCCTGGTTGCATTCTCTTTATATTCTCAGCCCTGTGGTTGGAGATCCTAGGGGTAGTGTGGAGACAGGAGGCCAGGGCCCAGTATGTATATATGAAGGGAGGTATCATCCCCGTTCCTGATGACTCTGCTAGAACCTACTTTAAGTCCTGGACTAGAAGATCCCAGGCCCGAGAGGGACAAATTCCTCCAGGCTTTCTTCCCAGGAAATTCCCCAGGCTGACTGGACAACCTCTCTGCCTTTTTTAGGATGTTGTCATCCCAGGACCTCGGGAGCCACCAGGCAGCTGAATTCTTTTTCCTCAGTCTGGAATTTCAGCTGGGCTAGATCTCAGCAGCTAGTTTTCAGGCCTGACAGGGCTGAGAAGAGCTGTTCCCAACAAGGCATGGCCCAGCTTATGTCCAGCCCTTGATTCCCAGGAGGTCAATGCCCTTGTCCTGACATGCTCCAGGACTGTCTCTAGGAGCAGGCTACATTGTGGACCGAGCTCTAGACTGTAGCCTGGGCCTGCCTGCTACACAGGTAGAGGCCTGCTGAGGCCAAGAGAATCTGCTGGGCTCTCACTCTAGAACTGATCGGGCTTCTAATCTTTGGGTGGGCACTAACTCTGGAGACATAACTTTGCTCATGTTTTTTTTTTCTCCCAGGCCTGGTATGGAATCCCCATGTATACCTTCTTTCCCCTTAACTTTACTAAAGGAAATTTATGGCTTAAAAGTTTTTTGAGGCATCCTGGGAGTTTAGGCAGCTAAGATTGATCTTCTTCCTTAAATGAGGAAGTAAGGAAGTTGACTGGTTAGGGAATGAATAGGTAACAGCTTGGAAAATGCCAGAAGGGTAGCCTATCATGGAATTGTCTTCACTCATTTCCTGAAGCCTGCATGGTTGAGAGATGGGTAAAGAGAGAGGGAATGGCTACAAGTGACCCATGGCAGTTCCTGGCACTGGCTTGTCCTCATAAGCACACCCCTGTGCTGTCTCATTTGACTTTAGAGTGACCTCCATGAGCATTGTATCCATCCCCTACTGATAGATGGGAAGCAGGTCTAGCAGGTTGAATGACTTAGGCACTTAGAGCTGTTTTTACTAGGTGTAGGCGTGGCCTGCTGCTATAGCTGGCAGCTGACACTCGGCTCTCAGTTGCTGCCCGCTGGCATTCAGTAGTGTTCCTTCACGTGGGCTTGTTTACTCCAGGCTCACTTTCTACCTGTCTGCCCCATTACCCAGGAGTGCAGGTGCTCCTCCACCAGATGGCTTTTAAAAGTATTTTGTGGGAATGTGTATTTCATGTGCATGCATATGTGGATACCACGTGTGTGTCTGGTGCCTGTGGAGATCAGAAGAGGGGACTGGATTTCCTGAAACTGAAGTGACAGATGGTTGTGAGCTGCTGTGTGAGTACTGGGAATTGAGCACAGGGCCTCTGGAAGAGCAGTCAATGTTCTTCATCTCTGAGACATCTCTCCCACCCCGTCAGTGTCTTAAAGGGTCTCCTGGCCTGCTCCTGGCCTCTCACTGTCCCATTTGTAGACAGCCTGCCTACACTGAGCTGGTTTCTCCCCATCCCAGCCATGTCCTGGGCCACATACAAGTGGTTCCTCTGTCCCTTTGAGGTTTGGAGGGTAACCTTGAGCCCCCCTTACTCAACAGTCTTACTGTAAACCCACCCACCCCATAGCCAGTGAGCCTATTCCTGGCCAAGTGAGCTTCTCAATTGTTACAAGTTTTGTTTTTCATCTTTGGGACCCCCTCCTTGAAATAATGGGAAACTTCTGTGTCTTTAACCTTTTAAGAGAAAAAGATCAGAGTTGAAAAACAGCTTGTGGGCTGGTGGGGAGGCTATCGGATAAGGCTGTGCCCCAGGAGCCAGACAATGCCCCCTTGTTCCTGCTTCTGGGCCTTACAATAAGCTGCTGTTGGTTGGTGCTGCCTCCAACAGCAGCTCCCCCTTCCCCGTGCCTACGTTTCCTGAGCTGTGGAATGAGTGGCTCACAAATAGCAGTGAGCTCCACTCTGGCCCTTGCCCTCCCTAGTGCCCAGTGGTTTCTGTGGGGTGAGTGAAAGGCTAGACTGGGGCCGTGGCTATACTAACAGAGTCAGCCTTGGGCTCCTCTGAGCTCTAGTGGGATCTCCCACAGTTGCTTGCTCCTACAGGAAGTTTAGTCCTGACACAGCTGTAGTGAAGGGAGACAGGCAGGCAGTGTGGCGTGGATAGACCACAGGCAGCACGGATGTGAGCTGCTTGCCTACAGAGACCAGGGACAGCATGGGCTGGGCGTTAAATGATATGATTCTGTTAGAAATGAAGGAAGAGTGGGTAGCAGGTGTCTTGGATAATTTGTCAAAGTGATTTTGTTTGTTTGTTTGTTTTTCGAGACAGGGTTTCTCTGTATAGCCCGGGCTGTCCTGGAACTCACTCTGTAGACCAGGCTGGCCTTGAACTCAGAAATCCGCCTGCCTCTGCCTCCCAAGTGCTGGCAAAGTGATTTTTGATGTGTGTCAGGTCACTAGTTTGGAATCTATGGGGCTTGATTAGCACAGGGCCTGTGAGGGGAGAGAGGAGGAAACAGACTGAGCCATACTATGTACAAGAGCAGGTTCAGTGGAATGTTCCAGGTGAGGATGGCCATTGATTCACTCCCTTCTTCCCTGAAGGCTTGTAGGCCATGGTCAGACCTGCTTAGCAGCAGAGTTCAGTGTAGATCTTATTAGCCTGTCTGGCTGGCCCATGAGCGACTGAGGATCTACTTCCCAGAAAGTGGACGACTCCATTCCATGGACTGTATGGCCTAGGCTTCTGGTTCCCTTACTATGGGGCTACAGAACTACCAGGTAGATGGACCAAAATCCTGCCACAGAAGACTCAGTGAGCCCCATAGGGTCCTCTCTTTGATAAAGAGTATGCTGATGGGGGGCTTCAGGGCCAATTTAGGAATTAGCCTTGAACAGGCAAAGAGTATCTTGCCCACCCACTTTTGAATCATGTTTAACACCTTGGCCTCTTCACAGCATCTGAACTGAGGAGGTTTGTTCTTGTCTTAGCTGACCTGACCTCTGTCAGATATGGTTGAACTTGGCTGCTGGAGTCTTGGGGACTTTGGCCTAAGAACTCTGAGGCTTTGAACACTGGAACTAAGACAAACACAGCCTACCCACAGGAAGTCCCCTACCTGGCAAAGGAACTACAGTGTGATAAATTTCCTAACTTGTCTGGCAAATGTCCCTGCTTATTTGGGGGATCTGAGGAAAACGTCATGGAAGAAAGGGCTTGAAGCTGGATGTTGAATTTGGTTAAACCAAGGCAGAGTAGTCAAGCGTTAGAAGCCTGCTGAGGACACACAGCAGGAGTCCCTGGGGTGGGGAAACCCAGCAGGCAGGCCAGTGAGCAGTGGGCTTGGACAGATGGGACAGGCAGAGGGATGCCAGCCAGCAGCCCAGAGTGTGGGACCAGGCCTGGAACGGAATCTTGTGGTCTTTAGAGGAACACCTTAACCTCCGTCACAACTCAAAGACCTAGCAAGTGAGTACCCATCTTGTTGTTCCTCAGTGTGTGCCCAGTCCTGTTGTTCTCCACCTGGGGCAAGAGTCCCTCCTTTCTCAATAAGGAAATGGATAGCGAACACTACAGGGGTGCAAATCTTGGCCTCTGTTTCTTCGTAGGCTGAGGTCAGCATTGTCTCTTGGGTTTTTGAAGAGTCTATGAGGTGATATCTGTGATGTGGCTGGTAGCCCAGGGTTAAGGCTTTTCCTATGGTACTGGCTCTTCTCTGGTGAGGGCAGGCATGTGGCTTGAGACCTGGACCTGTTATAGGTCATCTCTATCCCAGTTGTTTTGAACATAGTGTAGTTGCACAGTGTCTTAGGGTTTCCATTGCTGTGAAGAGACACCATGACCATTTAATTTGGTCTGGCTTACAGGTTCAAAGGTTCAGTCTATTATCATCATGGGAGGAAGCATGGCAGTGTCCGGGCAGGCATGGTGCTGGAGGAGCTGAGAGATCTACATCTTGTTCTGAAGGCAAACAGGAGAAGACTGAGTTTCTCAGGCAGCTAAGAGGAAGATTTCAAAGCCCACCCCCACAGTGACACACTTTCTCCAACAAGGCCATGCCTCTTAATGGTACCACTCCCTATGGGTCAAGCATATTCAAACCACCACACACAGTATTCCTGTTGTTTTGAGTTCAGACCTGGGCTGTGGAGATGATCCTCAGGTGCGAGTCCAACTGGAAGCTGGAGATGATCCCCAGGTAGATGTTCCAGTTGGAGGCATTTTGCCTCCCCTAGTGTCACTGTGCCAAAAGGACTAAGGCTTGGATCTCCATCACCTACAGAGGTCAGGGAAGGAAGTCATCTTGAGCCTGAGCTAGATGGCTATGCAACTAGCTGCTTTCTGCTTTTACCCAGCTTGGTCAGCAAGGAGTGGGGAGTGGTAGAGGTCCTGAGAACAGGACTGAGCAGGTCTCTCTACAGGAAGCCTCTGACAGATCAAACAACTTCTGGAGCCCACCTTCTCCTCCTGTAAAGTACGTGGATATGTGAAGTTCTTGGTGTAGGGGTGCGTGTGCAGCTGAGCTAGCTAGGTGTCCAGCCTGTGCTAGTGGTCGTATTTAAGAATACCTCTCATCTGGGAGTAGAGTGGAAACCAAGCAGACCAGTGCCTGTGTATCTCTGCTCACCTGAGCATTCCAATAGGGGAAGCTGTGACCTCTCGATGACCCCTTGGAGCCAGGGTAATTTGGGGGTATGAATTTCCTCCCTGACTTAGGTCAACTTCTTGATCAGCCTGGCATGTCAGTGGCTGGAGGTGAAAGAGAATTTACCCAACTATGTGTGTGAGTGGAAGGCATGGTAGGGTAATAGACCTGGCTTGGACTAATGGGACAGGTGCCCAGAGGTGCTGCAGATATAGGGTGGGGCGGGCTTCCTGGAGACGTTGCTCTTAAACCCTAAGATGGTCCTGCTAGATCTAGGACATGATTGAATGGCCCTTTCTCTTACTAAACTTCTATTCATCTTACCAGCTGTCCCCACAGGCATACTCTAGGGGTTGCAACAGATAGCTTGCAGGAATACCCTAGTGAGTTGCAACAGATAGGGCCTTCTAGGTCTGCATGGGATAAAACCTGAGATTAGTTTGTGTCAGAAACCTGGAGAGCAGAGGATGGCAGACTTACTCCAAGCTCAGAGGGAAGGAAGTACAGATGTGTGGTCCTTCGACTCTTGCGAGCACCAACCAGGACCCTGCTACCCAGGAGCAGGTAGCCTGGGAGGCTTTGGATATGTAACCTCTGCTCCAGGTTTCCCTCATGGAGCAGCCTTTGGGGCGCTAGGCAAGCCAGGACTGCTCAGGTATAGCCATTTGGGTTGGACTAGTTTAGAAGCCTTGAGGGCCTTGAGCTTCCCTTCAGCTCTGTTTCCCCAGGAATTGTCCCAGGGAGGCCTAGGTCGGCTGGAGCATGTCTGGGACAGCACAGAGAAGAAGAGAGAGGGGGATGTAAAGGTTTTACAACCACTGAGTCTAGCCTGGTTGTTTGCAGTCCGGCCTGTTGGGCTCCTCGGGCTCCAGGTTTGTTTGAGCAGGCACAGGGTGATAAATCATGCTTCGCACTCTTGTCTCCAGCACCAGGGTAGGTAATCCCAGTTCTCCAGCGCCTCCCTTTTCTTGACTGGGCCCCTCATCATCATATCTGGCTCTCAGCTCGGTCAGAAAGCACCCTGATTTCACCTTGCTCCTTTACAACCTGGCCATCAGACCAAAGGGGTGCTAGGTCTTGGATCTTTCTTAGGCCAGGTGACTTCCCCAGCATCTGAGACAGGAGGTATCTTCCATTGAGTTAGGAGTTATAAGGGCAGGTGGTTTGTGAGGTTGGCTTCTCGCTTACAACAGTGGTGAGTGCTGGGGCTGGAGCCAGGATTCGGGTCTAAACAGCAAGAGTTATATGGCAGGGCAGGTGGACCATGGTTCACCTTTGTAATATGGGACATCCCAGGAAAGGATGACAAGATGGACCTGTTCAGTTCAGGGCAGAAACAAATGCTCATTTCCTTCCCGAGCCCCAGTTACCTTCTCAGGTACACGGTGGTGGGGTGCTGGAGACTGGCAGCCTCTGGTCCTGGGTGGTGGGGCATGGCAGGGTGATCCAGGCATACTCATTGTCCTGAAGCCAGTAGGCCTGGCCAGGCCACACACCCCAGGGGGAGTGCTGAAGGATCATGAAGTGGGCTTCTGGCCAACTTTAACCTGCCTCGGCTCCCTTCTGAGTCTGCCCATTTCTTCAGAGCCCTCAGGAGGCCACCTTTTTACTGGGTTAGAGAGGCTCTGTGGAAAGGTTGAGTGGGCCTCCTGGGGTTGCCTGGATTGCTCTTTATGCAAGAGTCTGAGTAAGTGGAGATAGCTTACTTAGGGCTGCATAGGAGATGTACAGCATTTTCAAGGCCAAGCCTAACAGAGCCAGCCTGAGCCCGTCTTTTCCTGTAACCAGCTGGTATATTGTGTCTTGTGTCAAGGCCTGTCTTGGGGCTCACTGACCATAACTTGGACCTCAAAACCCATGGTATACAAACCCCAACCTAGAGTCAGTGTTTCTGGTGCTATGTAGAACACTGAGGTCCCTGCTACCCAGAGGCTATGGGAGCTCCCCTGCCTAGTGTGGGGCTGGCAGGATGGGACAGTGTATGAGAAAGGGCTTTGCTGGCAGTGAGAAAAGCCAGGGCAGAGGGCAGGGTAGGAAAGGCCCCAGAAGACTACAAGGTCACAGCTCTTTCCTGCAGGTTTGTGAGGCCACTTTAGAGCCTGGCCAGCTCCTGCCCCTAACCCAAGTAGACACAGAATCCTCACCAGCTTGCTCTCTGACAAAGGAATGACTTCCTCAGACTGCAGTGTGGTGGGTATAGGAGTTGTAACATTCCTCTGGACCTGTCTGTTGCAAGACTTTGTGTGTGTGTGTGTGGTGGGGGGTGTTGGGAGGAAGGATTTTTCTGGGAGCACTGGAGGCAAAGGCAAGACAAAGAGACAGATGGATGTTTAATGCAGGTATTGTCAGGCCCTGTGTGACATCCCTGTGCCCACTTCCTCAGGTCCCATCTGATGCCAAGGCTGAAGGAGTCTCGATCACACGAGTCCCTGCTCAGCCCCAGCAGCGCAGTGGAGGCCCTGGACCTCAGCATGGAGGAGGAGGTGATTATCAAGCCTGTTCACAGCAGCATCCTGGGTCAGGACTACTGCTTTGAGGTGGGTGTCTACCACAGCTCTACCCTGCTCAAACTGGCCAGGCTTGCTCAGCAGACTCCTGGAGTGATCTATGACCCTGGCAGGGCATAGGTTTTTGGGAAGAGTCTAGAATTTGCTCCAAGTTCTATACTGTCCTCACCCCCTGCCCCAATAATCGTACTTTGGAGGAATCCTCTGGTAGAGGAATGAGCCTAGTAATGACAACCCAGTGGGGGTCTAATGTGGCATCCTCTTGGTAGTTACCATATTCTGTGCCCCTGTTTTCTTCTGGGTTAAGACTCAGACCAAGTCAGACTGGCTCCAGTTCAAGTGTCTTTATCTGGGACACTTGGGGGTCTACCTTCTTGTCTCAGCAAAGGCTGCTACAGAATGATTCACTGTCTAGTGCCTGGATGTGGGTCTGCTTTCTCCAGTGGAGCCTGCATTTTGTTGGGAGCAGCCTAGTCAGTGAGGGCAGTTCTGGCCAAATTCCTCACCCCAGGAAAACATTGAGGTTGTAACTAGGAAGTGAACAGAATTCATACCAGCAGGAGAGGCTGAAGGTCAGCTCTCTTTTCTCTAGACTAACACTTGTTAGCTTTCTATGATGTTGTTGTCACTGTTGGTGGGCATAAGGAAACCCCGGGAGGGGTCAGTTTAGGACAAATCTGACCCTTGCTTATCTCCTGGAACCTATAGTCTGTTTTAGGGAGACTGTGCTTGGGTATGTGTACACTCTGACTCTGAACAGGCACACCATCCTGTCTCTCTCAGGAGACAGAGGCAGGGATGAGAAAGCAGGCCCCAAAGCCCATAGCAGAAACCTTGCTACTCTCCCAATGCTGACCTGCTGGGACACAGTGGGGTCCAGTGTGCCACCTATGGTTCATGAGGTTTCTGACAGCTCCTCCTTGCCTCTTCCTGTGGCTGCAATGCAGTCATGGTGGCCTCGGGCTTTCCATAGCTGTCTAGTCTCGTTGTGGTCCCTTCCCCTCTAGTACAGTCTTGTTTGACAGGTGACAACATCATCAGGAAGCAAGTGTTTTTCCTGCCGGTCAGCTGCTGAACGAGATAAGTGGATGGAGAACCTGAGGCGAGCAGTGCACCCCAACAAGGTAAGCCTGTACCTGCTCTTGTGGATCATGAAAGATGAGGTGAAACCCAGACATGAGGGAGCAGAGGCATGCTTCCTGAGTAGGGGCGGAGCAAGTGGACCTGGGAGGAATTGGAGTTGCTGAGCTATGACAGCTGTTAGGTACTTCTGACAGCTGGGTTTCCCTTTAGAAGTCGGGTCCTCAGAACCACGTCCTCCTAGCCAACCCAGGCACTTCTGTTCCAGCTCTGACATCAAACCCCTCTTCACACGGTGCCCCCTGTGTCCTCTTACATTCTACTGTCCCTGGACTCTTACATCTGCTTGGGGCCCTAACTGTAGTCCAGGCTGTTAGGGCTCCTGTGTCTCATCTTCCCAGATGACTGTGGGTCTAAATTAAGTTCTGGTTACCATGCCATCACTAAAGAAGGGATCTTGGCAGCAGTCATCTCTAAAGTTGCTTTGTAGACCAGGAGACTGAGGAACTGGGGCCACAGCCTATAAGGGGGATGCACTGTGTTGGCTTCCTTCCCCTGTCACACCCAGAGAGGTAGGGCTACTTTAGTACTGATCTAGGAGAGCAAGCCTGGGCCCAGGGACCTTATGTTGGTGAGCTAGCTAGTAATCAGTAGGGCAGACTAGTTGAAGCCATATCCGTGGGTGTTTCTCCTGTCCTAGCCCATACACCTCACCACTCAGTTCCTCCTGGATTTCAGAGGACTCCTAGGCTCTGGGCTGGCTAGGTAGATGGGTAACAGCCCCAACTGACCACCCCAGACCCCTCTTATGCAGGACAACAGCCGGCGTGTAGAACATATCCTGAAGCTATGGGTGATTGAGGCCAAGGATTTGCCGGCCAAGAAGAAGTATCTGTGTGAACTGTGCCTGGACGATGTACTGTATGCCCGTACCACGGGCAAGCTCAAGACGGACAATGTCTTCTGGGGAGAGCACTTTGAGTTCCACAACCTGCCGCCTCTGCGCACAGTCACTGTCCACCTGTACCGAGAGACTGACAAGAAAAAGAAAAAGGAACGCAACAGCTACCTGGGCCTGGTGAGCCTGCCTGCCGCCTCTGTGGCTGGGCGGCAGTTTGTGGAGAAGTGGTACCCAGTGGTGACACCCAATCCCAAGGGTGGCAAAGGCCCTGGGCCCATGATCCGAATCAAGGCACGCTACCAGACCATCACCATCCTGCCTATGGAGATGTACAAGGAATTTGCTGAGCACATCACTAACCACTACTTGGGGCTGTGTGCAGCCCTTGAGCCCATCCTCAGTGCCAAGACCAAGGAGGAGATGGCATCGGCTCTGGTGCACATCCTGCAGAGCACAGGCAAGGTGAAGGTGAGTGTGGCGCCATATTGCAGAATGACTGGGTTATCTACTCTTGATGGATCTGTGCTATTATTATAATCTGCTTCATTTTGGAGGACTTGGGTATACCCATTTCAATCACCTGAGCTCCCTAAAATTGAGTTGGGGAGCTTTGTACTCTAGCAGTAGCCGTACCAAGCCCTGAAGGCATATTCTGCAGTGAATGGACCAGAACAAGTAGTGCCTAGTGGGCTTCCCTGCTGTGCTCAAGCTGGTGTGTACCTGGACTCTTCCAGCATGTGAGCCCATACCCACATACCCAGTGAGATGTCAGTTGGCAGGTATTTCCTTCATAGTCCTGGCCTCAACTCACACCTTCATGTATAGCCTTTACACACAAGTGCACGTGTACACACACTTCCTAGGTGTAGACAGCCAGACATGGTGCCTTGTAGAAATAGGGATCCGAGAGCCATGTAGATGGGCTCTGCTTCAGAGCCAGAGGGGCCCAGCTCCTGCCACTACCACCACTTTTGAACGCCTGCCACTCTTGAACATGGTCCAGAAAGGACAATGGTTTAGAGAACTAGATGTCTCCAGAAGACACACTGTCTCAGTAGCGCATGGTTCTAATGGGCTTTGCTGGGGTAGTAAGATGCTTCCCAGTTACCACTCATGGTCCCTTGGAGATTACTGTCCACAAAGAGACAGGGGACATTACTTAAGCTGTCTTAGCTCCCTACATTGTAGTAGACTTGAAGTAACCGGCCAGGGAATGATATAGTTTGAGAATGAAGGCTTGTATGAGGATGAGGGGGCGGGGTCACCCTGAGATAATGTCCTAAGCCCTCAGCCTGCTGTAGTCAGGGAGGCCCAAGAAGGGAACTGGGTTTGGATGCTCAGTGAGCAGAGCTCAGTGGTCTGAGACTCCACGAACCCTTGATCAACTCTTAACCTCTTCCTAGAGGCCCTGGCAGGGGGAGGCTATGGTTGGAAGCCCCTTGTCCTCTGCATCCTCCATTGCCTGCTGGACTGACTGGCCCTGCAGAAGGACAGGGAGGGAAAAGGACTTCCTTAGGGAGAGTGCTGCCTTCCTCCATGTCTTCAGGACCCTCTTCCCCATATGCCTGCCTTCAGGCTGGCTGGGTAGGTTGCCAGCTAGGCCAACTCTTGAAGTACTGCATGGTCTTTGTTGTTGTAGTCTGGCTTTTACTTTTTTTTTTTTTTTAATTCTCTATGTACAGGTGCTTTGCTTTGGCTGCATGTATGTCTGTGCACCACATACATGCCTGCTTCCCACAGAGGTCAGAAGAGAGCTTTGGATCCCAGACTAGAGTTATGGGCAATTGTGAGCACCATGTGGGTGCTGGTAATCAAAGCTGAGTCTGAAGAGCAGCCAGTGCAACTAAGATAGTTGCTGAGTCAGCTCTCCAGCCCATGCAGCTGGGCTTTGATTTGGTAGTGGGAGTCTGGAGAGAGTGAGCTGGAAGGTCTAACCTTCCCTGCTGCGGAGTCTCTTGAGCTTAGTCCTCGGGCTGCTGTGGCTTGGGAAGCGGATGATATCTGAAGTCACCAAGAGGCATAGAGAGGATGAAGGGATAGGAAGGAACTGATGTCTCTGGGTTATTGTGTCTGGAATAATCTAGAACTAGCAGGGCATTCTTGAACCAGTTAGAACACATGTTGAAGATTACTTGTGCACTGAGGCACTCTGCCCTCCCAAGGTTGTAGCTGCACTCTGAGGGTCCCAGACCTGAGTCCTGACACCCCTTGTCTTCTCTTCAGGTCCTGTTTGTCTACGCTGTGTGATTGTCCAGTTCCTATCCTAGGACTCCCTTCTCAGTGAACTTTCTGTGATCTTGGAGGCTGTACCTGGCCCCAGATGGCTGTGGGGCCTTGGGCAGGCTGTCTATCTGCTCTGTGCCCTGCTTTCTCTCTTCTGCTGCCCACCTCTTAGGATTCATGTCTTACCCCAGTGCGGTCACAGAACTTCAAGAAGATAGTGGCTTTGAATAGAAGTCGTAGTGCTGCTTCACTGCTACGGGGTCCTTACCTCTGCTCATTGTATTTCCAAGATGTGATCCAGGGAAGCCAACTGTAGCTTCCTTCGGACTCCTTTTGTTGGCCAATCTGGCCTCCTGGATCCAGGTCTTAATTCTGTATTTCAAAGGATCCTCAAAAGTTGGGCACGTTGAAATGAGGAGTTTCTTTTTTTGTTTGTTTTGTTTTGTTTTGTTTCGAGGCAGGGTTTCTCTGTGTAGCCCTGGCTGTCCTGGAACTCACTCTGTAGACCAGGCTGGCCTCGAACTCAGAAATACACCTGCCTCTGCCTCCCAAGTGCTGGGATTAAAGGCGTGCGCCACCACCGCCCGGCTGAAATGAGGAGTTTCAAGAGCTCCAGAAACCCTGGCCCGTGTCCTCTTCTCCTCCCCTATAGTCTTTGGGCTTGAGAGGAAGGGAACCAACCTGTTGGGTACCACAGAGGGAGAGGCGTGACTAAGCTCCCCTGCCAGTGTTTTCCCATGGTGAAGTGCTGCTCATAACCTGCCCGCTAAGTCAGTCCGGGTGTCCAGCAGCCAGGGACAGTGATGGTTCTACCTGCTCATCATCTCAACTCAGGTTCCACTCTGCTCCCTTCCTGCCTCCCTAGGACTTTCTAACAGACCTGATGATGTCAGAGGTGGACCGCTGTGGGGACAATGAGCACCTCATCTTCCGGGAGAACACACTGGCCACCAAGGCCATCGAGGAATACCTCAAACTTGTGGGCCAGAAGTACCTGCAGGATGCACTAGGTAGTGGGGACATTACCGGGCCAGCAGGTGGCAAGGGCTGGGCAGTGCTCATCAGACCCTCACTGCCTTCTCTATGCTTCCCCGACCGCAGGTGAGTTCATCAAAGCTCTGTATGAGTCAGACGAGAACTGTGAAGTGGACCCGAGCAAGTGTTCAGCCGCCGACCTCCCTGAGCACCAGGGCAACCTCAAGATGTGCTGTGAACTGGCCTTCTGCAAGATCATCAATTCCTACTGGTTAGTGCCGCCTGTTGGGAGTTGTGTGCTCCTTTGGGGGCCTAGGGCTTTCCTTCCTTTCATCTTGACTGTCTTTGTTGTCAGGATGCACCCATCTGCCTCAGGTGTAAGCATTTGACTCCACTGAGTTGCTGGCCAGCCAAGTTCCTGTCATGCCCCCTTTTGAGTTCTTAAGTATAGAAAAGCACTCTAGAAGAACTGTAAGACATGTAGACGTGTGTGTGTGTGTGTGTGTGTGTGTGTGTGTGTGTAGCCTGGAGATGGCAGTTTATCGTATCTATATCTATGACTGGTGGGCACTCTGGACATGTAAAAGCCAATGAGTTGCCACTGATGCTACATGGAGCTAGAGGCCTGTTGTCCTGGCACCAGCTCCCATGGCTCCTCACCTGTCTGTCCCTGGAGGTTATCACACTTGATTCATTTGAGCAGGGCTGTGTACAAATGCCTAAGTGAGCACTAGCTACTCGTCTGACTGAGACAGGGAACAGAGAAGAAAGGGGCGGTATTGCAGTAGGAATGAGCTACTCATAGTGGGATTCATCCCTGGGAAACTTCTCTTAAGGCCAGTTTCCTAGGCACCTGCTTGCTCCTGAGGTGCATTTATGACCCCTTACTAGCCTGGTGCTAAGCCTGCTTGTGGTTAGCATACATGGGCTTGTCCCTGTAGGCCTTGCTGCCAGCCACAGTGCTGGGTTTGTTTCCATATGAGAGAAGCTACCCAAGTGCCTATACCATCATCAGCTCAGGGCTATGCACGTCCTGCCCAAGCCGCTCCAAAGCCACATCTCCACATTTGTCTGATTCTTCCTCCCATGCCATCTCCTTTGGCCTTACATAGTCTGGCTCTTAAGGCTTTTATACCTGCCCCTGTGGGACCCTTCATGTCACCTAATTGTCCATATCCTTGCAGCCAGGAGCACCAGCTCAGAGCTGGCACAGGAAGTATTTGCTGTTCCCAACAGTTAGACGAAGGCAGGCCTACTAGGTGAACAGTAGTCTTAGGAAGCGGTCAGTGGCCAGTGCTTGTGGAAGTGCCCACTTGTCCTGGTCCCTCAGCTTGTGCTGCATGAGAGGCTCCTCTAGGATAGGGAGACAACTGTAGAGACTTGAGCACCCTCAGAACACACTGTCATGTCCCTGCTAAACTGTATTCTCAGCCTTTTCCCTCCGTTCCATGGGGAAGACCTTGTGTGGATAGGAGTCTCTGTCTCTTCCTTCTGTCATCTGGCAGAGGCTTCTCTCCTGGACAAGACCATCAGTAGACATCACCTGGCTCAAGCACCAGGCCTGAGGACTGCCTACCCCCATTTCGCTAGACAGCCTTGCTGGTTCTGCCTCATTTATTGCCACGTGCCCTGCCTGCTGGGAGGTCCAGGGAGCACTGGGATCTGGTCTGCCCCAGGGTGAAAATGTTGGAAAGCTACCTAAAGGTGGTACCCAGTGGAGCCAAGAACTCTGTGCTATGCCTTGTTAACTGTCACCCAGGAAAACTTCTATTTATCACCCCACCTAGTCCATGACAGACTGTGTTCTCACTAGCTGAGGATACTCCCCTGTTCAGTCATTATGAGCTCTGTAGAAAACCCAGGTTCCTATGACATCATTTAGGCAGAGGGATGAGTCTTGATAGTCAGAAATGGGAGCCCAAGGAACAGCAAACTGTCTGCCCTGTGGTTTTCTTATTCCTCTAGACCCAGAAGCCTATTGTTGGAGCAGGAAGATGTGTTTCCCCTGGGGAAGATGAAGCTATTGTAGTGGCATTCTTACTACTGATCTTGGCGTGGAGCCAGTTCTGTTGGACCCGTCACTGAGAGTCTACCTTGTCTGTTGAGCAGTCTCTCTGCCACCCTGTGCTGGCCGCTTCCCTCAGTGTCTGAGATTGCGCAGCAGCACTGCCAGGCAGACATCTCTGCCTAGTAGATGATCATCTGGCTTGCCTGCAGAGCCCTGAGCTCATTCCACCATCAGCATGGAGCTGGGGTTGGAACTTGGGGTTCCATATGACTCAGAAACAGATCTGGCCAGGTCCTGTCCTAGGCCCCTACCTGACCCCCAGGCCCATCTTTGTTTCTATACAGTGTCTTCCCACGGGAGCTTAAAGAAGTGTTTGCCTCATGGAGGCAGGAGTGTAGCAGCCGTGGCCGGCCAGATATCAGTGAACGGCTCATCAGCGCCTCCCTCTTCCTTCGATTCCTGTGCCCTGCCATCATGTCGCCCTCGCTCTTCAACCTGCTTCAGGAGTATCCTGACGACCGCACAGCTCGTACCCTCACGCTCATCGCCAAAGTCACCCAGAACCTGGCCAACTTTGCCAAGTGAGTGTTACCTCCCATGCAATTGAAGTGTACAGGGACAGAAACTTGGGACATCTGTGCGCTTGACCTAGGCTAGTGCAGTAGGCCTTGATTTTTGTCCCTGTTCCCCTCAGTCTCCCCACTGCCACTTACTTACCTCAGAGTAAAACTTCCCCCACAGCTACCCTCCCAGTGGTGCAGTTCCGTTTTGGTATGCTTCTTTGGATTTCAGAGGTGGGAAGACAAGACATTTTTTTCCTTCTGCTTTTTTGATTTAACATAGTATCATAACATGCCATAAGGATTCTCATATGTCTTTTAGCACCAAGCTCCACTTTGCAATGAATGGCTGAATTCCTGAGTAGCTGGGCACTTGGGTTAATGCTGCCAAGATGATTGCCTGTAGAGCACTTCTGTGGTTTCTGTCTGCTGTATAAAGTTATTTTTTTTAAAAAAAAAAAAAAAGATTTAATCATTTTTTGTCTGCATGTATGTCTGTATACCACATGAGTGCTTGGTGCCCACAGAGGTCAGAAGAGGGCATCAGACTCCCAGAAACTAGATTAGGAATGGTTATGAAGAACCATGTGGGTGCTAGAAATTTAATCTGGGTCCTCTGCAAGAGCAGCAAGTACTCTCAACCCCTGAGCCGTCTCTCTAAGCTCCTTGGGTACTGTTTTAGACAGTGCAGATAAAGTGGCAAAGTTGGGTAATCTTGTTATTAATTCATACTTGTGGATTGAGCCCTTTCCCAGGTATGTCTAAGCTGGGCCCTGACTGCTCAGTTGAGCAGCAACATTAGTCAGGCTGGAGGCAAGTTCAGCAGAGAGAAGGATGGGACCAAGACGAATGCCAGAATTTTAGGAGAGCAAAGGCTTATGGGGAGGAAGGACGGGAAGGCCAGTCATCTAGCTCAGACAAGGAACAGAGGCTGGCATGATGGTCAGGGCCATCCTGGTACCAAAGGAGCTTAGGAAAGACGGGAAGTAACTCATGAGGGCCACAGGAACCTGAAGGCCACATAGTGCAGAGATGGACCACACAGCATGACCCTTACCTCTTCTGGGTCCTGAAAAGGATCTCCACTGAACAAGGTATGACTGGTAAGGAGGGACTGAGGGAGCCTGTGGCCAGGCTTCAGTTAAAAGTGATCGGCACTAGGGAGAGGGGCCAGTAACCCAGGACAGATAGTAGGTGACGAGAAGACCAGGTCAGCAGGTTTTGTCCTTGGGAGATGAAGAAGGGCAGTTGACACCACTGCCAAGCCTCTGACTTGTCCACTGAATGATGGTCTCTTCACTTGAGAAAGGGAAATCCGGAGGAGGGGACCGAGCTTGGGGATGTCCCTGATGACTTCAAAACCTCAGTAGAGACCTGGGCCAAGTGTGGATCTGAAATTGACCTATGTACTGGCCTTTCAAGTCTGGAGGAAAAGAGGCAGGGGCCCATAAGGGGCAGTGTTAGGGAAACACAGAGCACTCTAGTGACTTTTGTTCTGAAAAGGGAAGAGTGATCTGACCTTGAGAAGAAGGCCCTACCGACTCAGAATCTTGCTTGGCAGCAGCCATAGTAAGAAAGGAGATAAGTTGTGACTCAGGCGAGGGGCCCTCACCTTGGCTGCCCTTTTCTGTCTAGGTTTGGCAGCAAAGAGGAATACATGTCATTCATGAACCAGTTCCTGGAGCACGAGTGGACCAACATGCAGCGCTTCCTGTTGGAGATCTCCAACCCTGAGACCCTTTCTAACACAGCAGGCTTCGAGGGCTACATAGACCTAGGCCGGGAGCTCTCGAGCTTGCACTCTCTGCTCTGGGAAGCGGTCAGCCAGCTTGATCAGGTGCCTGTTGCCTGGGTGTTAGATGGTGTATCTGCCAAGTTGGAGGGCTCATCTGCATGACAGATTAGCTTGTAGTGGGGCTCTCTCTGGATGGTCACTCCCCAGCACCGGTCAGAGCCATTTGCTCTGGGTACTAGGTCCAGGTCTACACTCCTGTGCTCAGTTCTGATAGCCCAAGTACACAAGTGAATGCTCACTCCTTACCTAAGTGGGAGAGGAAAGGGGTCTGACTTAGTTGCTTTACTGAAAATGCCCTTGCTCTTGGTTTGTAGCTACTGAGAAGGAAGAGAAACTGAGGATCCTCCACATGCCGGATCAGACTTGGGAGCCTCTAGACAAGCTTATATCTCAGTAGCATGTTGATCTGGCGTGTACAAGGCCCCGAGTTTGGTGCCAAATTCAGGAAAGACAAGAAAACGTTTTTAATTGCTATTAGCTATCAGTGGACTGGATTAGTCCCTGCGTGCCTGACATTGCTTCAGTTACCTGGCCCAAGCAGCCCTTCCCTAGCCTGGAGTCCTGCTGATCTCCAGTGGCTGCAGCCTACTGTATCCTGACAGGAACCACTTCTTAACTCACCTTGCTTTCCAAGGCGCTAGGGAATCACTTTACAAAAGTAATGATGGCTGAGCTGGGATGATCCCTGCCTCTCATCCCATTCCTGGAGGCGATTCCTGACCCCAGGCTGGCCCCTGCCTTTTGTCCCATTCCTAGAAGTGATTGCTGACCCCAGGCTGATCCCTGCCTCTCATCCCGTTCCTGGAGGCGATTGCTGACCCCAGGCTGGCCCCTGCCTTTCGTCCCATTCCTGGAGGTGATTGCTGACCCCAGGCTGGCCCCTGCCTTTTGTCCCATTCCTGGAGGTGATTACTGACCCCAGGCTGGCCCCTGCCTTTTGTCCATGCTGGAGGTATATGCTGAGCTTGGCTGGTTCCTACCTCTTGTACATCCTGAAGGTGATTGCTGGTCTGGGCTGGTCCCTGGCTCTTGTCCATCCTGAAAGTGATTGCTTTGCCGTGTGTCTTGTAGACATCCTCACACTCAGGCATGAGTACATGTGGGTCTCTGTTTTTAGTTTGTTTTCAAGTGAGAACTTAGCTGTACACGGTTGTTGTACCCCTCATCCACATTGTGGGTGTCTTTCTACTTCTTGTTACCCACCACTACCTCTGGCTTTTTAGTGCAGTGCAATACCCTGTAGTGGGAATACTGTGTATCTCTCCCACTGATGGACTGGAGTCCCAGCTCTCGCTGGCACTCTTGCTGTTGAAATTTCAGGGATGCGGTTTTGCCCTTGGCTTCCTCTCCCTCCATTCCTGAGCCAGTATACTAGTCACTGTCCCATGGATCTTAGAACCAGGCAGGAAGTATGGAAAATGATAAGTATTGTCACCCAAGCGATAGAGTGTGACAAGAATGTGAAATGAAAGTGTTGCCTCCATGGCTCTGCCAATGGGGATTGCCGGCTCTTACTTTCAGGGCTTTCCACTGCATGGTAGTGTCCACTCCTTCAGCTCAGCTGTAGTCCTCTACACATGTATTCTGTGACACGGAGGTTCAGAAGGCACTAGGCCTTCCTTTCTGGGGCCTAGGCACTGTCCTTTCTTGGGCCAGTACCTTGCATCTGTTCTGTGTCTGGCCTCTATCTACAGGCTCAGGCGTCAGAGGGAGCAGGCCCACCCCTGTGATGAAGTAGGTAGTTTGAGGGGCTACCATAGATGCCTCTTGGATAGGGAAGTGTAGGCTGAGAGCTTGGGGGCTATAGCAAGGCAGATTTGCAGCACTTTCACAGACTTGCTGGGTCTGACTGGTGGGGATCGGGGCTCTGCATTTCAGTGACATAGGTAACAACTGCCTGTTTCCATTTTTGCAGAGCATCGTATCCAAGCTGGGACCTCTGCCTCGTATCCTGAGGGATGTCCACACAGCACTGAGCACTCCAGGCAGTGGGCTTCCTGGCACCAATGACCTGGCCTCCACACCAGGCTCTGGGAGCAGCAGCGTCTCAGCTGGGCTTCAGAAGATGGTGATTGAGAATGATCTCTCTGGGTAAGCTGCCAGCTGCGCTGGGTGGGGTAGGGCATGCATGCAGACCAGGCACAGCCCAGCTGTGATATCAGGAAAGAAGTGATGCCCATACAAGCACTCATATGGAGCCTGGTGAGACCCAGGGTATGTGGAGCAAGCTCAAGAGATGAGCTGCCATTTGAGATAAATCAGAGCAGGCTTCTTGTAGGAGGAATGTTTATGCCTTTTGAAAAGGATGCACTTCTGGGAAAGACATTCTTGGGTTCAAGGTTGGTCCCTAGCAGAGAGCTAAGAAAGCCTGTGTTTAGGGATAGTTACTGACCCCAATCCCTGACGTTTCTTCAGGACCTGTGGTTCTTAAAAATACTCCTTCTTGCTGCACGTGGTGGTGCATGCCTTTAATGCTAGTACTTGGGAGGCAGAGGCAGGTGAATTGCTATGAGTGAGGGAAGCTATGACCTGCCTGCTTGTCTCTTGCCCTTGACAACTCCTCTGATACCCTGTTTTTGCTAGGAACTCCTCAGCCCCCGCCTGCCACTCAAAAAGAATGGCATAAGGAGGTGGGGCAGGGGAGGTTTCACTAGGCCCCCACTAGAGTTACCTGGCTAGCTAGGAACAGAGGGGGAGGCAGAGGGAGCCCTGGTAACTGTGAAAATGGTGATACAATTCAGAGCCCAGGGATAACAGAGACACCAAGCTATGGGCTTAGGTTTAACCATGGGGCACTTCTAGACCCTGACAGCCATTGTCCCAAGATGCACCTATAGGGCTGGTCCCTAAAGAGCAGTTCTGTTGGAATAGCCACCTCACCAGTGACCCTGGGACTGTTAGCCCCTCTGCCACCCAACCATGTCTGCAGTCCTGCCTGAAGCTGCCAGGTCCAGCAGATGGTGGTGCTGTTGGTTTGGGCCCATGAGTCTGGACTCACGGTTCTTTTCCCCTTCTTTCCCTGTGTGTGCTTATCTCCCTGCAGTCTGATAGATTTCACCCGGTTACCGTCTCCAACCCCCGAAAACAAGGACTTGTTTTTTGTCACAAGGTCCTCCGGGGTCCAGCCTTCACCTGCCCGCAGCTCAAGCTACTCAGAAGCCAACGAGCCTGACCTGCAGATGGCCAACGGTGGCAAGAGCCTGTCCATGGTGGACCTCCAGGACGCCCGCACGCTGGATGGGGAGGCAGGTTCCCCAGTGGGCCCCGATGCCCTGCCTGCTGACGGGCAGGTGCCTGCCACTCAGCTGGTGGCGGGGTGGCCAGCCCGGGCAGCCCCAGTGAGCCTGGCAGGATTGGCCACAGTGCGGCGGGCAGTGCCAACACCAACCACACCAGGCACCTCCGAGGGTGCACCAGGCCGGCCCCAGTTGTTGGCCCCGCTCTCCTTCCAGAATCCCGTGTACCAGATGGCGGCTGGCCTGCCGCTGTCACCCCGTGGCCTTGGTGACTCGGGCTCTGAGGGCCACAGCTCCCTGAGCTCCCACAGCAATAGTGAAGAGCTGGCAGCTGCTGCCAAACTGGGAAGTTTCAGCACTGCTGCAGAGGAGCTGGCCAGGCGACCCGGTGAGCTGGCACGGAGGCAGATGTCACTGACTGAGAAGGGTGGGCAGCCCACAGTGCCGAGGCAAAATAGTGCAGGTCCCCAGCGGAGGATTGACCAGCCGCCACCGCCACCGCCACCACCACCACCTCCTGCCCCCCGGGGCAGGACACCTCCTACCCTGCTGAGCACCCTACAGTACCCACGACCCTCAAGTGGAACCCTGGCATCAGCATCACCTGACTGGGCTGGCCCTGGCACCCGGCTGAGGCAACAGTCCTCCTCCTCCAAGGGAGACAGCCCAGAGCTGAAGCCCCGCTCCATGCACAAGCAGGTCAGCATCGTGGGCAGGGCTCTTGTCAGTCAGGAGTCACACAGTCTGTGTCATGCTCTTCCTTGGTCATTTCACCTCACTTGCACCGAGCTGTCATTCCATGCTGAATGGGGCTATGTCTGGCCTCATCCACTGGCCCACCATATGAACTCCTTTTTCTGGATTTGGGACCTCCAAGGCCTTAAGCAAAGCCAGGCTCCTTTACCAGTTCCCCAGGGATAGGCCAGGCAGGAAACAAGGACTATTTCTATTCATCTCTAGTCCATGCTTAGTAAAGTTCTTCCCAAACCCTGAGGCCACTTGTCCTGCTCTGGCCTCACTTCCTGAAGTATTCACATAGGCTGAGCCTACTCCTGACATAGCTATCAGGAGGGGTCCGGCCACCCACGGGCTTCAGCAAGACAGGCTGATGTGCAGTAGGTTGCACATCTCGTAGCCAGACTGCCCCGGCCCCTGACTGCAGCAGACAGCAGTGCTGAGCCCACCTGGGCTTTCATCTGGCTCTGGCTGCAGTCTAGAAGGCCCATGTCCTGCAGTAGGCACTCTAGCAGCAGAGGTCCTGCCCTTCCCACCTATGGCTCCTAGTGGCCATCCCTGCCTTACCATCTCTGCCTCTTCACACCCCCTCACGGCTGTGTTTCATCGTAGGGCCCTTCACCCGTCAGTCCCAATGCCCTGGACCGCACGGCTGCTTGGCTCTTGACCATGAACGCGCAGTTGTTAGAAGACGAGGGTCTGGGCCCAGATCCCCCACACAGGGATAGGCTAAGGAGTAAGGAGGAGCTCAGCCAAGCAGAAAAGGTAAAATTGGACCTAGACCTGGACCTGGGCCGGGAGGGTAGGGCGGGCTGCCTCCACCAGTGCTGGGATGAGGAGGTCTCTCCAGAGCCCTTAGTGCAGTGACACTGCTCCTTCCTGTTCTGTCATGCCACTCCCTTGCCCACGTGGAGACTACAGTCAGTACAACTAGAAGGAAAGCAGCAAGACCTTAGCATGAACCCAAGGTTCCCCTTGCACGTGACACATCAGTTACCTGGAGAGGGCTTGTATGCAGCCTTGGGACACAGATTGAGGAGATCTGGACATTTGAGGAGCTGAGGCTTGGAAACAAGATGCCAGAGGGGCTCACAAGAGACTCTTGGAGAGCCTTGGGAATAAGGAGCAAGAGACAGGGCTCGCATGACTGCTAGGAAACTCCTTCCCCTGGGCTTAGGCCTACCTAGGGCGTAGAAAGGAAAAGCATAGTTACTAAGATAAGGGATGAAGCCATATTGCCAGTGGGATGGATGTTTCTTTCCTCCCAGGGGATGTTTTTTTCCTCCCAAATCTCACCTCACCATATAGCTACCGTTTCTGGGGCAATAACATGCTTCAACTACCCTCCCCAGTCCAGAGTACTCATGGCAGCTGCCCTGGATTCATGCGTGGTCCTTACCTTTCCCTGCCAACCCCAGGAAGATTGGTTGTGCCAGAGCACCCCACCACAAACACTTCTCCCTCAGCCCTGGAATCCTAGGACAGCTATTGTAACCTCATAAGCAATGGTCAGGCTGGCAATGTCCCCGGTCTCCTACTTGGAGGGAACCCATCTCCATGCTGCATTTGCTACCTGCCACCATTCCCGGTTCACGCATCCACCTGCTTTCCCCAGTATGTGAAGGGAGCCCGGGGACATGGATCGTGGTGCTCCCAGAGCCGTGACGAGGAAGAGAGCAAGGAGGCCTAGCTTCCTGCAGACTCCTTCCTCCTCCCCTCTCCTCAGAGGCTGAATCACATCTGGAGATCCCAAGACACCTTGTTTTGCTTCCCCCCTCCCCCTCGTTCCCACTGCTGCCCACAGTGCACCCCACTCCTGTGCTGCTCTGTTCAGGTAGCAGCTGGGAGCCTGGGGTCTCATCTCATTGGGCAGTTGCTTCTCATGGGACTTGTTGGAGCCTCATATCCCTTCTCCAGTGCCACTCAGCTTTCAGGGAACTGTCAGGTGTCCTCCATACAATCAGGGCTTCCTCTAAAAAGTTCAAGGTTACAGATGGCTCTGCAGTTAAGAGCTCTTGTTGCTCTTACAGAGGACTAGGGTTCAGTTCCCAGCACACAAATGGTAGCTAACAGCCATCTGAAACTCCAGTTCCAGGGGATCTGACACCCTCTTCTGAACTCAGGCACATAGCCATGCATGTACTTGAATGTAGGCAAAATACGCATGCATTAAAAAATATCTGAAGTTTTAAAAAAAGAAAATTCAAGTTAACCCCTCAGTCTTTGAGACTTGGGTTGAGTCCTCACCTGCTCCTAACTGCACAGGTTGGACTGGGAGAGGAAGGAACAGGCAGCCACAAAATTGAATCTCTTCACTGGGCTATTCCTTGTTGGCTCGTACCTAGCCTAGCCTGCGCTCTGTTCAGGCTGATGAGGCTGTGCTCTCTGTCCTGGGTGCTGACCCATGGCTTGCTGCCCTGCTGGCAGGATCTGGCAGTGCTGCAAGACAAGTTGCGGATCTCCACCAAGAAGCTGGAGGAGTACGAGACCCTATTCAAGTGCCAGGAGGAGACGACACAGAAGCTGGTGCTAGAGTACCAGGCTCGGCTGGAAGAGGGTGAGGAGCGGCTGCGGCGGCAGCAGGAAGACAAGGACATTCAGATGAAGGGCATCATCAGCAGGTGAGCATGCTGCCCACTGGTCCACGGGGCCTCTGAGCGACAAGAAGAAAGGTGATGCCCAGCAGTGGGGCAATGGGGACACCTGTAAGAAACTGGGTCATCCTGCCAAGCTCTAGGGGAATTGGAAAGCTGAATTTGAGATGCTAAGCAAGGAGGAAGCCATTGAGGGCAGGGAGAAGGACAGCACATCTGGGTGTGTGTCAGGGTGCCCATTGTGGGAAGGGAGGAGTTTGGGTCGGGAAGATGGGGGTGGCTATGCCAGTATGGTGGGTGAGGTCTATTGGGTTTCCAGTATCTGAAGAGTTTCTGAGGTCAGTTGGTTCTGATAGCTAGCTTTTTTCCCTCTATCTCTGCCCGGGATGGGGTGGGCATGCTGTCCTTGGTATCCGCACACAGGCAGTGCAGTGTCTAAACCACCCACTGTGTCCCAGTCCTGGAGCATCTACCTCACTGCAGTGTGTAAGGAGTGTGGGTTGATAGCCTTGTCATTGCCTGAGACCTGGGACTGAGCAGGTGGGAGGTAGACAGGGAACCCCCCCTTAGCCTTCTGTTTTGTCCACAGCACAGACCCTTCCCAGATCACCTATTCTGCCTACCTGGTGCTTATGTCCCGTCCTGGGCTTCTGTTCATTATGGATGATTAGCAGAGCAGAACCTGGGTGGCTGGACACTTGCAAACTGCTTGACATCCCCCGCTGTTCTTGGCTCCCCTGGAGCCTGGCCATCTCCCCTTCCCTGTGTCCATGAATGTAAACATCATCAGGACAGTTAGAACATCCTTGGTGCTCCTTTGCCTGCTTGCTTGTGTTATTCTATTGGCTTCTGAGATAGCGATACTAAGGTGTCTAATCATGATTCTCCTAGTTTATTTCTGTTGATTTTTGCCTCATTGACACTTTCTAGTCTTGGATGGGTGTTCTTTGGGGATTATTATGCACCATTAACAAACTACCCTTTTTAATTACACTCTTTTCCATCTTAGTTCTAATGTAGGTACTCTGACTTTCTCTGACTGGTGTTAGCATGTTGTATCATTTTCTGTCCTATATACTTTTAAACCACTGTTTGGTCCTCCTCTACTTCTATGACAAAATATCAATACTAGGTGATTATATGTACTGCTCACAGTTCTGAAGGTTGCTATATCTAAGATCAGGGTGTCAACAGATTTAGTGTAGCTCTCCTTCATAGATATACCTTGGTGCCATGCCCTTAGAGGCAAGCTCTTTCCAGCTTCTTTGGTAAGAGCACTAACCCTGCTCATGAAGGCAAAAACATCTTGTTACTCAATCACTTCCCAGAGGACAGCTGGTAGCACCGTAGAGGTTAAGCTTCAGAGTACACACATTTGAGTGTGGACACAAACTTTCAGACCGTAGTACCCATCTCCATGTACAAAGTTTTATTTTACAGGTTCCTATTGTTAAATCTGTTTATTGTCTAACAACTTCTTCTGCCTTTTAATTGGAGCGTTTAAGCCATTTACTTTTAATGTGATTATTTTTAAGCCTGTTAATCTTATAGCTGTTCTCCTGTTTGTATGTACCATTAGCATTGTCCTACTTCTTGCCTTCCTTGGACCGTATCTTTATTTCATGGCATCTGTTGGCTTCCATGCTGTAGATCCCAATGCTTTGGGTGTTAGTTGACAGGTCTTCCTCAAAGGGCAGATGATAATCGTGCCAGGCTTTGCAGGCCATGTGATCTTGCTGCTTCATGTCAGCTGCTGTCACAGCAGAGGTGTGTGATGTGAAGGCTTACAGAGGCAGTGGCTTGAAGTGATCTCTCCTCTGGCTACATAGTCCGCTTTTTCTCTCACTGTTTTTAAGGTACCACTCCTGGGCTAAAGCCTTGTTCATTGTTGGAATGCTTGCCTGGCATGCATAGGCCCTAGGTTGGATCCATAACACTAACATTTTTTTAATTGTATTTACTACTGTGGAGGGGCATTCATGTATGTGTGTGGAGGGCTAGATGTGTAGGTATGTGTACATGGGCCATAGGACAGCTTCGTGGGGGGTTGGGGGGAGTAGATCATAGGACATCAACCAGGAGGCTTCTCTCCCTGTGGGTTCTAGAGATTACCCTCGGGTCACTAAGCTTATGCACAGTGCTTCTGCTCACTGAGCATCGGATCCTCCCAGTGTTTTCTTCATTGGATGTTGTCAACAATTTCATTTTCCAGTTTGACTGTAACATGCCTGGTGTGGTTTTCTTTGTGTTTCTTGAGTTGGCTAATCTTAGATCTATAGGTGTATGGCTCTGCTTCCTACTTCTTCCTCTGTGGCTCCTGTCACCTGCCCTCAGGTGCTGTGCACTGCTCTGTCCTGTCGCCTGCCCTCAGGTGCTGTGCACTGCTCTGTCCTGCCTCCCGCTTCATTGTTACTTTGTTGTTTTCTTTTTTCCTTCTCTTTCTCCATTTTATTTTATTTATTTTATTTTATTTTATGTATGCATGATTTGCCTGTATGCAAGTCTATGCCTCGTACCAAAGGAGGTCAGATGAAGGTGTTGGATCTCCTGAGCTGGAGTTACAGATGCTTATGGGTGCTGGGAATTGAATTCAGGTCCTTTGTAAGAGCAACAGGTATTCAGAACCACGGAGCCATCAGTTCACCCCCACCCCCACCCCACACACACACAGTTGTTTTTTTTTTTTCTTTCATTGTTCTCTGAGTTTTTTGACATTTTTATATTACTGGGTGAGGATTGAACCCAGGGCCTTGGGCAGGCTAGACAGTTCTCTGTCACTGAGTTACACCCCAACCTTTGTACTTGAGACAGTCTCTTAGTAAATTTCCTGAGCTTTCCCTGAACTTGCCTATAGCCCAGAAGGTCTTGAACTTGCTGTCATCCTCCTGCATCAGTCTCCCAGGTAGCTGGGTTACAGGCCTGGGCCTGGCTCACATGTAATCTGAAATGGCATACCAGTGTTTCTGCAGTGCCTTTAGTCAGTATTTTTCTCCTTCAAGTCTCTAGAGTTTCTCTGTGGTTCAAACCTCTTCTATTTTCCTCATGCTTAAGACTGTCTCTTCGACATGTAGAGTCACCTATTACTTCTCTTGTCTGACATCTCTCTCTGTTCTCACTAGTTTTTCTCCAGGTTATGGATTTTATTTCCTTACATCTCTGTGTCCTTGGCAGCTTTGGTGGGATGCCAGGAGTTTTGGAGCTTTGCTAGTGTGGGACTTGAAGGCCTTCAGACTTGGTTTCGTCTGGCTGTTCCATGGTGCACGTGCCTTCCCAGAATTCTTCACGGCCCGCTTTGGCCCATCTTCCCCTGCATCTAGCTTGTGGGATGTTCCTAGCTTGCTGGGTTTTTGCTGGGCAGAATCAGGATTTCTACAGAGACTTGAGGAAATTAGTCGGGTCCGTCTCTGCCTGGAGTGCTTTTAGGTCCTCCACCTCGTGCCTACTGAACTCCCTCCTCACTTTGGTACCAGTACCCAGCACAGCAGCTCTGCAGGCTGTGGTTCCAGCCCAGTGTGATGTTCCTGGTGTTGTGAGCACCTAAACCTTGTGATGGAAGGGGGTCTTCATCATCCCCCCTTCCACAGATCCTATAACATTGCATTCCTTGGGTCTTGGAAGTGCATTGGAATGGAGATAGCCCCAGAGAGCAGAGCTGCAGATGGGGAGTTGAGGTCAAGACACAGTAGCCAGCCATGTCAGTGCTGGGAACAGTTGAGGGGTCTCTGCTCTTGCCTACCATGCCCACTCTATAGATAGGATGGTTTTCCTCCTCCTAGTGCACCTGACTCTCCGTCTCTGGTCACAGGTTGATGTCTGTAGAAGAGGAACTGAAGAAGGATCATGCAGAGATGCAAGCAGCTGTAGACTCCAAACAGAAGATCATCGATGCCCAGGTTGGGGCTCTGGCTACAGTGTTACAGAGCCTGGGGTAGTGGAAATATAAGTGGCTTCTCTGTCACACTTGGTTATACCTCAGTGTGAAAACCGTGGACCAGGAACCAAGGTCTCTGTGCTCTGAGGGTGCTGACCAGAGACTTACAGTGTGGAGTAGGCAGGACTGGGGAGGTAAAAGAAGGCTAGGCAGAGGGGCTCTGGCTCCCCTTCCTCTGAATGGCCCAAGAATTGGCAGATTTGGACAGACCGTAAGCTACATAGCCTAGGAAGGATCTCTGGGTGTGTGGCCCATGCATGCATGGAAGCAAAGGCTCCTGCCTTTGAACCTCAGGTGCTGTAGCTCTGCTTTAAGTTTGTGTAAGATAAGAGGCAGATGATAAGGCCCCAGTCTGTGGTAGCACAGAACCTTCGTAGCTACCCCACAGCCTGGGGCCTAACACACTTGACAGTTACACAACCAAGTCTTCCTACTTCTCTTGCCTGTCATGGTGCTCTATGCTGGCTGCTGCTGGCTAGAGCCCATCCCAAGTGCCTTTAATGCCCTCTTTGCCCACAGGAAAAACGCATTGCCTCGCTGGATGCTGCCAATGCCCGCCTCATGAGTGCCCTCACACAGCTGAAAGAGAGGTACAGCATGCAAGCCCGTAACGGCGTCTCCCCCACCAACCCCACCAAATTGCAGATTACTGAGAACGGCGAGTTCAGAAACAGCAGCAATTGTTAACCTGCCTGAGGAGAGGGGGACTGTGGTGGCCTGGGACAAGGTCTCCATCAGGAGGCTCCCCACAGTTGCAGGCTAGCCTGCAGTGGAGGGGGCGCAAGACTGATGGAGCGTGAGACTGAGGGCACAGTGCCCCCCCCTTCTCTTTGCCCACCTGAACAGTGGGTGTGGGTAGAGGCAGCGGAGACTGCACTGGGGAGTGGGGCCAGCCTGCAGGGAGGCCTGCCTGATGTGTCTCTGGTTGTTGGATTTGGTATGTGGCACCTTTTCCTCCTTGACCAGCCAGGTGCATGTACCCTTTCCCCTTTGCCGTGGAGGGAGCTACCTGGAAAGGGCTCAAGTAAGGTCTAGGGGCCACTACTGTGGGTTTCCCTTGGCCCCCGGAACCTGATGGAGTAGCTGGCAGGCAGAGTGGCCCCTGGTCATCTCTGTCCTGAGCCCCTGCCACTGCATGCAGCTGGTCAGGGACCCTTCCTAGCAATGAGGAACTGAAGAACAGAACCTCGGTCCTATGCGTGTCCCAGGCTCGACACCCTTCACCCTCCTTCCCTTCCTTCCTTGCATTGCCAAACAGACAGCACCGCACTTTCTCTGCTGGGCCCTCAGACCCGTGCGTGAGAGGAGCCATAGCTTCCCACACTTCACATGTGGGCCTGGCTCATGCTCTTGGAACTCCCAGAAGCCAGAGAGCTGAGCAGAGGTGGCCAATTTGCACCATGCATTGTAGCTGCCTTCTCCGGGGTCCCAGTGTGTCCCTGCACAGTGGCCCTGTGGGGAGAGGCCAGCCGGTGCTCACCCTTCAAAGGTGATCTCTTTTCTCTGATAGTTTAAAAGAAAAATTCTTAAACCTGAAGGCCCTGAGAAGGTGGATAACTGTGATTTTTTTTCCTTTCACAGTATGCATTAGAAACAAAAGCCCGCTTGCTCGCTTGCTGGAACACAGGGGCCTTTTAAATTGAGCGTGCGCACTGCATGGGAAATAGCGGCCCTGGAGGATGTTAGACTTGCTCCCTCTCCAAGACAGCAGCAGCCTGCACCAGGCCCCGTGTGTGCAGTCGCCTCTCCTCACCCTCCCAGCCCCAGCCAAGGACCCAGGCACTGCAGGCAGGGAGGGGCACACCCCACAGCTGGGGCTGGTTTTCCCCAGCTCTAGGCTGTTCTGTAGCATATCTGTCCCTCCCCCTTTGTGGGACAGAGAAGGGCAGGAGCTTTGGTCTCTCTCCTGGGTCCCATCTGTTCCCACACTTTAGGTTCCAAGCCCTGGTTCTGAGTCACCTAGGGCAGAAGCTAGGGCCTTTGCCCACGCAGCAGAATGGGACTAGGTAAGATGCACTTAAAGCTCCTAGAGTCCTCACTAGAAAGGGTGGAGATCCTGGAGGTGTGGCCTACCTACCTATGCTGCAGCCCATCCTCAGTCCACAGACAGGCAAGGGTAAAGGGTAGATGCCCTGGGCTATTAGCAGTAACCTACAACCCAGTTAGGCTGCAGACCAGTGCTGGGAGAGGGCGTGGCCATCAAGGGTCAGAGACCTCAGGAAGGAAGGAGGTGGGGCTGAGGTCCTGCCACTGCCTCTTCCTGCCCCACTCCTGTCCATACCACACCCTTGCGCCTGTGCGTTTCAGCAGGGGTGGCCTCTTGGGCAGGGCCTGGCCTGGCCTGGCCTGTGTCTTGCCCTTCCACTGCCCAGGGAGCCCTGTTTTCCTCTCCACCCACACTCTCGCCCATGCCTCGTAAAGTGACCTCTGTCTGAGCGCCTCCTAGCAATATGGGGAGGTCCCCAGGCCTGGACAGGAGAGCGCAGGGCCAGATGCAATGGCCCCTCTGGTGGGGTTGTTAGCTCTCAGGCCGAGAGCCTTATTTACCTAGTGCAAAAACTGTAAAAGTGTACAGACTCTCCACAGATTTTTATCTTAATTGCAAGTCTGCCGATTTTTGTAAATGTTCTTGGTGTTTGACTGTAATGGAACTATTTCACCCAAGGGATGTACATAGTCCTTTAGTCCTGGTGCTGCGAGGGCTGGCCGGGACACTGCTCTCACGGTTGATATTATAGCCTAGAGACCGGTGCTGGGCAGGACAAAGAGCTTTGCAGTCTAGGTGTCTGTCTGACTTTTTCCTGCCCGGGGCATTGATTTGTTGGCTTTCAAGCATGCTGTTTGGGTGGGAGGTTGATGGGGGCACATGCCCCAATGGGGCCAGTAAAGCATCCTCCTGCCCACAGCCTTGGGGCTGAACTCTGCCTACAGCACGGGCTGGAGTTGCCAGAGGCCCTGCTCTGGGAAGACCCTGGCCACTGACACCAGGCTGTTCTGGAGAGAGCGGCCCCGCCCCTGCCAACACAGACACCTGACCTTTTTGTTCAACTTGTATGTTAGGGTGAGGAAACTGCCAAATTTTCTCTGAGCGAAGACTTCTGACTGCCCAGGAATGGGGGTGGGGACCAGGGCCAGAGCTCCACGTGTACCCCAGCACCTGTCCGAGGGACACTCCTCCCTCACACCTGTACGTCTGGGAGCCAGACTGTCCAGGGAACCAGCCCCTCTTTTCTATATACTCAGCCACAAGGCTACCTGTCTCCCCCACTGTGCCCAGCTCCCTCTTTTGTAAGTATGTGAAAAGGAAAAAATGCAAACATCGGAGTCGGCTGGAGCCCTTCCCTTCAGCCGAGACTTTTAACCATGTAATAATGTACAGAGAAGTTGTTGGTGTTCGAAGACTCCATGTGGCTGTGCAATTTCTGTACATTTGCAATTAGAAATATTAAAGATTTATTTAGCTATTTTAAGCCTGACTTGCCTTTCTTCAGCTGTGTCCTGGGTTGTTTCCTACAGGTAACTGGATCTCAAGCTAATATTGTTCTAGCCATGACCCCTAACTGGGCCCACCCATCCTCTCTGCTGAAAGCCTCTTAAAGGCCCTCCTGACCTCCACAGCCTGGGAGCCCCAGTGATTCCTGGGAGCTCAAAGCTCCCACACTTCCTACTACAGAGGTTCTAGGTCAACCCTGTTAATCTGCAACCTGAGGAGAGAAGAGCCAAGCTCTGCCCAGGGTTACCAGTGAGGGGAGGCTAAAACTGCCTGTCCCCAAGCATCTAGTGCTCGAAAAGACCAACTGGGACTTTTAGAGTCCAGATTTTCCTGAGCTGGAAATGAACTTGCCTGAAACCACTTAAGCCATTCCTGCTGGATGAGTGCCTTGCATCCTCAGGTGTTTGACCAGCATCTGTCAGTGTTCGGGATCCTGTCTTTTTGATGTCTGATAGCCCTGGGTTGAGCATAAGCAGTCCAGCTTTACAGGAGCAAGAACACACACAAGTCCAGAGCAAAGTCAGAAAAACACCCCTGTGTGGGGAATGACTGCTCACGTGCACATGTAGGTGCCGATTCTTGAGTCTTGTTTGGGCGGTTGTGATTCCCACGGCTCTAAAGAGACTGGAGCTTGGGAATCTCGAATGAGTTCACTCTGTGTGCAGCACTGGGTGGATGCTACGGAGAGTTCTCACAATCTGATGTTCTGTGGGGGGTAAGAAGGGGACAGGGGCTCTTGAGTTGGGGATCCCTGGGCCAGGAGGCGGCTGGGAACCGAATGGTCTCAAGCCCTTGGGCTCTCAGACGCTGAGGTCGAGGAAGGACCAAGACTGTAGGCATGTGGGCCCTCGACCAGCCAGCACGCCGGGAGAAGCGAGGGAGGAAGAGGGAAGCCCTGACTGTGCCCTGTAGGAGAGACTCGGTTATCAACACTCGCATGGCAGGGTCAGCGGCCCAACTAGCTTGTTTGAAGAGGCGGGCCTCTGCAGCGGAACTCCACAGCAGGCCTCAAAAGACACGAGGGAGTCCATAGTTCCATAAGCTTTATTTTTGTGACGGATGGTAGTTGAATCTGGATGCACCCCACTTTTGATCAGGGCAGACCTGACTTAAATAGGGAGGGAGGAGGGAGGAGGGACTGGGAAAAGAATCTGTAATTGGCTAGACCCTTTGGTCTTTAAATAACTCATTAATATGGAAATCTCTCGAGGCTGAGGCCTGTAGTCATGCCCTCTACCTGTAGAGGGTGACACAAACCTCTCTTAGGGAGGGGCTATATTGCCCTATGTGACTGAATGGCGTAGATCAAATAGAGGTCTTAGACCTTGTGCCAGGAGTCTGGAATCTGGGGGCGTGGCGAGATATGTAGTGCTCTACCGGAAACCAAATCATCTTCCACGGTCCCACACTCCCAAACCCCTCCCTTAAAAATAAAAAAGGAGTTGAAAGGTTTTAAGAACTTGTAATAAGCAAGTGATTGAGAAATTACTTATAGTTGGCTACACTGAGACAAAATGCCCACCCCGGGGCCTGTTTAGGCTACAAGGAGAAATGGTAAAAAACCAAATAAACAGATACACCACCAAGAATGAGGACTCTTGATCACATGTGATTTGTTTCCTCCCCGAACATCATTGTACTGACAAGATTAATGTGGGAGTCTCCTTAACATTGCTTAACTGTCAACTGGAAGCTGATGGGAAAGGTTTGCTCGCCCAGATCCTTCCCAGAGGCTTAGGTGGGAGCCCCCAAGCCCAGACATCCATGCAGTCAGAGCCAGGACACCTGGCCCGCATAGCCCTGAAAGTACTGCACCATCTGGCAGGGGCCTGGCCGTCATTCTCTGGAGAAATGGAGCCCAGTGAATTCTGGCCTGGGGGCATCAGCCACAGGGCTGTAACTGGGAAGAGAGCCTGTCCTCGGTAGCTGCCTCTTCTGCTTGTTTTAGAGAGGTTTCCTCCATGAATAGACTGAGTGACAGTGGTCCTGTTCCAGAAGCCTGTGCTGTATAAGCCCACCCTCAGAGAGCACGTGAAGCCCGGGACCCTGAGGCCATTGAAGAAAGCTTGCCGTCTGTCAGGTAGCCAGTGCCTGAATCGGGAACCAGGGCAGATGGCATGTGGACCCCGTGTTGGAAGACAGTGGAGAAGAGTGGGGACTGGAAAGTAGAAATGAACACAGCCCCCCTGCAGAGGCAGCAGAGACCTTGTCACACCTGTGTCCTGTGTAAATGCCTGCCCCCAACACACACACACACACACACACTTTTACCAGAGCCTTGTGCCCATTTGGCATCGACACTTGAGGGTTCCATTGAGATCAGACTTGATTTGTCTGAAATAGAGTTCTTGACCTTGATGCCTCTAAAACTTGTTCCTTTCCTCATTTTTCAGCCCCACCCCCTACCCCACAAAATGTTCCAACTCGTCTACTGTTTGTTCAAGCCAAGTGCAAAGTACGATTTCCTTTAAATGTGAATTCTTGATTCTCAGGCCTTAACAGAAATGCACAGATTTAGAATGATATTGCTGGTCCGTTTTGAGTGAAAAGTGGACTCTCAATCGGAGTGCCCCCATTCTTTTAAAGAACAGCTAATAAATCCCACCACAGGCCAACACACCCCACTGTCGGTGCCAGTTTGCTCTGGGGAGGGGGACGGGGAACTTAAATGTTCTGCTTTCTATTCCTTTGTGCTGTGAATATTTTACAGCCAGTTTTATTTCTCGTTTAGATACGGAGGAGCCATTTAAAGATAAATAAAACATACCCAATATAATGAAACGCTGTGCAGCCATTAAATTTGTAGAAGAATAATAAATGGCATTGAAAGATGTAAATAATGTATTAAGTATAAACACTGATAACAGACTTATATGTCCAGGAGGATTCTGGGTTAGCTTTTAGACCATGTTCACAAAAACACCTGACTTGGGAGATGGTAATTGGTAGGTAAGAGCTGGAGTTTGGACATGCGTGAGAGTGGCCTTTGAGGGTTAATGGCTCGTGATCGGCAGCATGGTCTTAGCATCATGGGCAAGCGCTTCATTCTTGGTTTCATCACTGTAAAATGAAGAAGGCAGTGTCTGTACTGCAGGGAAGTCTTCAGGGAGGATCGCAGTTGAGGAGCAGCAAGTGGTCTTTATTAGCACTGTAAGAGTGTTGAGCATTTTCGAGGGCAGGAGAGACGGCGACTGCTCTATGATTAACTGCACATCCTGCCCTTGCAGAGGACCCACAGCAAGCAGCTCACAAACACTTGTAACTCCAGTTTCAAAGGATTCAACACCCTCTTCTGGATTCTGCACATACACACAGAATTAAAAATAATTTTAAAAAATGTACTTTTCTTTTGAACAGGTTGAGACACGGTGTCTATGTGTAGCCCTGGCTGCCCTGGAATTCATTCTGTAGACCAGGCTAACCTTGGACTTAGATCTGCCTGCCTCTGCCTCCCGAGTGCTGGATTGCAGGTGTGCACCACTGCGCATGGCTAAAAATAAGATCTTTAAAAATAATAACTTCACAATAAAACCTTAAAATTATACTTGAGATCATTAAAGAGGTATATGCCAAGATATGGATAAAACACTGACCTAAGGATACTAAGTGTGGTCCTCATTTCTCTCTTGGCTTATGTGTGCTTTCTACATTTTTTCCCTCAACATGTTTTTATGTTAATGATGAAAACCCAATTTAAAAATACCTGGGGCTCAGTGGTGGAGGGATTACCTTGCACTGAGAAAAGTCAGTACATCCCTAAAGGTGAAGCATTAGATCCCCACCCACTTCCTTAATGGGGAAGGAAGCAAGAGGTGGTGAAGAAATGGCCTTTAGAGCAAAAAGGGAGAGAAGAAGCTCATTGTACTTCCTGGGGGACACGGGCAAGAAAACAAAACAAAATGGGATTTTCTTAAAATTTCCCATTGCAAAAATGGTCTTTTGCTCAGGGAAGTGGCTGAATACAAAATAAAGATACAAGATAGACACTGCTTTCCCCAGCAGCTGGCAGCGGCTGTCAGGAGGGAAGGTGTGGCTGGTATCTGCAGGAGAGAGGTGGGTATACTGGACCTCTCAAATCTGAACAACCCAGTGAGCAATCACACCATCTGGATTGAATACTTACCAGACCTGGGACCAGGGCAGATCATCTGCCAGTCCATGGCACACTGATATCCTGAGCTTGTTATGACTTGCTATGGCTATTTTACAATGTTTGCTGAACTCATATGAAGATGGTCATGTCTTCCACATGCATGTTTAGAATTGACTGCTGTCTTTGTGACTCTTGGTTGGCATTTATTTCTGAGTATCTTAAAATATCCAGAAGACAAACAGCCCTTTGGAGGTCCAGCTAGTCAGAAGCCACCTGCTTCTCTAAGGATCATGGTCTGCCTTTCGATCTGTCCTTCCTACCAGCCAAAAAGTTGGAACCAAGGCCTTGAGGACTAGAAAGGGTCACTGCAGTTACATCTGGGGGTTACCACACATTGCTGATGTGTGAAGATTGGCTTTACCCACAGAGAGGCCCGGTCAGGGGACTCCACACTCTTAGAGTCTGGAGGGAGAAGGCCTCAGGCTCAGAAACATGTCTTACAAAATGTTTACAGCTTTTCTGCTTTCATGACAAAAAGTAACAATTGCATGAAAGCATTTTTTTGACAACTAAGACTTACATACAAATATAAGATGAACATATGTTTAGTATGTTTTTAATTCCCTAATTAATGAGGAAACCAGTCAGTTGTCACAGCCAATTCAGAGGAGATTTCAAAGAGCCGTGAGTACAGAAAATTGGTAATTTCAAGGAAACAAAATTTACAAATGGATGCAAAGTCAGTCTTTCTCCAGGGTACTCTGACAGACACCATTTATTCTAATCTGTAGGACAAAGTTCACAGAGTGTTATCACTTCAGAACTTACACCAAAGAAATTCAAGGAAAGGAAAGACAAGTTACAGATTCAGGAGACTCATAACTCACCTTGCCAATATTGAAACCTCCCATATTTTCCTAAAACCAACTTTAAAAACAAAAAGACAAAACCAAATGAAACAGAAGCAGGGGGCTGGAGTGCTTAAAAGTACACACTGCTCTTGCAAAGGACTTGAGTTCAATTCCCAGCACCCATACCGAGTGGCTCACAACCACCTGTGAACTCCAGCTCCGGGGGCTTTGATGCCCTCTTCTGGCATCCATGGGTACTGCACTCATGTGCCCATACCCACATGCAGACACTTCTACACGTAATTAAAAACTTTTTTTTAAAAAGTCAAATACTAAGCATGTTGAAAGGGGTCCACTGCCTACAACACCCTTTCAGTACAGATGTATCTATTGTTTACAGCTATCAAGATAGCTTTGCTCTTGCCCATACAACCTGATTTCTATTTTATTATTTCGAGGTAAAGTCTCACTATGTATGCAGCCAAGGCTGACCTTAAACTTGAGATCTCTGAACCCCTTCCTCCCAAGTGCTTGAATTATTGGTGTGCACCACTGCACACGACACAGACTAGTATTGTAAAGGCAAAATTAGAACCATGCTACATACTAATCAATTTTTTAAAAGATCTTTAATTTTTATTTAAAAAATCAAAATGTGAGTGTAGGTGAGTGTCTGTATGTATACATGTGTACCACATACATGCCTGGTGCCCACAGAGGTCAGGGGAGGGTGTAGGTCCCCTGTAACAGGAGTTACACATGGTTTTGAGCTGGGAATCAAACCAAGGTCCTCCAGAAAGAACAGTCAGTCTCTTAACTACTGAGCCATCTCTCTAGCAATAGTTTTGGGTTTGGTTTTAAATTTAAATTATGCATATATATGTGTGGCTATGTGTATGTGTGTGTCTGTGTCTATGTGTGTGTCTGTGCATGTGTGTGTCTGTGTATGTGTGTATGTGTATATATTTGTATGTGTGTGTATATGTATTTGTGTGTCTATGTGTCTGTGTGTATGTATGTATACCTATGTGTGTTTTGTACATGTGAGCAAAGATGCTCTTGGAGTTCAGAAAATGGTACAGATGCCCTGCGGCTGGAGTTGTAAGCTGCCTGATAATGGGTGCTGTAGGCCAGTCCCTGCCCTTAACCTCTGAGCATTCTCCCCAGCAACTCCCCTACTTTCCCCTGATTCCCTGTCCCTGACCCATTTGGTGTTGTTATCTGCTCATTGGTTTGTTTCGCAAAGTGTGTTTGGGCATGCCTGCCATCCCAGTAGAGACAGACAAAGGATCCCGGCACATTTGAGGCTGGCCTAGTGGTCTGCATAGTGGTGCACACAGCAAACCCCTGGTCAGCCAGGGTTAACATGACCAAATCCTATCTCAAACAAGACAAAACCAAATAATACAAAAAAAAAAAAAAAAAAAAAAAAACCAGAGCAACAAAACCATCACCACTGCCAACAAAAACCTTAATTGAAATGTTCCTAGCACCACATTCAAGATACTCCTGCCTCGTGAAGTCCTCCTGAGTAGCTGATATTGATTAGATTTGCTCTCAGTATTGAACTAGCAGGTTTACTCTTTCCACTTGGCAGTAGATAGTGGTCACTGTTCTTTACAAATACCACTTTTCACTGTTACTTTATTTTTTTTTAATGATTATGCTTGCATGTAGTTTAAACGTTCATGCCTTGAATTCTGAATGATTTTGTTTTTCTTTGGACATTTGCTTTGGTAATAATTTCACACTTACAGATAAGTTGTTGAAATCAACAACAAGGAACACTGTGTGGCTTTTATTCCAAAATGCCATGAATGTTTAACCCAGTTTGTTTTATCATTATAGTCTCTCTTTTTCTGCCTCTGTCTCTCTCTCTCTCTCTCTCTCTCTCTCTCTCTCTCACACACACACACACACACACACACACACACACACACACACACACACGCGCGCGCGCGCGTCTCCTGAATTCCTTGAAGGCTAGTTACATATCATGGCTCCTTCTCCTGGTCCTTCCCAGCTCCCGGCGCTCTCAGCTTCACCAGTCAAACCTTCGTGCTGTTACCAGCTCTCCACTCGGTTTTTAGTTTCCTCAGCTGACCCAGTTATGTCCTTCTATACTATATCCCCCTAATGCCTGAGTCTAGGGTTGGGGATTGCATTCAGTTAGTATGTCTCTTCAAATCTGGAACTTTCCATAGGCTTTTCAGGTCTTTGTGACAATGGAATTTAGGAGAAATACAATCAACCACACTCCTGGCTCCTTGTTAAAGCAACATCAATAACAAATGGAAACAGAACTGTGTTTGTCTGGTGTGTCTTTAGGACCAGTTTCTGGCTGTCTCAAACAGGGCATACTGAGTTTTTGGAGAGAAACACGTTTGGAGGCACAGGCTGCCCGGGGCCTGGCTGTCTTTCCTGGGTGGTTCATCAGTGTTTGCTGTTTCCCTTCTCCACTGGGGAGGTGTTGGTTTCAGTTGCAGTTTTGCCTTCTTTGTAACTAAGCAGCCTGAGCGGCAGCACATGGAGGTCGTGAAAACAGGGCTTCTGTCAGAGTGTCCTGTGGATTCAGCAACTGGGAGCATTTCTTATTTGATTGGCTCTGTGCAGAGATGACTGGGAAGGGTGCTTCTCCAGCTCTGAGCTTCACATAACACGGTCCTTCCCACCATCCCCATGGGGCTGATGCTTTCCTGTTGTTAGGGGGATAAAATTCATTCCTCGGTTTTGTTGTGACAGGGTTACCAACAGTTCTAGATGTGGTCCCTGGGATCCCCTTCAAGCAGTGTCCTTACCTGCTGACATACCCCAGGGTTGTTTCTGAATGTGTCTTCACTGTCTGACCTAACATGACATCCAGGTTCCCTCTCTTGTACCATCCCTGCTCCATTCTGGGATGGCATTAACTGGCCAAGATCAGGAGCATATTACATCCTAACACAGACACTTTATAGAAATTGTGAGTTGGCTCCTCTGTCGATAGTTGTATGTATCTGAATTTTCACACACACACACACACACACACACACACACACACACACAGAGAGAGAGAGAGACAGAGACAGAGACAGAGAGAGAGAGAGAGAGAGAGAGAGAGAGAGAGAGAGAGAGAGAGAGAGAG